>NW_022884354.1:0-600000 GCF_011952205.1 Bombus bifarius
TATCGCAAATCTATAAAGTTTCTATAGAAAAACGTGAATTAGTCGTTTCGATTATACTGGTAATTCTGGTGTAAAATATATGGAACGAGGCAACATCGATTTCCAAAATGTAGAACAATCAAAATCATCCTACCTACTTTCGATGTAATTTTAAATCATCGAAACTTGCGATTAGGATTATTATTCTTTTATACGTCTCGCTATAGTATCTTCGTTTCGACGCATTTTAAACGAAAGGTAAACACGATACCTATGATTTTTTCGAAGTTCGCATGAAAAGTTCTCGATGAAATTGGTACGTTCGAACGTAGAAATAGAAGACAAATTGTAAGTCTGATCGCGATGCAAAAGCGATCTTAAGCGTCTTACATGATTGCGTGCAGCAAGGATACGTACGATATTCGTGGCAGTGTATCGGCACACTGACACGCCGAAACGAAACGATTTCAATAAACATGCTTGACGCACACGTACGTGCAAAGTGGCACGAATGGTTTTTTCCTAGAGCCAGCTACGTGCGTGGGCGGCATCGACTTTGCTTCCCTATCGCACGTAAAAGCCAAGATAAACGTTATTTATTTTTTTTTCTCTTAACTGTGTGTATACCAACTGTAAACTCGTGTGGGTGTGATTCGCACGTTGTGTCGTGCGCATAAGCATCGGTGAATGAAGACGTTGTATCGCAATAAGACGATACGGTTACTATTCGATAAAATTAAATCCAACGATACTTGAACGCGGATATTGGCGCCCGGATCGTCGATGTAAATCGCTGGTAAAATACGACGAAGCTGGTTACATTAACCACGTTGGCAATTGCGTGTTACGTTCGTTCCTCGTTGCTTCGTATCGCGTACGATTTAGATTGCACGTCACTCTCCGTTTATTTAACTTTACCAGCACGCGCATTATTTGCGTTACAATACAACGTTTACGTCACGGCCCCCTCCCGCCCCTCCGCCCTGGCATTTCGTGAAAATGTGCATTCTTTTAAATAACGATATATCAAGTTGCCGTTTGGCTCGAGTACATGGGTAAATAAACCGTCTAAACGATCCAATCGCGTCGTAATGCAAGTTTCACGCGCATCGTAGCGATTACGTACGCAATTCTATTCTTTCCTTCGTGCAAGACAAACGATTCATTGTTCCTTTGTAAGAGGCGATTACGTGAAATATAAAATCGAAAGTACTGGCGCTGCCAAGTCTCGATTTGACTAAATCATTCAATTGTATATCCCCAATTGGCGACGATTGGTACGAGGGATCAAGATCGAGAGGCAAATCGGCGAAGAAAGGAAAAAAGGAGAAATTACTTCGGGCGCGTAAAGTTTTCCCTAAATCGTAGGACACGTTTCGCTCGTTAAGGGTCGTCGACGGATAAGTAACGACGGCGCCGGGCGTCGGCGGAGTGGTCGGTCGAGAGAGTAACAGCAGGAATGGATGGGACGCGAGTTAGATGGTAGAGGACGCGGTAGCAGGCTGGAATTAAATAAAAATAAAACGCGAGATAATAACGTTAGCGAAGGAACCGAGAGCCCAAGACAAATAGCCGAGGGAAAACAAAGCGTATTATAAATACCGGGTGACAGGACGAGTTGGTGCGGCAGAGCGAGTAGCGCGAGCGAGTAAGAGGGTGGTTTTCAACAGGACCGAGGCGGCCAGTAGAAGGAAAAATGGGAGGGGGCGGGGGTTGGTTGGTGGTTGGCAACGACGACGACGACGACGACGACGACGACGACGACGACGATGACGACGACTACGAGAGGACGGTAGTGACCGTGTCGTGTCCTGCGAAAAAGAGAGAAGAAAACGCTCGGAGAAAAGCAGCGAACGATGCCCCTCTAGCATTTTTGCTACCTGCGGACACAATGAGTGGCCGGATTTCTTTTTCCGTGGTCGTTACTCACCCTCCCACCGAGGGATAGTATTCTTATCCAAGCCGGAATTACAAATTTCAGACACCAAGCCCTTGTGTCGGACAGGATTCTGACTGCGCGTTATATTCTCCTCCAAAGTGGCTTTGCTTCGCGCGCTCTTCTTTTACAATTACCCTATCTACCCTCTCTACCCTTTTCCTATTTTATTCACTCTCTTTTCCCTCTTTTCTTCCTCTCTTTTCTCCGCGTTCCTCCCTTTTCGTTCTTCATTTATTTTTTGGCGTTCGGACAGAAAACGGACGAAATACGTATGTATTGTGGATTACTCACACTGGGACGAGCGTGGCCGCGCGGATTCAGCTGCCAAGGAACCGTCGATGGTTGGAACTGTTCCTTTCCCCACGAACCGTTATCGAACGGATTCTCACCGATGTGTCCCTGCAAGAGAAACGTACGATTAGCATCAGCATTGTTTTAGATCCTCCAGAAACCTGTTCTTTCAAACTTCCAATCAGTCACTCCTTGATTCTCACCGAAGAAAATCAGAAAAAATTAGAAGAAGTTACATGGATCGAAGAGAAACTCGGTGGAATAAAATCACGCGACTCGACTTCTTTTTTTGGTAGAACGAGTCTCATTAACACGAAGAAGCAACTTCGCTCTCCGACAATTTCGCGGGAAAATATTTATTCCTCTCGCGGTATTTTCCTCTGGAGAGGCAAGCGAGCGAAGCCCTCTCGCGAAGAAAAGAGACATCGATCTCCGGGAGTTCGCAGTTTCAAAAGTTTTTTTCCTCGATGCTCCTCCACGCAGCGCCGAGCTTATTTTTGTAATATATTCCGCACCCTCCGCCGCCCTTTCTCGACTTTGCACCCCGTAAGCCTTATTTTTCTTTTAACTTTATTTCTAACCTAGAATCCCGCGACTGCGAGAGGTGGCACGCGCATAAATCAGCCGGTATAATGAGAACACTTCGTCTTCGGCCGGCTCGCCCTCTCGCTCGCAGACGCATCCCTTACGGGCCGCCTATTATATCATTCTTTACTTCGCCTGTGGATTTCTGCCTGCCGCGATTATATTAATATTCGTTCGCACGACTCGGGACTTTGCCCTCGATCTCGTCTGCCATCCACGCGATTTCGATGCGTCCATCACCAAGGGTGGTTTTCCTACCCCTCTCAAAAAATTTCTGTTCATTCGATTGCTCGATTCCTATGAAATTTTTGGCCTTGTTTTGTAAGATTGATATTTCGCGCATACGCACAGAAAGCAGTCGAACATTTGTAGGCGTTATACGAAAGATATTGAAATTCCATTAGCGTTGTTATGAGACTCGACTACCATGCTTATATTTGGCGCGTAAAATTTAAGTAAAACCGGCGTCACCCACCGGTGGGCCACATCTTCTTTTTACCATCAGGTGGCGTGTGTTTCACGCTATATACGTTTCTAATTTTAATTTATAAAAATGCAATTTAACGAAAACTGGAATAAAAGTCAAATATTATTGAAGAAGGTACGAACGAAAAATCGCGCCAGCGTGTTAAATGATTCTTACTTGACGCATTTTAGCGTTGGCATTATTTTCTTTTCTCAAGAATGAAAAATAGATCGATGGGTATCCATTTCCATAGCACAGTGTCGATAAAAATTAAAGTAATTTCAGAAGGTACTAAGTTGAATTGTCATTTCTGTTCAACGAATAAACAAACTTTCGTTACAACGGTCCGACTGTTTTAATAGTCAGAGCCTATTTTAATGATTCGTTAGCATGGAAGAACGAATGAAGACCGAGTATCGCAATTAGCTGTATTGAATCAGAGGAATTCCAGCATAATCAAAGATCCGTGGAATTAATCGTCGTTCCTATTACGTCCGATCGAAGAGGCTACAAATCAACGACTTGGCACGATTATTTTCTCACGAACTGTTAGGACGAATCGTCTAACAATCGGCGAGAGCTAGTCGTTCTGCCGTTTTATTCGACCGTGCAAAGAACTTGTTCCATAAGCGGCAAGGTACAAGGTAGAAATAAACAGTGGCGGTGGAAAATAATGAACCGGATAGCATATATAAATACCCCAGCGGCTATTGAAGTACATTGTGCGCTTCATTTGCATGAGGCAGCCGCGTTCTCGACGCGCAGCTGGACATACACGCGACAAAAGAAACGCGCAAACAAAACACGCAACGCGGCCACATCGTCGTGTGCCACGCAGTGGCCTAACGTTCCGCGTTCCACCTTCTCGACCGACGGTGCGTCCGATGCCATCCGGTATCAAAGCGAAACAATGTGTCCCTACACTCCCTTGGCTTGTAACTTATGCACACTTTCAGTCGTCGTGTTCGTTGTTCGTTCGTCTTCGTCGTTCCTGTCTGTCCCACATACCTTGTTTTCGACAGCATGCTGATTCGTCACGTTGCATTTTATTTAGAAAACCCTGACCTCGGTGTGAAAGACATAATCGACGTAAATGAAAATCAGCGGAATTAAAAAAGCAATTCCTCGTATCGAAAAATATAATCGATTTAACGTAAAACGAAACATCGGGAGTGCAATCGCCGATAAATTCACAGTCGCCGGCATCAAGTAGAAACAGGACGAAAATCGGGTTCGACGAGAGGATGAGAAACATCGTCCGTGGAGCAACAATAAATATCGACGCTATTTCGAAATTGTCACCGTATCTTCGACAAAGAGGGAGAGAGTGGAGACAGGAGATCTTCGAGGATCCCGGACAAATACGTCGGATGAATCGATTTCGCCGGCAAGCGAACGCATTTAACACCGGTGCTTCCCGAAGAATGCTTATTTCCGGCGTGGAATGATCGCGAGTCAGCAATCGGGCAACCGTGGAGTCCAGGATAGATAAATCGACGGATCTTTTCGATAGTTTCGCTCCATGGGAAACCGTTGTAACCCCCTACCCTCGTGGAAGTGGGATCGCGAGCGCAGCTCGACGCTGCAACTTTACTGCGCCGCGCAGTGGCGGCGTGACGTAGCCATAAATAACGCCGAAATAGCGTGTCCAACGTCCGACCAATAAATCTAGATATAACCTCGGAGGATAAAATAAAGTTATGGGCACGGTTCATGCACTGATACAAACCGATAGTTTACCCTGCTTTGACTGCTGCAAGTAGTCGCTTCGAGCCGACTTTCGTCTTCCTTTCTTCTTGCATTCTCGCATTCTCTTCTCTTGCTCTTACGTACTATGCGAACAGATAAGAAGATAACCGAGGTTACGGTTACGTACATAGGTAACATCTAACCTCTTTGTCTCTACGGAATATTAAACCTTTCTGATCGGAATCCTCTCGAAATCGAAATAAAAAGGAACGCGCAAACAATTTCCTCGGAGCCACCCCTATTCAAATCAATCGCAGCCCAGTTGCTCTCCAAGTTGAACGAGACACACCCTTTTAACAAGGCGGCACGTCGCCGCATGCCAGGCACATCAGAAAACGTTCAAAACCAGGCACCTTCGATAAAATCGTTAGCGGGTCGGCCTCGCTAACGGTCGCGCGTGTACAGCAAGCACGATTAAAGAATAAACCCTCGCTCCTATAGTAGAATAGCGTGCATTGAAAACTCGAAGCCTCTCGCACCCGCCAAGAGCTTGCTCCTCCATCCCATCCCCTCTCGTTCTCGTCCTACGCTCTTTGCTTCCGTTCCACACGCCCCTCTTTCACTCTTTTCTCTCGCAACCCCCTTGGTTCTGCCAAGCTCCGGCGCTAACAACAAGCACGAATCGACGTTCGCCGTGTTTTCATGTAAACACAAGACCTCTCGAAACGACTTTGAGACCGCTTGCGGGCCGGGGCAACAGCCGCGCGCGCGCCACCCTATCTACGTAAAAAAGCTACCCTCTCCACCTTCGTACATGGACACACCCACGTTTCGTACACAGTGGCGTGTGTCACAGACTGTGTATCGCGAAGTTACGTGTCTGGGTATTCGCGAAATCGAGTTTATGCACGCGTGTCAACGTAATAATACGTTTTCGCGTACGGTAGACGCAACATGGTAAACGAGGCTGTCAACGTAAAGAACTCGTAAGGAATTCCACCGAATGTAGAAAATATAGCAATTGTCAGTTCTTGGGTGTACATTTTGATAAGTAAATAATATCGAGAATGAGGCAGCGTTATCCGCGAATTTTATTTCCGTCTGATACGTATACGCAAATTTATTGTCAAAGGATTGGAGAGACGCGATCTTGAAACAAGTACTAGAACTTGGAACAACAAGTATGTATGTTTCGTGGAAACAAATTACGAGAGACATTATTACAAATCTCGAGTTGCAAGCAATTTCAAGAAACTCTAAACTTCGCAATTATCCGACTGTAGCAGTCTTCCTTAATAAATATGAAATCACTTCAATCTCCTGGCAACTGGAAGGAACTTCTCCTTGTATCGTTACTTACGAAAGGGCGAAACTAATCTTCCAATAAAATAAAACCACGTAATCCGCTAATAGGGTCAATCGAGAAAGACTTCAATGAAAAAGTATCGGATAATTTTCATGTAGCAGGTGGAAGCGCAATAACGTGGACGTGTTTCGTGACCGATTAACCACGGCATGCATATTCATTTAAAGGGGACGTGTCAGGAGGCAGCGGAAAAATGTATCGAACATTTCGCGGATCCAACGAACAGTAACGCAACGTTACACATCTATGAATCTCCGTGTAAATCGTGTAAATCGGATCGTATAAACTATCGCGACTCGTGTATACGGCGCACGTGAAAACGATACGACCGTTTGCATTCCCTGGCAAAGGATACGGACGCAAGGACAATGGGCGTAACACAGATGTTTCGTAACTAATTAAAATGTGCTCGTTGCACAACGCGTCCCTGGAATAACCGAGAAATTGGAAAAATAGAAGCATCGCGATGATGAAACTCGTAAGAGAAAACAGCACGAAGTTACGGTATTTAGAAAAATTTTTAAGTTTTAAGTCGTCACTTCGAATGATTAGACCACAGATTATTATGCAAATTCGTATTTTTAGCGAAATCTCGCTAACCTAACCTAACTTACCTCGACTCTCGGCAAGTGGAATCCAAGTAGTATTAGACTATACATAGCCAGACAGTCCATCGAAACTATGAGCAAGAGAAACGTAAATAGCATTAGGCAGTGCGCAGTTAGACGGCATATATAAATTACTAGCAAACAAAATCCAAGTGGTTGTAGACCTTACCTAGTCAGATAATTTATATAAACTGTCAATAAACAGAATTCAAGCGGTATCAGGCTGTATATAGTCGGGCAGACTGTGCATTGCAGAATCAGCCAACGAAATTTAAGTAGCATAAGTCCGTGTATAATTAGACAACCTGCATAAACCGTTGATACGAACCATCGGTATGTACCTAAACAAAATGTAATTGTAAGCATTATTAGGTCACGTATTCGCCCTTTAAATCTTATCTCCTTTATCACCTGCTTCGATATCTATTACTTAACTCTTCGCATAACTAAGCGAATATAATAAAATCGAAGAAAAAGAATAATGTGGTCAAAAAACAGCTTTAAAATCCTCGGAAGCAAGGCGACATTCATATCGATTTATCGTCCGCGATAAAACATCTCCACTAGGATATTCTCCGGTGTAGGATCGTTCACCGGGCCAATAAAATCTCGATAACGTAATCGACTGTTTGCAACATCAGGAGCAGAACTAACGATAGGAAGAAAAGAAAGAACAAAGGAACGGGGAATGCGAGTGGGAAGAGAAGGTTCTTTCTTCGCGACGATTTCGGGGGAACAAGGATCGAGGGGAGAGGAGAATGGAAGACTTTGTAGGGCAGTCTCTCTTCCTTCAGGGACTGTGCCCCTCGTAAAACGTCAAATTATCGAACGAAGTTCCAGTCGGTCTTTCGCGCTGAACAACCTTTCGTGGCCTCTCCTGGGACGCCATAGCTCCTCTTGTCGACGGTGTCCATCAGAGGCGATGGCCACGGGTCGAAAGGTCCCTTCTGGGACCGTGTCTCTTTGTACAGCCGATGTGTTTCGCTTGGCCGTTGTTACGTGACCGGAGACTTCGATAACGATTCGTGTAATCGATGTAAAAATTTGTTGCTTCTTGCTTGAAATTTGTAAGAGGCAATTTAGAAATTGAGCTGCTCGATGGCATCGAATTGGAGAGCAGTCGAATCGTTTTGTATAGATATTTATTTAAAACAACGCTTCTTCGAGTTTCTCCATTCGCGAGCACATTTTGCCCGGAAATATTGTACGCAAGCCCAGTTGTATAGAAAGTTACGTAAAATAAATATGCAAATAAAACATTAATCGATAATAAATTAAACGAGTTTAATTTCAAACAATTCTTTGGTATATTTATAACTTTATCACTTATTGCTATTTACTCGGACAAAATTAAATTTGCATATCGACGAGATAAACGTATTTGTTTATTTTGCGTAAAGAATTAATCTCTCATCTGAATGTTCGTTGTAACAGTTTTTTAGAGTTCATCGATATTTTGATTCTGTAATCGTCGATGATGAAAACGCCGTTTCACAATAGAACCGTGGTATAAAGTGTCATGAGAATGTTTGAGATCGTTTTAGAAATCGTTGGGAATTTTTTCCTAATTGCAAGCAGAGCTTTAATTAATAACACGATTAATTCTTAAGTCGATTAATAACACGCTGAATTCTTCTTGATCCTTTAATGACAGATGATTGTCATTTCTCATTTCGCTGGTACGTGGCAGTTGCAAAAATATTCACGACCCCATAATTCTGTTACGCGATCCCATATGAGGTGACGATTACATGACACGATGAATACATTTATTCTACTCGAATATTTTATCGGCGCAATAATTCTTCCTTATTCGTAACAGATTACTCTCTACTCGAACAATTTGTTATAGAAATAATGGAGCGTGTAACTCAACATTTTTATTAACTGTTCATTTTTAACTAGTTTTGCAATTTTAATTCGAACGAATTACTTTGTCCGCAATTATGTTGTCATATAGAAATCGCGTATTGATAAACATAATTTTTTTCCAAGTATTAGCTTAGAGAGCAGATAGCAATCGGATTAAAATTTCGCGTTAAATCGTTAGTTAGAAATTGAGTTAGGATTACATTAAGTTACCGCTAGATTGTGTTATGCCAAGTTTAACTGGGGATCAGTTTTCAATTAGATCCATATCAAGCTTGGATTCGAATATATGAGATTGAGTTAGGTCTATATCACATGCAGATGAGGTTACAGTAGCCTGTCCAATGTACCTAGGTGCTAAATTAAAGCGTCAAGTTGCGGCATCGATTATAGTAACAGCCCGGATTATATTACACGTATATAACGTTGCGCTCCCTTTTAAGCGGAGATTGAATCAAACAACGCGTTATGCGAATTGCAGCAATAAAGCGCAAGAGAACAAGGATACCGAAAAGGCCAACGAAAGAAGTAATGACGAGGTTACCAGGAAAGGTACTTGGACGATAAGAAAGCAACCTAGAGACGCTGATAGGAATGAATAACGGTATCGTAAAAAGAGGAAAAAGACAAGAGGGAATAAGAAAACAGAAAAACAAAACGCTTAATAAAAGTCTGTGTAGTAAATCGCCATTCCTTTACGAAACTGATGCGTGGGAGATCTCTGAAAGGCGAGCATTTCTCAGCAACACAGAGAAGCAAAACAGAGAGAAATCGCTGTTTTAATTCGTTGTCTCCCTCGAAAGTCGACGAACTGTTTAAAATTAAATATATCAGAAAACCCGAAAACTAGGGCGATGTGTGCGAACTAGAAACTCGAATACGAAGCAATCGAGTTTCCGCTGTAATTAAAACGGAAAAGGGATTCGATCTCAAGTAAATCGTTCAGATCAATCTAGACGTATACAAGAGTAATGCAAGTGCTGCGAGGAATAACTGGCGAAAGAATTTTTTTTATTTTGAAAGACCAGAAGGTCGCGGAGATGCTCGGCGCGGAAAGAAGGGAAGTGGTTAACGAAGCTGCTGATTTGATAACAAGTCCAGAATTCCGCGAAGACCCTGTTGACCCAGAAACGTCGAATGCTTAAAGGGAAATATCGAATCAGAATGTAGCAGAGGATGAAAAATGCGCGCTTAATGCGTTGACGTCAACGTTCTCGGCCAACCATTCTTTATATCTGCGGCTGGAATGAACAGGTTCGCCTTTTCTCCCGAGATTTTTGCCCACGAAAAATGATACTTTTATCTTACAGACACGGATGATATTAAATTTTCTGCTACTCTTATTAGCAAATAATCGCTCGTAACAGTGAGCGAATGAAAAATGTGTAGAACGCATAACCAATCCTATCTTCATGTATTACGATAATCTTAATCGTCCGTTTAGACATAAATTAATTTAACGGAAATTTGCGTAAATCACGGTCTAATAATTTGTGCCCAGAAAGCTATCAATTTTGGTCGTTCGTTCGTAAAAATCCATATAAATTAATTGCTTGCGTTTTACAAATTTCGTAAGATCCACGTTGTCTTATCATCTATTCGTGTGAAATTGCGCTCGTTTCTTTCTCCTGGCCGAATAATTCGCCAGGCTGTTCGTTAGTTGCATCGTTCGTAACGACCTCCGTTTGTTCCATTTCACTGGACGGTAGGGGGAGAGAGGAGATTTTCAGGGTGGGAAAAAAGTCGCGGGCTAGCGGTGTTTCGTTGAAGTGACGACATAAGAGGCACCTCGTGAACCTTACGGTGTCACTAATTATACGAGCTCGTGTTCTACGCCAGATGAAGGGAAGAAAGAACGGTCGGGACAAAAATTTAATTACAACGGCCTTGTTTAGCGCCCAATCTTCTACCCTCGACTAACCACCGGGAGAAAAACGAAACTGCCTCGCCTCGTGACACGAAATACGGTTAATTTCTATCTAGTTTATTCGTCCACTAGTTTATCCATTTTTAATTTTGATTTCCAACAAAATAGTTTCAAACAGCCGAGTGCTGTCAGAATTCGCGTTTTAGAAACACAAGATAGCCGAAAGAAATAAGAAAAAATTCGGATAATGGCGAACGAGGACACGTCGAACAAGTGATCGGAAGGAGGCTTAACAGCTAATTCCGGTCGCCTAATTGCTAAATCGAGTTACTAATTCCCAGGCACGTCAGTTAGTTACAGCCATTCAGAGACTTCAATTGTTCCCAGCTGGCCAGAGAGTTTAATCGCGCGTAGTTACTCACTCAGTTACTTACAGACACTTCAGCTATTCGCGGGCTGCGAAATCGCTAGCAGTTAAAGCTACTTCGAAATCAATTTGTTACAAAGAGTCCCTTGCCAGACTTACAACCATCGGACACGATCGCGTATCCACTTTCGGAATAGATTTTCTATAATCCTGGCTTTAGAAACTAGAATCCATTTAACGTTAGAATTACTAACAAGTACTCGCAAGGAAATAATTCAGGCGTAATTCAGCCTGCAGTTTCGTAATTTATACAGAGCGCGGATCTCGAGCGGAAAGCGTACATAATATCACGCGTATCGATCGATATTATAATTAGGCAGTCGCGTGCTTTCGACGAATCAAACGGACAAACAGCGTTGATTCGATAGCCACATACTTGCTAAAGTTAAGAGCAAAGATTAGGATGCACTCACCGATACGCAGACTCTCTGTCGATCACTGTACCTGATGGACCTGATGCGATTAGATGCACGATGATTCTCTTCTTGCGTGTATACGTCTCATATCTGAAAAGAGAACTTGATTGAATAAAAAGTAACCGATTAACATCTGTAGAATCGATCCCACTTCGGAAGCAAGGATGGTCGAAACTTAATAGTTTCCTAACTTAATAGATTTAAGTAATAATAGATTTTGAGTAAATAGATTTTAAGTAAATTGGAATAAAAGGTCGTGTAACACAGAATGTGAGAAAAAGTGCAGAAAAGTCTGAAATAATATAATACATAGTCACCTTCTAAGATATTGGAAATTTTATGAGACAAAAGGTCAAACCACCACCACCCCTCGATTTTCAAGCACGAAACCAATAGATTTAAATCTGCGATATATCGTGCATATAACGCTTAATGCAACTTTTCTGAACGAAAGAGACTCACCCTCCGGGATTCCATTAATCGAAAGGAAACGCAACGAAAGTTTTCAGCCAGCTTGCAGCTATCGTTTTGCAGCCACGTGTACAAATCGTCGAACATGGTAGTGGAAAAATGACTGCGCAGCGTTTCATGAGCGTACGCTACAAAGTTTCTCGGGGAAAGGAGAGCATTGTTCGTCGACTTTATCGACACCGTTATAAACAAATTTCTAACGAGATTTCAGGACAGGAGGCGAGCATAGGATATAATCGTGTTCCGCGGGTAACTTTCTTAACGAGAGATTATTTACAAACGACCGCGAAACCAATGACGGAGCTTTTCACTCGCGCAATTTCCTCAATTCCCTTGCCCTTAATTGGCCTTTCGTTTTGCACCAAATTCAAGAATCTTGGGTCTTTAAGTAAGTTAAGTTGAGAGGGTATAAATTAGAATTCTGCGAGATTCTCAGGTACCCTTTAATGGGTTTGTTGAAAATTCTGCAGAATTTCTGGAGGATATGAAACATTGCTTGCATATGAGATCAGTCGTCTACGTCAAAATTTTCTGGAATTGTCGTTGTTCGAATATGAAGCGCTACGATGCTTTCTGGAATTTTATGAAAACTGATGTTTTACGAAGATATAAAGAGTTACGACAAAAAGCGTCAACCCCAAAACCCGTGAAAACAATTTATGCCCCTATTTACGCATCATTCGTTCAGTTGACGAAATTCTTACGTCTAAACCCTCCACTCTTTTGACATCGGGAGCCAGAACAACTAATAACCGCGTCCTTGAGGCTTAAAAAATGTCCATCACTATCAAACATAAAATTCGATAAGCAAAGTTCTCAAATCTTCGGATTTTCAACGTCTTTTCAAAGATCTTTGCGTTTCCACTCGAAGTAAGACGCAGAGCGATAACTGTACTCTTTAACGAAGTTTAACCGCGATGGCTGTGCTACGAAGTGTGTTACCTCGAGCTTTACAATTGTACGGGCACCGGTTAGATAAATTTTCCACGCAACGTTGATACCTCTAACCTCGCATTAACGTATCACCCAAGGATTAGTCGTGTCCTCTTAATTCGGCGGTAGAGGAACGTACCAGGGGTTCGTAGGATACGAGGAAACTCTAAGCTTCGCCAGTTTGCGGTTAATAATAAACCTCCTGGCATTATGCCAACTGTAACGATGGTAGTCGCACGCACTCTAACGTCGCATCGTAAAGTACACCTTTACACGTACACACCCTACAAATTTATGAGCCTCCTAGGAAGGTGTGTTTGTTATTAAACAATAAACGGCCGGGTAAACCATCCAACTGGCGATTTATTTATTAATTTTTTTATTATCGTTGGTTCTTTATTTTTACTATCTTTTTTCTTCCTTTTCTACGAGGTAAAAAATATGGAATGAATGGAGCTGCCGCGGTGAAAGATTTGTCAGGATGGGATTAACGAATGGAAACGAAAGATCACCGGTGATATGGTTTTGGATTTTCTGTTTGTACATGCGGTCCTCGTGGAAATTGATGATAACGTTCGAAACTATAGCTCGCTATTGTTTCATATTATTATCGTTGAAACTTACTATTATTAAACTACACCGATTAATTGGAAGATCGAGCCTTCCATGTTTGAACCGATCCTTCCTCTGGAAAATTAATCCACTATAGCGTCACTTTCATAACATTGATAATTGTTGTGTCTATCGTTTTAACCAACTACGCTCGTAACAATCGTAATGGAATTTCAAAATGTTCCGCGTAACTCGCATAAAAGATATCTGCGAGCATTGGAATAATTGCATGAACCTGCGTGTATCGTTACACGGTTCATTAAGATTTTGCTTGTATTTTATTCCGTCACCCGTGGCGATAATTTATACGGCTTTAAAGAGTCGAAAGTCTGAAAAACGAAAAGACGAAGGAGGACAAAGAGAGCGGCTGACACACGTCGCTTTATCTCAAGCGGTGAAACGTCTGCCGTGTGCGGTGTGCAGTCGCTTCAATTTCTCAAAGCTATAACGCGAGACCATCCTGTCGTGTTTCGGAAAAAGCGAAAGAAACGAGAGACGCAGGGAGAGAAAAGGGGAGTCTGGAAACGGTGTTAATTGCCGGGCTTCGAGCGGACTTCATCGGCAGTTTAGCTGTCGGCGAAAACGTGGTCGTTTCCGCTCGCCGAAAACCGAGATAAATTCATGGATCTGGCTACGAGATGCTTTGACACGGCGCTTCATTGACACCGAAAGCTGTTTGCGTACCACGAGATCGTGCGCCTTTCTTTCAAACGTACCGTGCCGAACAAACGGTGAATTTTCGCTCCAAGCAACGCCGTTATCCAACGATAACGAAAGATCAAGGACTGATCGTGTAATTTTCGAATTAATTTTCCTGATTCGGTTTCGTTATTTCCGTTTGTCGCAAATACATTCTACGAGTCAAAGTTGGAAAGATAAGGGAAAGATTACAGCGTCTCATAGCGAGCTATAAGCGTTTGAAACGATAAGGTGTACATAAGAATAAAGTGGAAAGAGTTGTTGGGAAATAATTTGAAACGATTTGGAAGGAAATTCGGTAGTGCAGTTTCACGAGGTGGAAATGACAAGTGGAGAAAAATTGTTGGCTGTCGGACGCAGCTATAAAAGACTTCCGGTGTTTAAAATACAAATAGTCGCACGGGTGGCTTTATGAAACCGCGGTGGCGGCGGTGGCAATATCGTCGACGAGTCTCCTAACGAAATATTGTTTCCAACGGCGGAGCGGTTCCAGTTGTTTGTTTAGAATTACCGAACGGGAATAAGTAAATATCGAGCGAACCACTCCAATCACAGTTCGTCACGGTGTTTACGGTGTTCTGAATATTTGAATGAATCGTGACCAGGCAGAGAAACGGAAACCAGCTAGCGTAAATCACGTCTTGAGCAACTGATACCGCAAAACAACTCCATATACCCTGATAAACTGGCGATGAAGCTGGTAGAATAGGTAGTTGGTGGTCAGGTGCGACTATTCCACTTCGATCGCAGTCCGAATTGTCTACCCTTTCGATCGTGAAATATTGGTTAATCGATCGCACAAATCCGATAAAACAAGTTATATAGGCTCACGAGGCTGTTCGAACATTTATAGAAACCTTCGACGAATATACTACACGTGTTATAGGAAACATTTCCGAAAGTTCATTTCTATTTCCTGATAGCTTGAAAAATGCCACGGAAAAAGAAAGGGAGAAAGGCAATCGAACCCTGTTCCCATAATTATCGAACCGCAAGCTAAATGTCGCTAATACCTTCTACACGGTATCCTCGTCTAACCAGTTAGAATCGCTCGAGGACTCGTTGATAATCAGCGTTTCAACCAGAGAGGCGAGCATTCGTGGTCTGTCCGCGTGGGAGAGCAGAAATCAGGAACAAAAGCTGTTAACAGGTCGACGGCGATGAGAGAAGAGGACGCGGGCGCGTGTCGATGATCAGCCCCAGCCGAAGAGCTGATTTCTCTGAAACGTAGGTGTCGATGGATCCTGGTGAACAAAAGGGACCTAACGACAGACAGATCGCACGCACATGCGTTAACGAGATGACACAATACAAAAATGGCGACAAGAACGACGCGACATAGCGGGACATCACGAGAGAGAGAGAGAGAGAGAGAGAGAGAGAGAGAGAGATGGGGTGGTTGCAACCCCTCTGTGATAGGAGTTGTGACGCGAGCCCGATACGAATTCGCTTTTCAACGAGCGCCAATATAAAGACGTGGGTCGCTTTCGCGTTTCTCGACACGAAGCTGGAGGCAGCCGTGGCTCTTTCTACGCGACGCACAAGCAGAAAACAGAACGGTAGCTCATTAGCGGTAACAGGCATCCGAGCAAGAGAGGAAGCTCGTTATCCATAGATACACAAACCTCGGCTACGTACGTACGAAGCTTCTTCGTAATATACGTAGCGTACGAGCCAACTTCGCTGTCTGCGCGCCTTCTGCCTGTCTGTTTCGTCCGACCCTCGTCCTCCTGTCGACGAGCTTCCTCTTCCTACTCGTTTTGCCCACGCAGCCTCGCTATCCAGCCTTCTTCTTTTTCCTTCCACGTCCATGAGTCTCTCCCGCCTCACAGTCACTGTCTTGCGTCTTTGTTCGCGTCGAAGAAGCGTGTCGTCAGAGATGTTTCAACTGAAAAGTCGTTTATATTTTCTGGGACGTAGGTGGCGTGATTTTCGAAGCTAAGTCGGAGATGTTAAATTGAAGAGTTGGCGCGATGAAAGTTCCGGTGGCTTTTGAGTTAGCTTGAAAATAGAGATTTCTAGTTTATAAACGACTCGATTGAAAGATTTATTTTGATCGAAGCTCTATAACGTAATATATCGACTAATTTTCATCGAAACTTTCTGACAACGCATATGCATTCTATCTTCTTCTTGTAAGATAGAGTTTCTTACACCCGAGTACTTTTCTCTTTGGTGCTTCACACACGAGATATCCCAAGTGGTCGTATCGAAAGGAAGAAACGCGTGTGTTGGCTTTGTAATTCAACAGGATATTTTTCTCTTGGCCAGGACGTGACCGTTCTTCCGCCCTTCTTGTCCGCGTCCATTCCCTCTACAAAGTAGATGTTAGCTCTCCTTTAATTCCCTCGACGATAGCCGTGCAATTTATTTCGATCGTTGGTACCGGCCACCTGGTCGAGTACTTCCTCCTGTTCGTCAATATCCTCGCCTGTAAATCGATTTGGACAGTCGAGCACGCGCTCGTCTCGTTATTTGCAACTATCGTCTAATTGTTCGGACAACGTCTTCGCGCCTATCTGTTAACTTTCCTTCGCGAAAATATTTTTACGAACCTATTACGAAATACCAGAGGAACGATCACTGCGAATTAGAAATCTAATCCACGCTATCCGATGTACGAGTTATGGGACCGGTCAGGTTGGTCAGTCGGTGCAAGAACGTTTTCATCGGACCAGCCGTGTATTTAGCAGGAAAACCATCGGGATCCGATCGAATGCGCCGCTGTCACAACCCTCTGACGTTACTCGGCGTAACCCGAGGAATGTTCGTTCCTAGTAATGCAATAACTGTGGCATCACGACGCCAGGATACCACGAACGGCTGACATTCAGATTGGTCGCCAGCCCCGACCAGTAAACTCGAAAGCATTCGCACGAATCGATAGATCGACTGCCGTGGAAAAACCAGTCGTCAATTAAAAATACTTCGATATGCACTTAGTATCTAGCTGTGTTACGTTGAAAAAACCGACGGAAAAATGGTGGGAATCGCAGGATCGAAATGTCCAACCAAAAAATAAAAGAGAACGTGAAAAATATTCCGAAACGATCATATCGTGGAATTTCCACCCTATTTTTAATTTGAACAAAACCGAAGATGGAAATATCCTTCACGCGTGAAAATTTAAATAGATTTATACGGATTGCTTGTGGTTACCGTTTGGCCGTATAAGCTACGATACTCCTTAGATTTCTCCTTTGATTTACTCTTTAGATATATCCTCTAACACTACCTAGTTCTGTATTTGTCACTCAATCACGGGCGAAAAATCGCAGTGTCTCCGCTATAAATTTCATGCGTTTCCTGTTTCTTTATTTCTCCTTCCAGCTTTTTTCTTTCCTATTTAGTTTCTCGAATATATCACAGTCCCCTCGATGAGTTATACGTTCTGGGAAGAAGGGTTGGCCGTGACTCGAGAAAGTAGTCGAAAGACGGAAGGACTTTGGCCGCTTGCGAGCCCCTTAACTCTACTTTGCGACTTCTTTCCTTTATCGTCTGTACGCGGAATTTAACTCGAACGGATTTCAGGACCAGATCAGCTCGAGCGTGTGATCGTTGATATAAGGGCTAGCTCCGTACGCTGAATACTTTGTTTCAATGTCGAAACACGACGGCCAGACAAAAATACAGAAAGAGTTCGAGACTAGTGGTAAATAAACGTATTCGTCGTTTAGTTAAAACATAAGCGAAGATCTAACCGAGAACTACGTCGTACGTTGAGAACTAACGTAGCTAGAAAATATAACTCGTCTTGAAATTTGAATAGAAATGCATGTAAAATTATTTATTTTATATCGTTCTTAAAACGTATCATTCCCGAAATTCGCATCAGCGATCGTTCTACCAACGAGTATTTTAAAAATCGAAATTTTCCCGTATCATGAAGCTTCGACATTTTAATCTTTATTAATGCTAAATATTCTGTTCGCTGCAATCCACGACAGATGACAGGAATCGATCTTCCTCTGCGGCCTCAATTATGCCGCGTCGCTGTACGTGAGAATTCCACTTAAGTGCAGGGGACTATCGTTGTAGGATCTTGCGCGTATTGACATGTCGGTTAACGATGGTGGTTAATCAAAGCGGCCCACCGCCATTGTGTCTGGCGACAGCGCGATTATGTCGCGTTTCGATAATTGCTGTCTTAGCTTATATCGTAACTAATTATCCTAATATCACGTTACACCGTTCTATACATTAGGTTCACTTCCGTTACCGCGTAACATCGTCTCACCAATAAGTCGACTAATCAATGATCCCGATTAATGGTTAAACTATGCTCTCCAATCGACGGCTAAATTCTATTCCCTGCTAACCGTTGTTGCTTTCCGTGACCGACACTCTCGTCTGCTATCGTCGTCCCTTGCATTATTCATAAAAGCTACCATATTAAATATTCATGTTCGTTCAATTTCCGATTTATTCCCCTCGCCTGATTATTCGCCCATCTGGTGCATTTTTGACGAGCTCCCGGCTCGGTTATATTTATTTTCCAGAGAGACGATTTTCAGTAATAGGAGGTCGTCTGTTTCTACGAATTTAAGGCTACAGATTTCATTTTTTTTCTTCTCTTCGCGGCAACAACATTAAACGAAATTCTTTGGTTGATTTATGCGACTTTGAGGGCGCAGGTAGCGACGCGGAACGACTGTACGGCAAGCTGAAATTCTGTAAAGGTGCGACACGATTGTTTCGTTCCGTTACACTCGCAATTTCTCTACGCTTCGACGCCGTTCTAAGTACTTTACGGCAGCCTCTACATAAGGTCATCATCGCATATCAAAGTCACATTTACTCAGTGCTTAAACCAAAAAGCAACGGCGAGAAGTAAGAGCTGCAGGTAAAGCACAAAGGTAGCAAGCTCGTAATCTCTAGCACCGAGAAACGATTCCCGATAAAAGAGCATATTTCTCGTGAAAGGGCGACCGAATAAAATTTCGAATAAAAAATTTACGGGTCGAACGGCGTATCGCGATATTCGATCGCGAGTCGCGCCCCTTTCGAAAAAGAAAGAAGAAAAAGCAAAGAGAAAGGGGGGAGGGGGGATCGATTCGAATCGGCGCTGTAAAACGCAGCGCTCTTTCACCCCGCAAGTTATACGATCCACCTCGTCTCTGTGGCGAACAAAAAGGGATGGAATAAAGAAAAGAAAGAAAAGGAAAATTAATTCGTGGACACTGTTGTAAAATCGAGTGGAACGTAAACTCTCGGTGATTGAAGCGGTGTTCGCAGCCACCTGTGCTTTACGTTTCCTATGCACGAACGTTCTTAAAAAATTTCGATCGTGCATCGAACAACAACACCGCTTTCCTTAGTTAAGTCGTCTTATCTAGCATTTTCCATTCTTCGAAATAACGCACGCGCTTCAAAAGCAAGACGCGACGCAAGACAAAATAATTCAGTGCCATACTAGAAATGGGAAGAGATTGAGTACCGCTTCGAATAAAAAAGATGGACGAACATGGAGCCGTAGCACGCCTCCACACACCATTTATGCCGAATACATATTTTAGCAGCAACCTGATTCCCGATTAATAGATTTCACCGATTGCAGCACCGGTCAAAGCCGGAGTACGTTAATTAACTCGTTAATATTGATCAGCCGTTACCAAAATGCAACATCCTGTAATCTGTACGTCTCTAAACTTAAAATTCACTGTGGGAGGAGGAGTTTTGAATAAATTCTATCTTGGAAACTTCGATGGATTATTGAACGAGTTGGAGCGTTTGTTTGAGAACATGGTTTCCAAAATTTCATTGCAGAGAGAAATTACCAGTGAAAGCAGAATTTATTTGAAATGTTCCACGTTAGTGACTTATTCATCGGACAGTTCTATTTCTGCGACTCCATGCAAAAACATAATCGTTAATTCACCACATGTACCATAGTCGTAATATATTCGATAACATTGCCAATTACGTTGTTTCTATTAGTACCATTATCGATGATTTTGCCTGCATCGTAAGACACCGAGGAATAAATAAAATTCAATGGCAAAATTATTTTCAAATTTAGTGTCGCTGCAGGTTCGCTACTGACGTCACGCTATAGTAACAAACAGACGATGTCGCTAGGATCGCTAATATTCCTACGTCTATCTGCGATTAACCGAACGATCTCGTTTCGAAAATTCAATCTCTACCGCGTGATGAACGTCTCTGCCTCGGTTCATCAGAGTTCGCAATTCCTGTAGCGAGAGAAAACGGAGCACGAAGTCAGAGTACAACTGGCCAAGATCCAGGGGCGAATTTCGTACGCCAGACTCGCGAGTCGCTACCCTGTCGTCGCACGGTGTATTGTTCGCGTCCTCGGCGAGGATCGCACGCTGGTAGAGAAGAAGCCGGAGGAAGCTGTTGGTGGCACGGGAGCATAGATTATCCGCGGGCCGACAGGCAGTACGGAAATTACTCGTTTCGACGCGACGAGCAGAGAATTCAAAGTCGGTCTCCTTCCTTATTTGTTTATTTCACGTGTCGTGAACTGGTTGTTGGCCGGTTGGGTCAACGCCAGCCACGGTATTGCTTCATAAATCCTCCCCGAGGAACCCGTGCATCATCTAACTCCGTGTCGCAAATAGCGTCGACCATGTACCAATAATCGGACGTGTCCCCGGCGATTTATAGTTGCACAGTGTCCATGTGCGAGTGAGTCTCGTCGATCGATTAACAGAATCTCGATTTCTACGAGAGACGTTATAAAAATTGGAACTTGGTTACAACTTGATATAAACAGGCTAGCGAAAGTATTCCAGTATTTGTAGACACCTTTTATGAAAATATTGGAATTGGTGATAGTAGTACATGTGATCATAGTAATATATATGTCGGAGATGAAAGGGAAGCCGAAGCCTTTCCTTGGAAATTTTGGGAACATCCTCTAGTACTCTAGCCTAGATTTCATCATAGCTGTAATTGTTCGAGATTTGTGATAATGAGATTGGGTTCGAGGTGACAATTGGTCGCCGAACGTAGCCACGGTCACGGGATGGACGGTCTGGAGTGGTTGTATGGGTTTTCCGAGAAATGTGGTTGTGGCGGCATGCGGCCTCGGGAGCGGGCCTAGCCACGTGTGATGTTGCCCCGGAGGTGCCGATACAATGGGACATACATTGTATTAATAATCAAACTCCAGGCAGAAACTGCCTAGCAACGGCGTTTGGAACTTCCTCGATGCTTCCAACGAGTATGTATCAAACTCCAGGCAGAGACTCTATTATTCGTCAAACTTACTATTCATTAGACTTATTATTTGTTAAGCTTTGTGATAGTCTTGTATATACGTGTAAATATAATCTCGGCTTTGTGAAACGATGGCTAATTCACGTGAAGAGTTGTTACGCGCCCAAAATTCCAATCATAACCCGACATATATATGATTGAAGGCATGGTTAGAGTTAGGTTAAAGTTAAGGTTAGGGTTAGGTTAAAGTTAAGGTTAGGGTTAGTGCTAGGATGATCCGCGTTGTCTGTCTACTTTTTCTCCGTCCGAAACTTCGCGTATTTTTGGATTCGCGTTTGGCGGGAGCACCATTGCCTGGGGAAGTTGGCGATGTAACGGCATTTACTCTGGGCCCGGACAGAGGATCGTGACGTGACCGATCGTGGTCGCCTGGTCTCGCGTCGTCGAACCCTTTGGGAAATCCAGGGTTTATGACACCAGCCATTTGCTATTGAGACCGTTGTGAAATACTCTAATGAATCGTGCCCCGAAGAAAGTTATTTGTTGGGAACTAGCGGCTTTCTCCAAAGTAGTTTTACTGCTTCTTGGACGACAATTTCTTCTTTGACGGCAGTACTAGTCACTACATAATTATAGTAGCTTATCGTTGCGAAAAAAAATCTATGGCTCGCTCGCGCGAACTTATGTCATACGAATATATTAGCACGAAGCTGGACGGTTCGTGGAACTGGAAATGGGATTGAAAATGGGCCCAGGAAAAATGTAGGGGAAAATTATTTCAAACGTGACGGAATTACCATACTTGACACTCAATTCCGAGCGTATCCTTGAGGGAAATTTTGCTTAGTTAAGTCGGCTTTGGGTTAGATTCGGGTTAGGTGGAACTAGAGATGGAAACACGAAGAAACGTGAATAGAAATGAAAACGAGACGATGACGTTCCACAAGGAAGAGAAAGGTCTAGGCTTTCTCCGGAAAGATTACCTCGAATCTTCTTTGCGTCGCTATCACAGAAAATCATCAGGAAAACATGAAACATTCGCTGACACAATTTGCAAAAATTTATAATAAAAAACATACAATAACTTTGAAATCTCTCGCGTTCTCTTCTATTTTCATTTTTAATACGAATAAAGTCTATTCACCTTCTCGCCATAACAAGCTAAATTTACCGATTTATTAATATCATCGAATCGCTAACTAAAACGACAGAATTACGATGATCGAATCCCGGTGATTAACGTTATCTAAAATCATCATCGGCCAACCATCCTGAACGCACGGTAACATTAATACCTGACAGCGTTAACGAAGAACGGATAGAATCACCGGAATATCCTACGGATCGCGTTACTCAGCCAGGAACAATACTCGGTCGGCGTAAACTCGCCATTATGCCAATTACAAACAGCTCTTGGTAACTAGATCGGAGATCGTGGAGTAATTCGAGATACCGCGTTTGCAAACCGATTACCGTCGCTATTCCAAGTGATTGATGCAATTCTAGATGTTTTCATGCTCGTTTTCGTTAAGCTGCGATGCACAGAATCAAACTACAACGACTCCATCCGATTTTCATTGTCCTCGTTTCGTAGCAAACGTATCTTTGTATTTAAAAGCCAAAAAGAAAAAAAACCCTGAAAGATTATATCCTAAAATTTATATAATTCGAAGGAAGTACGTTTTATATGTTGCGTTTACAACTTGAATTCTGTTTGGAAATTTTAATAGGTTTGCACTAATCGTTTGTAGAAAGTGGACGATTACATTGAGTCTAATATTACTGCAGTTCTGCTTACCGATAGCGTCCATGGTGTGCCTGACTGTACAGCGTCTAATGCTACTTAAAGTCTACTTCTTGATGCTATTTATAGAGATGGTACCTGATTATACATACTTGATATTACTTAGGGTTGCTATGTACAATGGTTTCTATGTGCCGATGATTTACATCAACTGTCCAACTATAAACAGCCTAATACTACTTATAATATCGCGCCTGCAAAATCGATCACAGGACGATTGCAACGATTTCCTCTGGTTTTGATAGTTCTCGCTCGGTACGGAGGATATTCTCGTGTTGAAAAAACTAAAAAATCTCGTCGATATGTCGGCGTTTGTTTTGTCATAGCTCGAGGACTATCGAGCTTTCGACAAACCTGTGACGATATACAGAATTGGATGTATGAAACGTCGATCCTTGTCATTTAGAAAAATCTTTCTGTAGTCGACAGGTCATAGTTTGTCGATGAAAGATAAAGAATAATTGACCTATAGATTCAAATTTAGTAAAGTGCCAGAGAACGATGGAAGACAGGTTTGAAGACTACAGGGAAAGGCTATGACGAATCTAATTTCCTACTTTGCACAGAAAAGTAGTTTCAATTAAAAAAAGAATCAGTACCTTGTCAATCGTTTGCATGCTACTAAAATTCTCTTTTTATTCAGTTTCTCGACTAATAATTTCTTTGATCTCTCACGAAACTTTGTCAAGTTACCAGCTACTTTTACAACATTAACATCTTCCGACGTGATAGATAGTTTAATCACAGAGCAACGTTCAAATCAGAAAATCAACAAAGACGCACTTATGCCTTTTCCTGTGATCTTCGCTTTACAACGTGTCGTGTTCCTTCGTCGTCTCTGGGTAACGAGGCTTGAAATATGCAAATGATAAACGCAACAAACGACAAACACCGATCGTATAGCCTCGAGCAAGTCAAACTTAAATACAAAAACGAAACTACGTAACTGTGGATTACGTCCCACTATAATTCCGTATTGGAGACTTTATCGGTAAGCCGAAAGAAGTAGCGTAATGACTGGTTGCTGAAAGAAACGATCGACATAAGTCGAGTCGCTGTGGCGTTCGCATCTTTCAAGCCTCGTTACCAAAACACAAAGCGAAAACGGAACATAAAATATTCTTGCATCGTTCTAAAACACCTATTGGTTTTAATTGTTTATTAACGAACCACTCTCCGTTTCGCAACGCTAAAAGGCAGTAGTAAAGGGACATACATAATAAGTTATGCCGTATAACGTAAACAGACACTCGTAAACAACAGAAATCGACGCAAAACCGTCTTTAAAGCTTTTCCATCCGCGTTCTTCATCCGCCTGGGCCGTATCTGTGGCGCAGCGAACGCAAACTATTCGTGAATAATTACTACGAGATAAAACGAATTGAAACGCTTTTTAATCAGAATTAAGTGGAGGGTGCGGCCATATTTACCGTGGGCCGAGTTGCACGCGTTAATTAGACTTGATTAAATTCAGGATCAGCGGTTCTAATTTGTAACAAAAATACTGTCCGCCGTCTAGGCAGGGTTAATTAAGTAAACTAACGCGACACTACGACTAGAACGAAGCGTCGAGAACGCGTGCCATTCAAAACGTTGTCTATTTCGAATGCACGAATAGAGTACGGTATATAGGAGGTGCTTTTTAATAGAAAACCAAGGGAAAACGGACAATGAACGCGCGGACAGGGGAGGATAGTAGCTTCCTTCTGGCGCATAAATCTTCCTGGCTTAACTTTATCGGCGTCACGGAGCAGGCTTCCGCCAGGAAGAGGGTCGCGCCCTCTGAACAACCAGGCTAAATTAAAAGAAAGGATTCGAATGAGACCGCGGCCGGCGAAAGTAATCACTTTATCTGTAGCCGCCACTCTGCCCGGGTCTCGCTAATCTCGGTTCTCGTTTTAAGGCCGAATCGTCTGCCACGGGTCTACATCCTCCATTTCCCGAATCTCGTTTCCATATTCGCCCATTCGACTACTCTTCGCAAATGTGTCATGAGACATCCAGTGCAACCGAATATTCGGTCAAGACAGATGGACCGACTCGCTTCCGATTTTACAAACGTGCTTTACGGGGTAAACAGAATTTATGGGAATCTTTGGAGAGCGAGTAACCGAGAAAAAGTGGAGTTTCCACTGATTTTGGAGATTGGATCGAATCTTTGAATCTGTGATCTTTTCGTATTAACCGCTACGTTTTAAAAGAAACCAATTAATTTTAACGAGTATCGGTTAACTTTGAACTAAGCTGTATTTTGTTAAAAATAAGAATATAAGTCACGTTATCAAACAGCCCGTTGTTCGTTTAAGATTTAACAAATAACTCGGAAAATCGTCATACCCAAATGTCAAAGTAGCAACGAAGCACTCGGAGTATCTTTGACGATTCCTTTCAAATCCATTCCGTTTCGCCTAAAACTCTCCCGCGTTTTACTGTCAAACAGTGGTCTCTGACAAATTTCTCTTGTGCTTTCCTCCTGAAATCCGTTTCAAGGAACTGTTCGAAAGTAAAATAGTACCTGACGATATGGTAACGACACAGGTAGGTTTGCTTAATTCCCACACGAAGGCAAGACCGCCGAAAGAGCCTGGCGGACAATCGTTGGAACGACGTCGTAAACTTCTTTTTCCACGTGACTGTCGGTCATTACGGTGTAACGACACCGACCCTAGTTTGCAAATCATTCTTTCCGCCTCGATTCCACGGCGCAGTAAAATCCAGGCACTCGCTGCGTCTGGCATATCAACTATTTGTTATCCTAGCGAAATAACGAGCTGATACGCGAGCTCGCATAAACACGACTCCGCGGCTGCGGCTGCGGCTGCGGCTGACAACGCGTTCCCGAGCTTTATCTGTCACTGCTATATACGCTACACTATTTTCAGTACACGTGTAATCGTTGCACACGAACAATTACGCGAGTGTTCCTCCAACTAAACACCATGTTTGTTAAACTTTCGTCGACTGGTTGTTCCATCGGAATACCGAATACTAGATTTCGATACTGCCTCTGTACTCGTACATGTGTACTGTACCGTTCACTCTGATCGTTTGCTGTAACGATATTTCAATTTGGCCACTGTGTAGGAATCAATGACGAATTGAAAATTCGTGAAATTAGAAGACTGCAAATTTTAATTGCCTGCTACAACACGTAGCAACGATGTATTTTACTATTTAACATATCCAACTTTGCTATCTAATGCTGTATAATATACTGGACAAGATTAGGGTTAATATGAATATATATATATATATATATATATATATATATATATATATATATATATATGTCAGAGAAGAGTCAGGAACAGGGTTGTGGGCGTTTGATAGACCTCCCTTGGAGTTGGCCATCGTTGTGTGATAACGAAGACGCGGCCTGATGCTACGAGTAGGGACACTACCGACTCGACAATCAACAGCGGTGATGGGGCACTTGCGATGTGAGCGACGGCGGCCTTAGGTCCGGTAACGAATCCGCGGTCAACGGGAGGAGAGATAGACTGACACCGACTCGAACGTGTACTACTCGCGGATCAAGCGGTGTTGGTCCCTTCGTCGATGAGATCTCCCGAAGGAATGAATGTTCGTCCCAACGTCACCACCGAGACAACCTCTGGTAGTGTATCTAGGTACGCCAACTCCTCCGATCGGCGTCGCTGTCGATTGGTCGATTTGGGACAAAAGCTGCCTGTCCGTTTGCAAAAATCTTAATTGCTGAAAACCCAGGTTTTATAGCGGGTCTCCAGGCTGGCTGGGCTTGTGCTGTGTACGTGCCTCCACATCTGGTATTCATTGTCCGAAGGGACCGTTGGAATGTTTTACTGTCAAGTACCTCTATGGGTGTTTCTTTTAATGAGGATCATACTGTAACTCCGCGCCTTTGTTGGACGGAACGCCCGTCCCGTTGACCGCGGCTACGTTCGGCGACTGGTGGTCGCCTTAAGCCCAAGTTTATTATCACAAATCGGAAACAAGTACAATTGGGCAGGATGACGGCAAATTGTTTAATTACGACTGTAAACTTTAATTGCAATTTTACGGATTTTCCCAAAGTTCCAGAGGGACAGCTCCGGCGTCCTTTCGTCTCCGACATATAGATAGATAGTAGAATATATTATTTCTAGATGTTGTAAGAAGCAATTAAAATTTGCAGTCTTCCGATTTCACGAAAAAATAGTAAGAACTTCTTATTTCCAGTTCATCAGCGTATATGTATACACTGTTACATACACTCGTTGTTTAAATAACACGGCACGGTTGATTGATCGATAATACAGTCGCTACCTCCGTGTAAATTTAACGTCATTTCGGAACGTCATCGAGGAACTCGATGAAGAGGACAAGAGATCGCAAGAAGCTGAAGCACAGCCGAGAAGAAATTGGAAGTCGATGTATCGTGACCTGATCGCAATTAAAGCTCGATCGAGGGACGTAAAAAGAGTCGTTGGGAACGCGTCCACTTTCACCGTGAACGGTGGTGGAATTCGAGCACATAAAGGCAAGGAGAGGGACGGTGAAAAACAACTTGGCCGCGTAATTAAATTCTCGAATGGGCGGGGCGAAGTCGCGCTTTAAATTCGCCCGCGTCCTCATTTTCGCGTAATTATCGGAAGAACCGTGCGCCTTCCCGTAATTAATCCAGCAATAATCGTCCAGGAAATTCGTAAACATCGTATCGCGCGTTTATGCGAAACAAACGAAAAGCAAACGCTAATGACGTCGTCGCCCAGAGCATGAGCAATTTATTTTAAATTCCGACCAAATGGACGTTTCCATTCGTAACGACAATGAACGCGTTCTCCTTGTTTATTTCCCTTCGCGCTTAACTTAAATTTTTGTCTAGAATCTGTATATTTAATCGGCATAGCTATCGTTACCACGAACTCCGCCTCCAAACAACGAAACAAATTTATTTGACAAATTAAAGGCGGATATTCTAATTCTACGTCCGACGTTCGAAAATATGGAAAAGAATTCTCTGCCAAACGTAGTACGCTACAGATACCGGGAAAACGAGATTCACGCGGCAGATCGATCATTTGTCAGTTCGATCGAGCATAAACGCGCAAAGAGCCAACCCCTAGCCGCTCCTATATTTCTCGTTTCATTCCGAAAGAAGAAAAACAACAACTACCGATAATGATTCGATTAGCAACGATGAATGAAGGGAGAATAAAAGTTTCTGGAATTTTGTAAGATTTGAAATGTAAAAAGTAGAATGTAGAAAGGGGACGAGGAAAAGGGAAAAGGTGGCGTGACATCATTTACGAAGGTCGACGTCACGTTGCAGGGTAAAGATTCTATAGAAAAGCTCGAGCGAGCTGTTGACACGCCAGCCTATTACGGACTGGCAGCTTTTATCCGACAAAAGAGGGCATTTAGGCGGTGAAATTGTAAATTCAATTTCCTGCAAACATCCGCCTCTGTCCCACCTAGTCGTGTATTTTTTACAAGACTGAATTATTTTTCTTTTCACCGGCAAATTTTCCAACGTCTTTTTCTTATACTACGCCAGCCTTCTCGTTGGCTTTGTTTCTTCCTTTTTCGCATTCATATCGATGTTTGTAAGGTTCATGTTGAGAATTTTGGATCTTAATAGCCGAAATAATGGTATAGAAACACTAAATTTACACTCAGAATTTATATTAGAATAATTATATATTTATTTGATAAACGATTTCAAACATATTCATCAATACACACTTGCACGCGTCTCAGCAGTTTCTTCCATACCGACTATTGTTAACCGACTGAACAGTTTACATTTCTTTGTTTTCGAGACGCCGCGCACACACATACTTCCACACACTGATATTCACATACAAGTATTACTATTACGCAGCTAACCTTGTCTAGCACATAAAATTATACATATCTCAATAGTTAAATTTTCGAATTTAATACAGCTGTTTTAGATCAAAGATTAAATAGTTATTTGGAGATACTATTTGGTTTTACAGAAGACTTTTTAGAAATATTTTGTAAAATCGGTAATATAAGAGCAACGGATAGGCGAAACGCAAATTTTCGACAAAATATTGTTACGCTATCGTACCAGATACTAGCAATTTTTCAACAAAACAAAAATCTTCCTCGTTACATCCAAACCACTCACACACCTCGAGCTTACCTCGAGGAAAAATATAAAACTGCGCGTCAAGCGTGCCTCGGTGCAACACAGAATGCTCTTCGACCAGATACGACTATTGTTCTTCGGAGTTCTTACTCCAACTCGTTCTGACCCAGTTCGCTAACAACGAGACAGCTTGTGTAGGCAGGGCTCGATTCTGGCCAGGAGCACCCACCGGTGTTAACTTTTTGTCCGACGCTCGAAATATCCCGTATTCGAGAAAATGTAAAAACCGTTAGCTACCTGGAACCACCTTAGCCCGTAAAAGATCACGAAAGGGCTGGTATGGATGTCCTTAAAGTTTTTGCTTGTTAATTTGCGAAACTACTGGGTCGCGCGAAACTAAAGCAATTTCGAATTTTCAAATTTAATCTTAAATTTACCGAAAAAATATTCATGAAAAAGTTTGCAGAGTGTTGGGAAAATAAATAAATATATAAAAGACACCACTATAGAGTAAAATTTCGAAATTTACTTTTTCCGTAAATTCCCAATAGTCGATATCTTGCCAAAAATTCGTATTATCACTGCCCGAATAAATTTCAAAAACATCCACAGTTACCTATACTCGCAAATTCTAATATCTCATACGAGAACATAAATCAATCAAAAATCATGCGCATCGTCCGCTCAATTACAAGTTCTCTTCCGATATTCATTTATTTGTTAAATAGACAGTACATTTATATTGTATGTGTGAGAGTGAGGGAGCAAAGAGCGAGCAGACATGTATGCACCCTTTGCCTAGAGTGTATGTGAGCGTCGCAGGACGTCCAGGTCTGAATTGAGACAAAGGAGCGATTAGAAGAAAACGAATAAGCAAGCGAGTGTGTTGTCGAGTCCTGCAGAGAGTCCCCCCTACATGTAGAGCTAAATTTAGATAATTTGTAAATAAATTTTAACTTGTTGTTCTCTCCAAATCCTCACTATACTTTAACGCCATTAAAGAGTCTCTTAAAACAAACATTCGCGCTAGAAATTGCAATAATAATTTCCATCATCCTGAACGTTGTTCCATTCGTCCGATCGAGTTTCAAAATCTCCGGTCGTTTCTTCTTTCTCGTCGTACATAAACCGATAGGAAATGATAAGGAAACTGAGGGTAAATAGGATAAGCAAGACTTTGGAGATATTTTGCGCCATACTGTAAGTCGACGAAAATATCACGGCGGACGGTAGAGAGAAAATTTTCGAGATTTGGGAAGAATCGAAGACAAGACGAGACCCTCGCTGTGAAATTAAACGAGCGCTTTCGCAGGACGTAAATTGTTTACCAGAGGCTGCCAAGGGATTCCGTCGGAACTAACTCACCCCTGTTGCCAGGACGAAAATTCGCGCCTCTTGAATATATTCATGATTCCGCCCGGTTGAAATCACGAGGCCGACAGCGCCGCTTTAAAATCGCGTTCGAACGACCGAGTGACGAAGCGGACGCCGGCTGACTGCGAATTTTATGCACGATGGCTAGGCTGTCGGTGTTGGCCTGGCAACCTACGGGAATTTGTATTCCCGTGGGGAAAGGGCGAAGGTTGAGAGTCGTCTCGTGCGATGGTACAGGCGGGAAATTTGTTCGACCTACGTGGGGTGGCGAGCGGGTTGCTTTTGAATTTCGTTGGCTTTCGAACGGAGATTGATAAGGTTCCAGATACGATTAGGTTTCGAATATGTGATGTCAAATTTGAGGGCGGGTATCCAGGATTTTGTTAGGTCTACGAGAAGCGTCGAGGCGTTGCTTAGCATCGCAAATGCACCGAGTTTGAATTAGATTGACACCGAATTGCATTTCGTTTGGTAATAAGCTGCCGTACGTACGGAATACGTAATACCGAAGCGTGTAATCAGCCGAGTTACAATAAGCGGGAACGATCGGTGCAGAGTTACAAGTATAGCACGGCATTAGGTTCATCGAAAGATTTTGTAGTTTTTTTTTTCTTTTTCGCGCTTTCCACATCGAAATGTCTAACAACCCTCTGGTGCACGAGCTTTCTCGATTTACCGGCATTAAATTTGTTTGATAGAATAAGATAATAAATTTAATTAAATAATAATCAGTTAATATTTAAATTTACTTAGAACAGAATATAGAGCAACGGTAAGAATAAATGTGATCGCGTATATTTTATTAGATAGATAATTTATTATTGGAAGATATTCTGGCTTGAATATATAAAGTCGATAGCTAGAATAAGCAAACTATTAAACTTGTCGCTATGAATAATTTGTAGGTTAACGATTAAGTGGTTATATTAATCTTTAATATAACATCCATCATCGTTTATAATTGTCTTCCATAAATCTGACAATTTATTCTATCGCTACAAAATTTATTAAATTTCTTTTATTAAAATATTTTTGCAATACGCTTACTTCTATTCGCCTTGTAACTTTAAATAATCAAAAATAAATCATCCTACGTTCCAAACACGAGAATCTTCTTCGGAAATCCTTAACAAAAAGAAACTTCGAAAAAGATTGGCTTCTCCAAACTTGCTACCCCGTTACCAAATGCCAATTTCCAAAACGAATAGCTCTACGCAGTCGCAGTTAAAAAAAAGAAAAGAAAAACAAAATAAATCTATTCGAACAAAGTTCTGGCCAAAATTCGAGATACTTCTTTACGACTGCGTGAGATCAACGTATTGAAACTGCAGCAGTGATCCGCACCACGAAACAAGATCTCCATTTATCGTCGTAAAACCGCGAAACGGATCAGCTTGCAGATTTTACGCGTTTCTGATGCGGTACCATATTCAATGATCACCATGCAATCTCCAACAGACACCAGGTCGTTCCTCGTAACAGCTTGAACCCCTTCTTCTTCTTCTTCTTCTTCTTCGGGTTAGGAGCAGTTCGCTGGAAGTTCTTACTTCCAGCTCGAGTCACGTCGAAAGAAGGACGGATTTTATGCATGTCGTCGTTCTGTTCGAGATTTCGTGACTTAAACCGTGAACAAGTTAGCGGCGGGCCGACGAAAACAAGCGACCGCCTGTAAACAGAAGTTGCAAAAATGGAACGTCCAAGTATTTCCACGCTTATCGTTCCCTTTCTAGCTATATGTACTCGCCTGCTGAATTCGTTACGACGCGATGTTGCAAAATACGAAAGGCCCTCCGTTTCTATTTTCTCGAAAACCACATACAGCGGTGACCTCCTTTGTTTTATCCTCTCACCTTTATCACGAAATTTCGAGGAATCGTGTTTTAACGATAAACGATACTTGGAGCCGTCGACTATCGACTTCCCAAACGTTGGCTCAAGCACGCTACCCAAGTCCTTACCGAATCGTCGGTCATAAATTACGGTAAAGCTAACTAACGACGAGCTATCTGCCATTATATCGGCACGAAAGTGCGTTGCCGCTAACATACATACCAGTATATTCGAAACTTATCCTTAGAATGCATTATTCGCGCGTCAAACAATTAATCAATTAATTAGATGCACGGAGAATTTGAAAAGAAATTGAGTAAGATTTGCTGAAACTAAAGGAAAGAGCATTTGTGTAGAATTTTTTGGGGGGAGACACTTGGACGAAAAGTTGTAAAAACTTTCCCCATCCCTATCCTTGATCTTTGGTATTGCCTGGGTTCCTCGGAGGACGCATAAATTTGTTTGCTACCAGAACGTGTAACTCCGGAGGTTCTACTAACGTTCCGCGGACGAAGACGACCGAAAACAAGCGAGTCAGACTGGCCGAAGAATCGAAAAGGAAAGATGCCAGCGAAAGCCTAACTTGTATCTCGTTTGACTTTCGCTTTAACGAACTCGACGGCTGACTGCTAGCTTAATTGCCCGTTTCTTGCAATCTGGAAAGGTTCTCGCGAACAGTCAGAGTGCCTAGGAAATTTGTAGGCCATCCATCGAAAGGCGTTTCCTCTTAAATGGAGCAAAAACAGAGGGTCTCGCACGAACGAAAGCAAACATCAATTCGCGCTGGCACTAGAACCCGAAGGCGAAACGAATCGCCATGAAAATCGTAGGGAATAGAATTGTCTGGAGGGCTAGCGTCGTCCCTTCATCCTCTTGTCTAGACCTTCCGGCCGATGTTTCTACAGTCTTTGTCAAAACTGAATGACCGATATCGAAAATAATCGTGGAATCGTAATTTTATCCCTGCAAATTGCATGACAGACTCTTTTTACTACTTAAGAAAGTATATTGAAAATATTATATACGATTAGGTTATAACCATATTTTGGGAAGTGGAAATGACACGGTGGATGGAGATTTCTTAGAAATTTTGGGTGCAACAACTATTCCGTTCTTTCTGAATCTTTATGAAGCTAATGAGATATAATTTGGAAATCGGGTAAGCTAAGTTATTCCACTATTGCCTGACATTAAGCTCTCGCAAGATCACGAAGTAGATTCAGCGTTAGGCTCCTTACAAACGGTTCAAAAGCTCTAATTAAGATAAGGCAAGTTACTACGTTATCGGCTATTAGATCTAGATTTCTCGTGAAATCGCGTTTGGCTATTAATCGTATGGGATGAATTAATTTATTAATCGGTAAATTTAGGAACTAACATACTGAACAATTGGAAGGAGACACGCTACATTATAAAATATTATAAAATAGCCTTTTGCGTAACACCTGAAAAATATTCATTCCCCAAAGAAATTAAACTTTTACTTCGACCTGTAAACAAAAATCAGTTGAAACTTTCTCTTAACGAAATTTTACTTTTCGCAAATGTTTTCCAAGATTGCTGAGCTTTCGTTTGTTCTAAGACACCCTGTACTCCCTACCGGATTCTTCCCCGTATTACTCACCCCTTGGCTCTAGACCCCAGGCCACTATTCCCAAAACTTCTTACATGACTTTTTCCGCCCTTTCATCGAGTTTCGTATATTTCGCTGATCAAGATAGGCGTGGCTTTGTTTTTCACCACGCTTACGTCCTTAGGAAACTCGATATTGTCTAGATAACGAGGTTATTCGATCTCTGGTGTCTTTATCGTCGATATGTCCACGTTTCCCTCGAAATGTGGCGGGATATAAATTAGCTGGATATCGTCGTGAGAATGTTATCGGTGATAAATTCATGAAACTCGATGATAGAGACGAGCGTAATCTATGGTCGGAGAAAAGATCGGAAGAGAGGAGGGAAATGGTCTGCAACGAAAATAATCGATCGAACGTAGAAACTGAACCTCTTGCGAGAATTCTAGAAATAAATTAAAACAGAGATTACTACGTAAATGGAACGATTTGTATCTAGTTATTATTACGTTAAAGTTGTCTTTGAAATTGGATTCCGCTACGAAGAGAAAAACGGAGATGAGAAAAATTATGAAAACGAAGAATTCCACGACAACATCGATCGCCGATATCGAATTAACGAAAAGGTCTGAAGCTTATATTCTATTGCTACAATAAAGAGAGCTAAGTGAGATCGATCGACTTCATTTTGGTTGGCAAAGTTTCGACGGGATATCAAAATCGACCGCTTACTGCCAGTCAGTCTTGCAACTCAACTATCGTAGATCTCGGCCATACCGGAATAACTTTGCACTTTCGTTACCGCCTTTTCTCTTATCGACCAAACATAAATTCTCTCATCCCCGGCGGAACAATAATAGCGATCGAACCGAGACCGCGTCACCATTTCTACCACAGACACTCTAAACAGATTCGTATCTGCCGCTAAAAACGCAAACAGTCGTTTTTCATCGGAAAAACGTATTCCTCGAGAACCACCGCCCCCTTTTCTACCGTATATTTTACCAAACAGCAGAATCGATGATCCGACTTGCTCTGCAAATCGTTTGGATCTTATTCCGACCCTAACGCGTATCTTCTAGGCTTCTTCATGTTTATTTAACGTCTGTTCTATACGTCTGGTGACATTAATTCGCGATAGTTTTCGTTGTATCTTTCAAAACGACGCTTTAATTGAAAAAAAGAAAAAGGATCTTAAGGTGCCTACCTACTGTCGTCTCACAACAGGTTAATGAAAATTTAACAGAAGGCGAAGGGATCAACTTGAAGTATCATCCGCTCCAACTATTTTAAGTCTTCTTGCTCATCGGCTGTTCGCGCATTTAAATATTCTGCAGAATGCATCGTTCGAATCCATCCTTTCCTTTCTCTGCTTCTCGCGAAGATGCTGCTTCTTCGAGGTGTAACTCGGCAGAATTCGCAGAGACTCGCGATTTAGAATTTAGTTAAGCGACTAAGTGCTCACTTATGGAAACGCTATGTACACGAGGAGAATAGAGAAGAACGTAATTGCGAGGAGTACACGACTCGTAGATTAACGGATGAAAAGAAGGTATCGGGTCTTGGTAAACACAGCTGCCGGAGGAAAATTAATTTTTCTTGCAAGTCAAGAAAAAAAATTGAATTAACGGAGTTCGACGTTAAATAAGTATAAACTGCGGTAGGTTCGATTCCTTTGCCTTCGATTATATAAATATAAAAATGTATAAACGTTGAACAATCAATTAATAACAGCACACGACTCTTCTCTTCCACTTCCTCGATCGAAAATACGTCAAGTAGGAGGAAGGAAATATCGTCAATGTATAAACGCACGAACCTCGTCGAATCATTGCTGTTTATCGCGGTGTCGATACTTCTCTACACACAGTGTCTCGTCGTAAATCGAAGAAAAGCGCCTTCGCGATATTCCGGTATTCGTTCGACTTCCGGCAGGCGTGCTAGTGTGTGCGTGCGTCGAGAAAATTACGCGTTCAATTTAGTAAAGTGGTGCCCTACTAGGTGCCTACGAATTACATGTTCCAAAGAAAAACAAAACGCCGATCGATAACGACCCTATATAGAAACGTTCTTCGAAATTCCTTAATTCAAGACGAGACACTGTACGAAAGCGAGGGGAGCGGAAGGAAAAGGAGAGAATAAAAACAAAAAACAAAAAGAGACGTAAGTGGAGAGAAGCTGTTGAATGCTCGTTAATTGACACGATCCTGCTGCTACGGAGTGAGGAGACGAGAATTTTCCAGCGAAGACGAGTCGCCGACGATTTATTGCACAAGCGAAACAAATTTTACCCGGGCGAATCAGCCGTTCGATGGATTATTTCACCCCCTGGCAATTTCGAATGGATCGTGAACGAATAAAAAAAAGAAAACGCTGGGAAAAGAAGAAAAGGTAAAAGACAAAAAGAAGGACGAGGTAGAGGGAAAAAAGGGATGTACAATGGCTCAATCACAGCGACAGGAGAGTTATCGCGCCTGCAGAAGAGAAAATTAACCGTGATTTAATAGCGAGAATTTTCGGATTCACCGCCATCCTCGTGTAACTCGTTTCAAACGTTCTCTCTCTCTCTCTCTTTCTCTCTCTCTCTCTCTCTCTCTCTCTCCCTCTCTTTCTCCCTTTATCGCTGCTGCGCTCTGCTCTTTCGGTATCAAATTCAACGTGTCGCAGAGCGATTCGAGCGGAACACGCCGGGTAGCCTGATTTTCCTGATGAGTTCAGACGCCGTCGGTGAAATTAATTTCGCTTCATTTCGCGCCGGCTTGAAATTCGGTGGGAGAATAAACGACGCCAACGGGCCCAGCGTGAAAAAAATAAGAAGGGAAGTAGAAACAGAGATGCTTGAAGATATCCGGCGCGATCATCGAGCGTGCGTAAGACGTCTTTGAACGCGATTATTATACTGGATGGCGTTGAATTTATCGCATCGTCGAGCCCAACGATTTTATGAATTATCTTTTATCTTTCATTGGAACAATTCGATACAAAGACTCAGAAATAAAGTTCGAAGATATATCATCGTCATCGCTCTAACATTCATAACGATAATTTCCAACATATTTACTCATTGGTAAACGTAAGTAATAAATTGCAAATAAATAATAAATAAACGTAATAGATCCGCAATTAGATAGGTCCAAGACTTGATATCGCTGTTCTCTTATCAAAGACAGCTCGTTCGAGAATCAGCAATCGAACGATCGCTTTTTCCCAACTTACGATCGCTTTACAATCACATTCTCATTCGACGTTCGACGCTCTGAATTGCATGGTATTTTCCGCCGCTCAATACAGGAGCAAATGCGCGGCTTATCGCCTTCCGGCGAAAGCGATTTCATCGCGCTACATCTAGAGGATGCGATTAAAAGTGTTCCGATCCTCGCGATATGAATATTACTATTCTATGCTATTCGAATCTCCTGTATCTCCTTAATCGTACGAGAAACTCGTACTCTTCCTTGTTTTTCTCATAGAAACCTAAGTCTGTACCATACAGTTTACACCGTAAGACCTTTTCGAAGGATGCTCGTTTCAATGAGCACCGCGTGCTTCTAAAATTTGCCACCAACTATCTGAAACAGTATGTACAACTTATGGAGGAATATTTCGTATCGCGAAAGCCACGCTCTAATTGGTCCTTCAAATCCTGCCACAATAATCAATGGAAGATGGAGCGGAAGTTGTTAGGACCGCGTAGAAACGATGTTCGTTCCGTAGCTCAAAGCTTCGACCGCGCCGACGAAAGTTCTCTCATTCGGTCTACGTAGTTGCGAGTTTCAGTATCAAGCAATTTTCGAGATGTTCCATTCAGTTACACGATAGGAAATTCGTCCCGAGAAATTAAGAAAGTTAGCGACTTGTTTAACGATGGAGGACAACAAGCTTGGGGTAGCTACCCCTCGGATACGTCATGCTTCCTGTGATTCATTCCACGTTAATCTATCAGTCGTGATACGATGACCTCGCCCACTCTCTTTCTACTATAGGATTCGTCGGTACAAGCGCGTGGGACGCGTCTCAATCTCCAAATGGACGTATCTTGCAAGATGTTTTATCATTTATTAATATTAATATAAACTAATTAAATTTTAATAACGACACGTCCGATTAAGTCATTGACTGTTTTTACTTCAACGGCGAATAAAACGTGTTACGTATAGCATCGTGCGTAAGTATTTTTGTATCTGCCCTTTTTATTTTATTTTAGGATATGACGTATATTTTATGAAAATATTTTTCACATAGTAGAACGATAACGTACAAAAAGCCTTGGTATTCACTTACTAATTAGTTAGGTGCAATTATTTAATTAGGCTATATGGAATCGTCTATCGTGCTGTGCTATTTTAATATTATATCGTGAAGACTCGTTGATATCGTGGAAATGAAATTGAGAAATTAAACAAGAGAACAACGCTTTTTGTACTCGGCCAAGGCATTTGTGGCCGTTTAATTGTTTTTCACGCTACTTGCACGTCAGTGTCTTCTAATAAAGCATCGCACGGTTCGAAAATGAAAATGCGAAACCTCGCGTAAATTGCATTTTGTAAAATTGTATAGAGAGAAAACAATCTCATGGTACGAAACCGTAGTTAATACTTACGTGATCCAAAGCACTGAAAACAGTGAGAATATTAAATTACACCGGCATTTTTCTCCTGTCCTGTTGAAAATATCACAGGTATAAAGTCAAACACAATCTACGGTATTTCTCGTATCCCTGGGCTGTGAACAACAAATTTTCCATTTATTTTTACAGCATGCTAACAATTTTGCGATTCTTTCGTTCTAAAAAAAAAAAAAAAGAAAAAGAATACCCTGTAACCGTAAACGTTTATTCTTTGTACAACATTTCGCTTGAATATATAATGCGACACGAAATATTTAGACCACTGAAAGCAACTGGTCCGTACCGTTATGAATAAATTTGACAGTACTCGTTACGTTTTGGTGCAAAACGTACAAATAAACATGTATTCTCGCATAACGATATATTTAACCACGTGGATTCTGAATCTCTAAATTTTAGAAAACTGTATAGAACACATACAACGAACATACGACAAACGATAAATCAAATATCCGGAATACACAAAGCACGCGATATAATATCTAAAAAACGAGACAAATCTCCGTTTAGACTGCATTTTCTCCGCTTACAATCGATAAAAATATCATAAAAGTCAGGATTCGCCCAATTTTTCATTTTTAATCTACCAATGAAAAAATCACAAATCACAAATGGATTACATCCGATTACGAGTCACGAATCAAGAAAAGAACAACACCGATAAAAACAATTTACGAAGCAAATCGTGTAGGCAAGCAAATCCCCGATCGACCCTGTCCTCGACCGTTTGTTTCACCGTGGTCGCCAACAAAATATCATCGTAGACGGCAGTTTTAAAAATATACAAGTGGTGATCCGTTAGCGGGCCGCGTGAACCAACTTCCGAAGCTGGGCGAATTTTTCTGCAGCGAGGTATCAGCCACGTGAGAACCAGGCCAGACGATGTGAACACCTTTTTGCCAGCGCAAAATGATAACGTTCCTGTGGCTCTTTTCCGCTCTGTTGCCACGGAAACGGACGAGAAAAGAGGCTTCCTTCGGTCTACGAACCAACTGGAAGATGGGACGCAATTAAAAGCACGATTAGCCTCGTTTGAATCGTTGCGTTTTTATCCGGAGAAAGCACACGTTTCCGTGTACTAGCACGTGGCAATTATCGAAAAGTGATTTTTAAGATCTGTTTAAAAGAAGTTAGCTTTTTCTGCGCGAAAGACTGAACGGATGAAGAAACCGGTTCTTGGTTAATTACTGATTCAGATTGACTTTGAATAGCGAATGATGCTTCGTTCCGTGTAACTCGTTTAAGAAATATTTTCTTTAGGTCGAACGTGGTAATTAGTTAGAGTTGTATAGACAAGAGGATGTAACATCAAACGACGTATATGTGAGTATTATCGAGTCATAAACCTCCAACTTTCTCACTGAAATTATCGTAAAATATAGATATTTCAATTAAATTTCTGTACATGCTGATCTTCTACGAATTAAAAAATATTTTGCGATATTGAATATACGTGCATGTGTTTTTTGAATTAAAGAGAATATTTACTTTGTGGCTATAATAGCCAATGAGTTAAAGACATAATAATAATACAAATTCTTTAATTACGTAGATCAGCGTTTATGATTTTCAAAATGACAAAAATTGTGCCGGAAAATTTCATAATATAATATATTCATCCTGTACCTCTGACCTATCGAATTATTCACGTTCAATAGGCGCAAGAAGCATCAATTACTCGAAACAAAACAGCTCGAAGAAAAAAGAAAATTTGCAGCCTTATAGCGCATCGAGCAGATCGGTTTTGCTCTGGCAATTAATTTCCACTTAGCCACGCTAGCTTTTAACCGGTTCCTCGTCCCGTTTTTACGGCATTAGCGCCATAGGGAACCGACATAAGTGGCCGTGTAAACGATTGCACCAAAGGGGGTGTAGAAACGGCAGATAATGACCCAGGCAACGTTACGCGGCGAGTTAATTGGCGAAAGTTCAACATTCATACGGAATAAAATAAAAGACTGGAGAAGAAGAATTTAAGAAGAGAAAAAGGTAGAAAGAGTGGATTACGGTAAATAGAAGGAATTAAGGTACGTGTCTCTATAATTATAATTGTCTTAGTCTCGATTTATTAGCCGTGCATGTAAATGTTATCTCGAAAGCGATAAACGTGAAATATCCCCCTCTAACGAAATCGTTCAAACATTCTTCATCCGAGACTCGTGTCAGTATGAAAACTTAACGAATAATTAGTAGAAAAATCGTTTTAAAAATTCCAATACTCCTGTAAGTACTCGCCCCATTAACCGTAAACCAAAGTCACAGAGTCGCATTCTCTGGCATTTCATGACTTTTCCCTCGTCCGTAGTTTTCAGAAGACAATAGACGGTACGTGTAAAGTATGCGTGGTCGTGGTAGGGGTAAAAGGCAAACTCGAAGCGAGGAGAAGGTAGAAAACTAGAGGAGCGTGAAAAAAGGAGAAAATGGACCGAGTTAAAGATGGACGAGATCGTCGTAGGGTGGTCGAGAGGTGGAAGAAGACCCGAAGAAAGGCGAGGGGGACGTGGACGCGGAAGACGAAATAGGGTTTTCGTAGATAGTAAGTGGCGACTCTATTATTGCACTTACATTCTATTACCGAGGACCAGCACTCCGTAGTTGGCTAGCAACGGCAAGCGACGAGTGCACGAAGGGTCCGCTTGCCTCCTCTCTAGCTGCCAGCATGGATGGCTACCCTATTCCAAAGTTAAACTCCACCTTCCGCCATTACGAGTCGAGTAAAGCTGTTTATAGCGTTTAGCAGCAGATGCTGCACTCGTAACAGCTTGCAAATGAAAACGATCTCGCTTGCTCGCCCCCGAAAACCCGTTTGGTGCCGTCGTTGAAAGAGAAAGAAAGAAGAATAAGAGGAAAAGAAAGGGAATGGGCGAAACTCGGGACGAGTGAAACGCTACGCCTCATCGCGAATCTCGGATAGGTGCGATGACTTATGACTAGACAACGTTTTATTTATTTCAGTCGCTAGAAATATTGAACGTACAAGGAACTGTACGATACCAAAATTTTATTATCAGATTAGAGCTTTGATCTGTTAACTACGACACGTGTTCCGATAACGTGGTTTTATCGTAACTGCGAAACTAAAAGTTCTTTCCTTACCGTCAGCTTTGTTCCTAATTTTTCCTTTGCGCGTACACGGACTACGATTACAGTATCTCGATGCAAGGAAAAGTAGTTTCGAGTAATTGCCACGGATGTTTAACGCATGTTCGAAGCACACGCGGCCATTAGACCTACAATATGGTATTGTTCGCGCATCTCGACCGTAAAGGCGTTGTTTACGCGACGATAACGACGCTAATCGTTGTGGATGATGGTCGAGGCGTCTTCTCACGAAGGGGAGAAAATAAAAGAAACAGGCGTTCGTTAGCATGGTTCGATAAAAAAAAAAAGAAGGAAAAAGGGACGAAAGAAGAAAAAGTACCGCGAGTCTGTTATTAACGATCGTTAACGAAACAATCGTTAACGTGTCACACGAGCACGCCACTTTTCACCGGTTCACTTTTGTGAATTCAATGTCTCGTTAGACCGGAAACTCGAGTTCCTGGAGTGAAGAACTAATCCATTAACAAGGAAGCAAACTAGGTTCATCAAAGAAATTACAAACATAGGAGAAATTGATCGATGTATTCATGGTATTGGTACTTTTTATTAACTTTTGTATACTCTAACTTGGACATATTAAATTGATTTATCCCAGTTGCATGGCTCGACGATATTATATTTATAAATTATAACTTACTTAGGAAAGTCGCCAGTATCCAATAATTTAAAGCAATGTCTGACTTACATGTGAAGTTTCAATAAAAATAGATGGATTCCACTAGTCGATTAATCGATCCGCAAACGAATTTGGAAAGACTCCTCACGATGATAAAGGACTTTTAAACTTCTTGGAGTAACTCGATCGAACCACTTGGAGAATAGTAGCTTGTCTCTTTTAATATCTGTCGTGTTCGAAATCGTTCTTGATTAAATTCAAGGAAGACAAGTAGAACGTACTTTAATTCCTCTGATATGTAGATCAATTACTTTGTAGGTAGTTCGAGTATGGAACGATTACTTCATCTAGCTGTGACAGTAGTTGTTTAAAGAATGTCGTTTTCGCGGCAAAAACGAAACATTCTCGACGCTTTTGACGTGCTCGTCGATCAATATATCTGAGTCCAAACTATCAGTTTCGTATCTTCCGAGCTTCTGTATCAAAGTACCTTAATCCTGTGTTCCTTATATATACTCAACGCATAAAATTCACAATAAAATTTCCTTCGATCTTTCAACGATGCAACAACCATAATTCCTAACGTCCAACGTTCACAAACCTAACCCTAACCACACTATGAGTTTTCCCAAATTTCTCCATAATTCATAATTAATTTAATTTAAGTCAAAGAGTAATTCCTTGCGTTAAACGATACTTCAACGATAAAACGCTACAACAAGAATTCCGTGGCACGGTATGTCGAACGAAAGTTGAACGGAACAATCTAACGAGGCGATCCGCGTGTTTGTTCGCTGCAATTTTAACGACAACAATTGTACCGATAATACAGTGTCTGGCAATCTCGCGGGCGAGCGGTCGCGAGCTAGCCTGCATGATTTATCGGTCAGGAAATTGACAATTAGCTACGGACCGATCGATGCGGCCAGAGCTTTTGGCAAGAAGCGTGTGCTGGACGGCTCGCTGTAATTTAATACCGCGGATAGTCGAACCAGATTGAGACTGACATCGGAGGAACCACTGGTGACAATCGCGATCACAATTTCCATCGCCAGAGGCGAGGGAATCGAACGAAAAAGAAACGTTCGAACATGAAGAAAAATTTGTTTCGCTATGTTTATCATCTAAACAAAGATATACGCGGTACATCCGTACATAGATTTGTACAATTTTTATAAAAAGGCAGCATTTGACCATCTTGACTGTTCCAATAATTTAAATTGTCGCAACGATGATCAGAAATTCATGAGAATATCACAGACGAGCCAGATCTAGCGAACCTCGTCTCGTCGTAAGTATTTCTATTCTCCTTATTCACTTACCTACATCGACTTTGGAAATTTTCTGCTCGTTCGACGACATTTCTAATGGTTCGGGTTTGTCGAAGGTTGGCTGGTAGTCACATAAAGACTCTCTGCTTCTTGTCGCGAACAGAAAGGGATATAATATCGCGCTATGACGTTGCTATAGCTCCGTTTTAACTGTTAGTTTTTCGCTACTTCGACAAGGTGCTCTCTAACCGGCTTCCCCGTTCTTTCTCCTCGATCCACCTCTGTTTCCAAGTCGACGTTTACGCGCGCACAAACTCATTCGCCGGTCGTCTTTTATATTACGAGCAGCTGCTTTATAACCGAACTTATTTGTCCTTCAGGGAAAACTCTTTTGTTCTACGTCCTTTGTCTCTCTGCTTTATTGACTTGTCTCCTTGTTGTCGCCCGCGACATTTTCGCCTTAATGGCGAACGGATAAAGATTAGACGTTGGTCCTGTTGAGACAACAATACTCCGTCGATACGGGCGGACGACCGACGCTATCGACGAACCGTTTACCACGACAACAAAGCCAAAAATGGAGCACCTGCTTTGTTTTTTAATAACGAGAAGCAACTTTGTTTCGTAAAGATCGCTCGCTCGATAGATGAGTAATTTTAGTGTAACAAGGATCGTTTTTCTCGGCGGAATTTGAACTTTTCGTTAGTCTTTGTTAATCCATCGTGCACTAGATGCGTGTCCTGCTGGAAGAGAGTAACGTAATGAGAATCGAAGCGCGTTTCAACGAACAAGCTACCGCGAATAAAGCGTTTTTACGAGCGTTCTATAAACGCTAAGATTGGAAATTGTTAAGATTGGAAATTTAATATTACTTAATACTATACTATTAATACTATGCTACTTCGTTCTAAACGATACTTTACACGAAAAAGTACCAGAGAACCTGAACAAAAATGACACGCGTACAGTAATCGCGACTCCTATCATCTTCGAAACTCAATTACTAAAAACCAAAACGAGATACAGCATACGTTTACTGGACAAACGTGTTGTTCTGGATACGTTCTATCATCCGTATCGCTCGCCGCTTTCATGATTTCACCACATATCGAAGCTTGCCACACAAAAGCGCCATACCCTGTGCATCCCATATACAACGCTGATTAATTTTCGTTGTCGCGTTTCGAATTTTCGCGCTGCGCCCCTCGTAAATATCCATCGGCACAGGAGCTCGTGCTAGGTGTATTAAAAAACGCTTTCGTCGTAAATATCGCGCGCTCTCGAGCGCGTAGTCGTGCCTGTGAACGATAGAAAGAATAACGGTCGTGGCGTGCGGAGATGCCGGGTCCTCTCTCATCCACTTCCTCTTTCTCTCTCCTCCTCTATTCTTCTCGCTCCCTCTCGCATGCAATGAAAAGTTGAGATTTCGAGTACGTTTGACGGGGAGATATTTTTCGGCCAGCCAAGAGATCAACGGAACGGATAGACGGTGGGAAAGGGACGAGGCGTGAAAGTTGGACGACTCGTTACAACTTTTTAATGGCAGTGAGATTAGTTTTTAAACGACTTTCCGCGTAGTTGGAGAAATTTTCATGATACCCGAGAACATTCTTCAGCGGTTCTCGACGTGTGATGACGCGCACCGGATGAACGACGCGAAGCCGTGAGTCTCGCGCTTTTATCCTCGGCCAATTACAAAAGCACTCCTTCTGCAAGATATAAGGCAGGTGAACGCAAACATCGTGTCGCTGCTATTGTTGTTGTGTTTTTCTTCCGATGGATTCAAAGAAGATTTTTTTTCGTCAAGAAAAGTAGATCCTCTGACTCGGAAATATTCTAGAAATTTTATAAGATTCTTAATTCTCTGCTATTTTACGTAAGCCGCGAAGCACAAATCTGATAAAGATTTTCTCGACGCTAAAACCGAGATGATCGCGTTGAATTCTATAATGAGATCTATACAAGCTATGAAATCCCCAACGTATCGAAATTCTATAACGTAGCCTCTTCGTAAAACCGTAGAGACAATTCGGTCGGATCACGCGATTAACACAAACAAGCTTCAGAAACAGATACGTAATAGGCAGAGAATAAAAGAAAAAGAAGTGGGGAAAAATGATCGGTCTGGTTCATTGATCGCGATATCGTTTCCGATCGCGACTACAAAGAAAGACGGGATTTAATTCGTTCCGGCGAAACGAATCCTACAGATTCCTATCAAATAAACGCGTATACGGATAAAAATCGCAGTTCGAGTAATTATATTGAATCAGCTTAGCGGAGGAAGCCGCCAAGCATTCCTTCCTTTTCCCTTTCCTCTTTTGACTATCTGAACGCCAGCCAGGGGCTGAGCAGGCGAAATTAATTGGAAAAGAGGAGTCAAACGAAGAGCGAAATTGGTAACGCGTCAAAGCACTTTTGAATAACGTTTTCGAGGGCTTTTCGCAGATAGAATGCTCGCGCGGTCGTTAATCAAACCGTAAATCCGTGCCGATATTAATACGTTTGGCGCTGGCCTGAGTAAATTTTATATACGAGATATTAAAACGCGGCAACGAAACGTTCGATCTCATCACCGTGACTTTAAACGACGAGTCGATCGTTCCGAGTATTCCAGTCCTATTACCGCAACTTCCTTTTACGTTCCATACGTATACACGGTACTTTGCTCAGTTATCGATTGTAAACGCGCAATTTATTTTTGTTTTGATCGATTGTTTACAATCGTATCAGCCGTTATAATAGGTTATTAGCAACTCGCGATAAATTAAGATTTCCTTCGGTTCGACGTAGAGGTCGTGCAACCTCGTATTTCATAGTCCACTTGATCCAAATTAATGCTTCACGTTTTACAAATATACGACAATGTATATCTTCTGCGCTGAACCACGCATTAGCGACACGAACATCTATAAATATCGAAACGCACCCACCATTGAACTTTCTCCAGTTCCGTCGCGTGTTTTCCCGTTCCGAGCATTTAAAGTATCTACGAAACTCTGTCGCGAGTCTGTCGACTACCCCGAACGACCAAACACACCCTATTCATCCTTTCGAAAAATCCCTCGCAAACCGAATCCCAGGCTACATAAGTAACACGAAACGTTCTCCATGCAGATGTATCCAGTGGAGGAGGAAACTTATGCAACATGCATCGATCGCGATGCAGAAGCGAACTTTTTTGAAAGGATCGGCCCACTGAATTCTGGTTCCGAGACGAGTTCGCGTGATTATTCGAAACGGAGCATCGGTCCTCCCCTTGTAACTGCTTCATACGAATTTCTATCTGCTTTTCCCTGTTTTATTTTCTATATTTATTCTCCCTATTCGTTCTTTCTCTCTCGTTTCTCGTTTTTCCCCTTCTGGTAAGCATCGACGAGAGATTCCTTTGGATTACTCTATCAAATAAGAAGCTCAGGGTCTTTGAAGGTGGAAGATGCTTTCACCGCCGATCCAACGTTGAATAACGGCAGCGTTAAATAAATTTTTGTCGACGCCGAGTAGATACGTTTGGATTCAATATCTTTTCAGATGCGCGAGCTGATGAAAACACGAGCGGAATATTGTTCTCCGTTTTCGTCGCGTTTCACCTCGGCCCTTCCTCTTCGGACGGTACGCGAATATTTTCTTCGTTTTCTCAGCCAACAGGGCCGACAGCCCTGACGGCGAGATATTTTTAGCGACACGTACACGCGTGTTTCTTTCCGCTTGGATCCGCTGCTGCTCTCGCTGTTAACGCTCGCCTTATGACTTTTTTATGGGTGCTCGCGGTGCTGCCAGGTATTTGTTTGGAGAACAGCCCGGCACGCAGTGAAAAATTGCTCGAATGTCCCCCATAATTTTAATGCTGATGTTTTTCTTTTCATCTTGCTTCCCCTCGTTTTCAGTTCGTATATTATTTAAGTGTTTTTCAATTTCTCTTTCGATTAACTTTTTCGTATTGTTTTGTGAATTATTTAGGACCGCAGAGCTGATTTAACTTTTGGTGTCGTTTTAAAAAATTACTCCATATCTATGGATGTATTTTTACACTTTCGTAATCAATAACACATTTATACGTTGTCATCGTTCTACCACGTTAATTCTTAAAAATCGAAAGAATCTCGTTTCGTGTTTCTATATTACCTGCCTACGTACGATATGTGATTACACGTAATTTTATATAATCACAGAGATTTTACAAGTTGGACACTGGGAAGTTACTTTCTAAATAATGAAGGAATGATAGAGAATGTATATCGATGGTTAATTCACGATGCTTTCCTACAATTTCAAGCGAAACCTTTGATTAAAAGAAACGAAGAGATCAAATATCTCGAAAGTCCTTTAGATCCATTAAATTATAAATTTCTATCATAGTTTAAGCAATTTAGTAAGTGGAGGATGATTGTCTATTGCGCCGGGAGTTGTCGATAGTTCTGAAACAATTTAAAACTCCAGTCGACCTCGACACGGGTCATCGATACTCTGTGAGCTGAGGTCCCACGAGATCTCCGATTTAGAAGTAATTTAATAATAGTTGAGGAGATAGAGCGAGAAGTAACCAGATACGAGAAGTATCTTGTACAAGATGCTCGATGGAATTTGTTGGCTTTAAAAAGAGTCTCAACAGCATTGCAAGCTGTACGAGTTATTGCAACCGCATTAATCTTCTATTCCAACGACCACATTTAATATAAATTAATCGTTGCATTACTAAATTTTCTTTACGATAAAGTTACAATTAATAAACGAATAAACGAATCGATCGGAGCTAGGAAAATTTATACGTTCTTATGAATTCTCTGAAATTAAAGACTTTCGAACTCGGTTAAGATTACATAAATTATACTTTAATCGTAATTTAGCCCGTATCGATAAAAAGTAGGACAACGTAGTCAACTATAAGAACGTGGCTGCATCAGTCGATATTACTACACGGTTCTTTAATTTAAGACCTCGTTATATCGTTATATCGTAAAGGCTACTATAACAATGTCCCAGAGGCGCGCTAAAAACCGCGTTAACGCGGTCCCAGGGGAATTAAGCGAACCCCCACGGACAAACGATGGAACCGGATCCATTTATATGCGTTAAGACGTCTTAGCTTTCTTAAGGGAAGTTTTAACGAGCGTAACCAAGGAGTTTCGTTGGCCGTACTGGGACCTCCTGAAACTTTTAATCTTGATCAACCGCGGCCACGATCGAGGCTCACGCCTTTTTACGACTACTACCTGACCGGCTGCCTTGAAGATCTAATTTCATCGTTCAAATTAACCCTTTCGTTTTTAAATTATTTAACAACTACGTCGAGGATGGTAATGCTATTCGTTTATAGGAAATTTAAGAGTACGAAAATGCACAGAATAATATTCGATGTCCGGAGAACTTATTCGTTTCGCCGATTTGCTTAAAATTTTGAACCGAAGAAAGGAAAAGAGTAACAATGATTCCACTTTCCTCTCTTTTAATCGATCTTCTCGTACTTTCTACTCGAACGCTATATCCCAGGCAAAGTATAAGGAAATGTAGCGTGCTAAACCAAGCAATGTAGAGTCCTTTGCCTCGGTGATCGAAAGCTTCTGCTGCGCCTCGTGCAACACCGTAAAAAGGACTCTTGTAAACGGACTGGGAAAGACGACGAGGCTTGGCGATAAGGTCGATACGCTGGGAAAGAACGTAAAAAGCGTCGAATAGGTCGGTTACATTGGCGAAAGCCACAGAAGTTGCGAACAAATATCGCGATCGGACGCCTTCGACTACTCATCGCGAATAGTTTGAAAGTGGGTGAAAGAGGATGTATGCGTTCCGGGAGGCTGTTTTATTATGAAGCGTTCCGTATACGCGTGCGTCACCGGCTATGCGGCGATAATAATGTTACAGGCACGCCGGAGGGATCAGCGTTAAAATTTAAAGCATTATAACCGGTTTATCGATCGTTAGCAGTGCCGGGTTAGCAGACCGCGTGAAATTTACTGGAAATTTATCCGGCCCTCGTATCGAAGTCACGTATAATATTTGCTCAGATACGGTTCCGTGTATCGACGACGTAGTGGCCCGGCAATTTACCTTGAATGTCGGCCAATTAAAGTTTCAGCCGATCGATTCTGTCCAGAAGAGGCGGGGAGCAAAGGATTCCCCATGGAAATTGTTCGGCGTGGAAGATCGCTCTTCTTCGTCTCGCTCGTGGAAAAACGTTTGAACCGACGATTCGTCGTCTTTTCGTGGCTTTCGTTCTTTTTCTTTCACAAAATTTTCGATTTTAATCTGTTCCACGTTAAGAGGAATTTAGAGAAGATATCGTTGTGTTTTCAATTCCACGAGGACTCACCGTGCCGAAAAAGCTTGGCGTTTGAAGCAACCCGGTAAACGCCAGGCTATAGCCGCATAACCGGTGGTATAACGAAACAAAAAATATAGCGGGCATGAAGGGGGAAAAAGGAGAAGAAGAAGAGGGCAATAAAAACTTCGAGGAATGTTTAATGACGCGGCTAGAAGGGAGAGAGTGAGAAGGTGAAAGAGAGAGGGAGAATGGGGTGGGTGGGAGGCATTCGTTTAATTTGTTCGAAACTTCGGCTAAGTGTTTAATTAGTTAACTTTGCACACTGCCGCGGCCCCAGGTACGCAAACACTTAGTAGGTAAATTACAGGGCCAGCCATTCCATAACTTTCCGACATCCACGACTCTAGTAAGTATACACCGCATAGCAATATCATTCGTTGCTACCAGCTAATAATACGTGGTTGCTTCGACGGTACACACCCTTTAAACTTCGTACCAACTCCCACGAAACTTACCATCTCTCCGTGATCCTTCTTTCCGCGTTAAATATCACTCATCCGTCGCCATGGAAAACGAAGAAACAGAGAGGCGAATAAAGAAATTAGAAGGAAAATATCGGTTTGAAGAACGGATACGAGAACGCATTTTGACGCGATATCAGTTACCAGTTAATTAAGCAACCAAGGACCAAGTCGAGTAATTTACCGCGAAAGAGTTTACGGACCATTCGGGAGATCTAACGCACGTGGCTGGCTTGTGCTCTGAATCGCAATGAACCTGTGGTCCTTTGCCCATTTCGAGTTTTAATATTCACCGTGGCACGGTCGTTCGAAATAACAGCTCGGTGTCGCTTAGTAATTTTACGATTCAACAACAATTCATAAAGTGGGAGAATCTGTCGCGCGAATTAATGGCTGACGCTAACAAGCTTATCTTAGAATAGATCTCGCAATGAGCAACAGACCTTGCCATCTTCTTAACACTATTACGAACATGTTATTTATTATATAGGTAAATACACGCTCCGTGAATCCTTACAAATTCCAATAATCTTCCAACCCGACCCATGTCCTGCAATGTCGCGGCGGACCATTGTCGGCTTAAACGCGAAGCCTATTGTCTCAAAACTCGTTTATCTGGCCGCGACAATACTCGGGCTCAAGAACTACGCTTCGCGTAGTGGAGAAACCTAGCGGAAGCTTCACGACCATTATCCTACGCGGTTAAATTCAAGCAAACAGCCCGTCAATACAGCAGCCATCGGTTTCCAAAGAGTGAAAACTTGGCCTAGTCGAGTCGAGTAGTAACGGTACACGTGTACGTTCGCGCATAGCAGCTCGAGATATATACAGGGTGTCTCGGTGATCGTGATACAATACATTCTGTGCATGAAGATACAGATGCGAAGTGACGTAACCCCATTCTAGCCAGACAGAGAGAAGGAGGACATGGAGCGTAGAGCGAAAAGGAAGGCGGTACACGTCAGAAGCATTACCGATTGTCGACATGCAACTGTTGAGAAACTCGATTTCACCCTCTCCTCTCTTACCCCCGCTTAGCCGTCTCCACCCTCTCACCCAGGGGGGAGCAACGCATCCGCAACTGAAATAACAAGCAGCGAGTTAATTTCTCGCGTAACTTCTCCTCTCGCGATATCTACACTCTGCTACTTCTGACAGTGTTGCCGAGGGTTGGGGTTGGAAGGGGGTGAGACGTCATCGGGGCGCCTCCACGCCGATCCCCTGCTCAACGAATCCTCCAACGATAACCGGGAATATTATTGAAAATCTAAAGTTTCCTTGCCAGTGGAAAGTTGATAAAGATACCGCGGTAACGCGATATTTGTTTGCTTCTCAAAACTTTCGAATTAATATTTAAAAATTCTTACGTGAATTTTCATCGATCGTTTGAAAACATCGAAACGTTTACAGTTCGAAAATTTTAGGAAACTTTATTATGCTTAAACGAAACTCGGTTAGTACGTAGAAAACGAAATCTTGTTTGGCGAAAATCGTGTACTAACATACAATTGAAAGCGTTCAGCGATGAATGGTACGTCATGAAACTTTACGTATCAAAACGAATAAAAGATGTAGAGTAAAGTTTTTTAAAACGAGCCATTGTTTTCCGGAAAATTGAACGATACCATAGAGAACAAAGTTGTTTTACATGACAGAACGGATGAAAAACGTAGAACATAAATTTTTTCGTACGATCATTTGCTTTCTAGAAAATTGTTCTGATAGAATCGTTCTTCCTTTCGTTGTAAATCAACCTATATATTTACTGTTCCATTTTTAGTTGTATTTTCCATATTCACCATACCAAATCCTAGATTTGGTAGGTAGATAGAACGAAGAATGAAAAATATTTATAGATATAACACATAGATAGAACGAAGAATGATAAATATTTATCATTACGTCGCTTACTATAAGACAGTCTCGCCGCGATCAACATTGTCTCTTCCCTTTCGAACCCTATCGTAAAATCCTTACGAAACTAAAAATTGATTAACAATTACGCGTTAATCGCCGTGTTCGAGAAGCAAACACACTCTCGGTATCCTCTCCCACATGCAACTTGCGAGCGATTTCGAATTCCAAAGAGCAACACAGACTCGCTTTACGCGTCCAGTGTTCCACCCTCCCTCTGCTTCAACCCCCGCTGCACAAAGAAGCTACCAACAATTCCCTCGCAACCGAGCACAGAACCAACCCTCGACGTTCGACCAAGCCTGCATTAATCACCGCGCACTTCGCCGAGAAGCCGCATTAATTACATACAATACGCAGCTACGTGGAATTTGCATAGGACGTGCTAGCCTCTAATTAATAGTATGTAAATCGGTGTTCCGTGGCCGCGCGTCTTCGGCCTCATCGCCACGACTTCGACGATTAATCGAGCGAATAGAAAACGTAGACAGAAAGGAACGCGATCGCGGGACGATTTCGAAGCTTCGTTCGCAGCTCTCCGAACGTTTGCTCGATGAATGAATCGTGGTCTCTTTGTGGCGCGCGAGCCGCGCGATCCAACGCTGGCGACGTTAATTAATTGCCCGAGTGAAATGTTAATTAAAACGGAAATTAGTATCGCGCGTAACGCGCGTTCTTGCGGTTCCCACCGATGCGAGCCGGCCGCGTTCGGTCGAATTTACGGCGTCCCGCGATACCGCCGAATACGCTGTACCGTCGGTCTCGTTTTATTGTTAAATAAACGGACAATAAATGCAAATGCCATAAGATACCGGTGTGCAAACTAGCTTACTCCACACGCAGGATGAAAACCAAAGTTTTCATGCGGTTTTGATGACTGTTATTATGTACTGACCAAAGGAGTGGGTTTTCATGTACGAAAAGGATTCAAATAATGGAGTATAATTAAATCTTCGCATGTTCGTTCTATGCACCATCCAATTTGTTAAGCTAATCTGCAAAAAAATGCGTGAACGAAAAGTTTACAGAAAAAGTAAAATATTCTAAAACACACTAGACGGTGTCGAGTTCCCTACGTAATATTCGATACCAACGAACGACTGGAATATTAATCGAGACAGAAGTTACCATCATCGAATAAAATGTATCGCTATACTCTGTAAACTCACAGGCGAATGTATTTTTAGCGATAGCCGTAATTCGATCGGCGTACTTACAAAATAGGACCGATCGAAAAGTAGTGGTCGATATCGCGAACGACGCAGTTGGAATATTTTGTAGGAAATCAGGTGTGCGAGAGTATTCACGGGGATTTTCATAGCGATAGACACTTATCGGCATGTGAACACGCGCCGCGAGGACATGCGAGCGCATAATTCGCCGGGTGTTACACGGCATTTCCGCGAGAACCGGTGAAGTTGTGACAATTACAGTACAGCTTTTTACGACTAGTCGCGATAAAAGCAACTGTTGTATCGGGTGTCCTATTTGACTTGCTCGTTCCAGCCGGTTTTGTTCTCGTGAAAATACTGGAACGTGGCAATTGCTGTTTATGGCTATTTAAAAAGATCGTAAAATACGCATCAAGTGTCGTAAATAAAGAGTCATCATGATTTATATATTAAAAGGTATAAAAAGATAGGGAGAATTTTGAAAGGAAAGGAAAATGAGAAAAAAGGCCAAATAAGTGAAATTGGTAAAAACGGTCTGTGTATGGTCAAACGCGTTAAACACGTGTGGAGTGGTATCTACCTGTGTAAAAAGGAGGTAGTTTATTGGAACATTTTTCCCACAGCTGTGCTCCTTTTTAACTTCAACATCACGTACATTTTTACAAGAGTATTACGAAAAAGTTTTTAGCGAGATTTTACGTAGACGGTTTACAGGCAGACATTATTACGGTATAACTATGTATTTAACTTCACACATATTGTCAGACACTCGCTGATAAATTGTCAATAAATCGGCATTTTTCTTTTCTAAGAGAAATTTTCTACCGTTCCTTACTTCTCTCGTTTCATTTAAATTATATCGATAATTTAAATCATCGTGGGAACTTAACCGTATAAAGTTCACGAAACTCGACGAATATTTCGCTTAAAATTACGCAATAAGTACTCGATGAATTACAAATGGAATTACAAATGTCCAGATGATCACGCGATTACCCGATTTTCGCAGAATTTCCACTTTAATCCGCTACGTTTGCTTCAAAAACCAGTCAGAGCGCTCGAACCATCCTAATTAAGGAAAACAGCCAGCATGAAACGTAGAATCGACCGCAAGGCATGGATTCCGTTAGAATCCACCGTATCGCATCGATACTCCGTAAACTGAACTAACATTTTTATCGACCACCTCGATCATATTCGCGCCGCGTGATCCTCTGCTCGCGTTCGTTTCGCCGTCATTTCTCCGTGAAAAATTTCGCACGGCGACGTACGTGACCCATATGCACGTGGCACAATGAAAAGTAAACGGACCGAAGCGTGGACGAGCTAGTGTCGAGTGCGCAACGACGCAGAAGAACCGCCAGAAGTGTGTTAAGTGACGCTCTTGACAGGTGTAAATAACGGACAAGCCGACGTATTCAGAATAGTAACCGCGAAACTGCGATCACGCGACTCTGTCCGAGACCGAAAATCCTCGCTCGAAGCGATGCCTGGGCTAAGAATGCGTAAATAAAGTCTGTTTCCTGGCTCGACGCGCCATTTCCATGAGAATACCCAGAATGGAAAATAGCTCACCTTCGTGTTACGTGTGTAGAAAAATCTAACATGAATTCAACGTTGAATTTGCAACGGCAATCGGAAGAAATAGTAACATATTTGGTACAGGCACAGGCTATTCTTATTGATTCCTCCTATTAATATTGGAGCACCATGGGTGTTATAGAGAGATTATTTCTCTACGTATTATTTTATTAAATTAAAAGCTTTCAAAATGTTAAAGCGTTTATCGCGTGCGACAGTTTGCCGAATGAACGATACACTGAATAACGTTGTGAGTAGCCTGAGCTTATTTGATCGATACAGTCGTGAGATGGTCTGTGTTGTCTCTGATGATTGTAGCTGCTGGCTGAAGATGTCGCTAAGGCTGCTGGGGTAGTGCTATTTTTCTTCTAATTTAGATGTGTGGAAGAAAAATAGGACTACGGGCGCCGGGATTCGAACCCGGGGGTCCCGAACACGTTCGTAACCTAAGGCGCTAACCACTGCGCTACCATCGTCCGAGAGAAGTTAGTGTCGAGTGGCGGTATTTGTTGTCGAGTGCCGCCACAGTCGTATTAAAACAAGATAAGATACCACTCGCCGGTATTCCACGCCACAAGCGTTCAAACATTAGCACGCAATCCATGCTTCTTAAAACTGTGAACGAAAAAACACGTATTATAGCAACGCCCATCCAAAATTAAACGATAAAACAGCGTAGAAAACGCATAGGGATAAACTCAGGCAGCTGCGCTTTCCAGAAAATTCTTAACTCGAACAAACGATCGACTTAATAAGGACAAGAAAGAGAAATCTCTAGTCTCTGAGTGGATGCTTTAAACAGAACGAAGGTAAGCAAGTTCAAGAATATTCGACTGTGAAACTTTCATGATTCCAAAGAGCGGGTCCGCGTAACTACAACCAAAGTTTATAGCAACACGAGTAGAAGACGGACAAATAGAAAACGCCGGCGGGTCTAAAACGCGAGACGGTCACCTTTAAACGCTGATACGTCAGTTAGACATTTTCCGAGTGGTGTGTTGCTTACTCTCGGTAAGCCGATGGCGGAACTCAACCCCGTGTCCTAAGAGGGTGTTTTAATTAACCCGTGCGCAAATATTTATTTATTTGCCGAGGTTAGAAGTCAGGACGTGGCGTAACACGATCAACTTCAAAAGTTACATGGAAATGGATACGGATCGATGGTGCGGAAACGTGATATACAGAGTACAAATAAAAAAATTGAATTCGAGACAGCGATGAAAACAGTTCGCGTACAAAAATGTTGTTTGAAGCTGATTTTTCTCGTTATACGCGGCAGTACTTTACGTTTATTTTAAATATACGCAACTTGGACGAAAGTATTCGAAGATTCGTAGACGCTTTTACGAATGTACGTATTGCACGTACTGTACGAAACAATGTACTGTCTCGTTGGAACCGAGACGAGACTACCATAACTATATTAGCGAAGTTTAAAACAAATCAGAAAATACATGTGACAGTTACAAGATGTCTCGAAAATGTATATGACAAGTACGAGATGCTTGGGCAGCATCCACTTCTTATTTACACCTTGTAGGCAGAAGTTAAGGAGAATAGAACTGCGAGAAAAGAATAGACGTAAAGGATAAGTGTAAAAGGTCGAAAAGAAAGGATAATCGCAATAACAAGCAAATTTTCGCGGCAATGGTTTAATTAATCGCTTCGAACAATGCGAGTTTTCGATAGGAGTTTATGAATCAAGCGTACATGCATACACAGAGGTGCATCAGGTTGTACAACTATCGGAAAATCGCTCGTTAACCTAGCCCCTTTGACGGTAAACCGATTAGTCGACAAAACAGCGAGTATTTAACTTGGAATTGTTCGGAACAATTACAATGGAAACGTGGGACGTTTACACGCGCCGGTTAAGTGATACGAGCACCGGTTTGCTGGTTTCGTGCCCTAGAACTCGATGAATCGCCAGGTGAAACTGTACAAAGGATTAAATAAATATTTGGCAAGAAGTTACTCGTCATTCTGGTATTTAACTGTGAATGATTGCTTAATCAATATTACATTAAAACGAGATAAAAATGATTTATACGCGCAAGTCGGTCGATGATAGACATCCGAGTGTTTTATTCGATATAGATCTAAAGAGAGAAAGTTATTTATTCATCAACTGATTCCATTGACAGGATGATTATGAACGCATCTGCCGGTAAACGATAGAAGCTTAACAGTTGGAAACTTATTCGAGTCGGTCTGCAGGGAATATTTCAGAGCGAGGCAATACGGCCGTTCGGAATAATCCAATATCATCCGACGTGATCCAGCTTGACAGGACGCAGCTGGGTAAAAATCGCGGAATGTCGTTCGCGTCGAGAAAACATTGGACCGCGCTGGCCTGGTTTTTTACCCTAAAACGAAATCCAGGCTGCTCGATTTCGTGCTTTAAACATTCGCTTCTCTGGTCATACGACTTTCATAGAACGTACGGCATGGTAATCGACGGATTTAATCTCGCGAAACAGGAATCAGAGCGACAGCGGACATCGAGTTCGTCAGGGAATCGATGAATAAAAGAGCGCGTGCAATCGAGGTGCAAATTTTCTCGCGAATACCGTCGCGACGTATCCTGTTCGACGAAACAATCACGACGAAACGCGACGTACCCATCGTTGTACGTTTCGACAGATGTTTCACGCAGTACCTGTCTAAAAGTACTTTGATGATTCTATCTTGTATCGATATTATTCCTCTCGCTTTTCTTTTATATTTTATAGTATCTCCTTACATGCTTTAAAAAAGAAGCATCCGCGTTTCTATCTTCGATCATCCATCTTTCAGCACCGTTAAACCATCCCTTAGAAAAAACCATGGTCCAGCGGGTTAATCGGGCAGAAAAATCGCTGGTGAGTTCCCATGGACTCCGACCAATCATCCTCGCCCTACAAAAGCTGTAGAAAAGGGAACGATGACCTTAACAGTGGTTCAACGAGGAATAGTATTCACCGATCTCACGAACCGTGGACTTTCGTCGAGCCCGTGAATCACGTTCATCCCCTTCTGGAATCGACGCGTACGCGCGACGTTTCCACATTTCACCGGAATCGATCCGTAGTCTTTCTCTATCACCAGGTCCGAGTTCTACACCGCGATCTTATTTCATCCCCGTCGAGGGCGCCGTTAACATTTAACGGTCGGTTAATGCGACGTCGCATCCTGACGTCGATCCCGGTCCTTAACCAGCGGGAGGAAAATGGGAGAGGACGTGTGCACAGGCCAGGAAATATCTCGCAACGTGCAGGCAACCGTCCTATATAACCATCGTCGAAAGGCTATACGTTAAACATTATTCGAAAGAGCGAACGTTCTGACCCTGCGTACAGGTCGATTCTAAGAGAGAAGAATTCCGAATGGGCCAATAAAAGCTGTCGGGATGGAGCACGATGATAGCGTCGCGATTTCCTCTCGGTTCATGGCTCTGGCAAGTTGAGTACTCCGATCGACGAGGGAACACACTATACGAAGCTGAGGCGCGATAGTTTTATTTAAGAGGTTCTGAGGATTCGCTGAAGCTTGGTAATTTTAATTAGGTTTCGCTTTTCTGTGTATACGTATACGTACTCGTTTGTAGGTATTAGAACGAAGAATGAGACGAATGCGAATAATCGCTGAGAACATTTAGGAAGTTTGTTTTCGCATCGAACAACGTAACCGTAAGAGCCTCGCGGAGATGTCTAAGTGATTTTAACACGTGTTGTGAAGGCACGGTTCTGGTAAACCTGGATCGATCGGTTGTACCCTGGAATTACCAAAGTAACAGAATTAAAAGGCATGATCTATTCGCCACTGTAAACTGTTTCCGTTTTTTCTCCCCTTCTCTCCCGTTCCATCGACGAGCCTGCTTGCAAAAAAGGCGACCAACGCCAAGAACGGACGTAGTTTAAAAACAAAACGTCTTACGCCAACGCTATTAATACAACTTGCCCTTGTTTGTATCGACGCTATCGCGGAGTCTGACAAAGTATAGTAAAATTTATCAATTTCTCGGTACACAGACGACTGCGAATTATAAACAAAAAGCGTCGCAATGCCTTTGATGTGCGTCGCGTTTCAAACACCATAAAACCCGTCCTCAAAAAACCTTCTCAAATTTCGAATCCCCGCAGCAGCAGATTCCAATGCAACATTCTGCAGCGGATTTCAGTGTGTCAACGAAATATAATGCCCGATACGCGCGTAAACGACACACGGAAATGGAGGATCGTTAAAAACGTGGCACGGAGGGTGAAAGGGAAAAAAAGACGAGCAAGCCGCGTTAAAATTTCACGTCACTGTGGGGACAAACTATTCCATGTCGAGCGAAAGCAACGACGAATCCGCTTACGCAGAGTTCCATGCATTTCTCTCACTATCGTAATGCGAAAACGATTTCAGACGCGTGTGCACGGAGTTCCACGCGTTCCAGTTCATTCCGACCGCATCCGTGTCTGCGTATGTCTCAGCTGCTTTTCCGTCTTTTTAACACCCACGAAAATACAATATTAATTCTTTATCCGCCCCGACGGTCTACCTCCCCTCGACCACGAACGATACTCGTGGTTCCGCGTCCAAAACAGCTATTACGCGAATAAACACGCGAGAGAGCGCGTCTGAATTCGTTCTTTTGTTCCACCGATGTGCGCGTTTATTTTGCGTCATTTCGTTTTCAAGCATTTTTGCGATCTCGACATCGCTGTCTTTGGTAGCTGTAATTCTCGTTGCAGAAATTTTCTTGCCTCAATTACGTCGAAAATTAACGCAAATGACGAGGATGTTAATATTATTTTTGAAAGCTCATTGCTTAATGCCCTTTGCTTATTCGCTCGTATCCAACACACTGGTCTTCTATAGAGAAATGGTTTCAATTTGCGTCCGAACGGAGACTGACAGTTTCCACCGGGTTTAGTTAAACGATATTCACACTGACGGTAAATCAACAAGCGACAGTCCAAGACGACACGCAAAATAACAAAGGCGGGAGATGTAAATCTATCGGTTAATCGCGTAGTTGTGAAAACCTTTGTTCTTATGAGCGGACAATTTTTCCAACAGCGGGTACGCTAAAATGATAAACAGCGTGGTTGTAATTATGCGAGTGAGATACGTGTAAATTCGTGCGCGATCGCGCATATCGTCGACTATTCGATAAATACATCGTAAAATCATGAAAAAGTGAACCGTAAAGCCGAATATTGCGGATGGCCGACGAACCTTTTTCCAATGATGTTTCCCACCCTCGTCGTTGGCGCGTATAGGCGCACGCAATTAACGCGGGGAAGAGATGAAAATTAAATACAAATATTGACGGAGCGACGAAGTTGCGTAACGTGACGACAACGTGTTACGTACACATACTGTGTATGTTTCATAGAATTCGTCAAAATACCTGAACGATTTTTGCATCCCAGTGAAACACGATTTACGCTCGAGAACTGATACGGTTGAGTATCGTCAACGTGTTTCCGCTTACAAAAGCATCTACCTGCTACAACTGTACAAACGTTCGGCTACGAAAACTTTCCCGCGTGGAAAGCACAAAAACACGAGATTCGAATGTTGGAAAACTCGTGTTGGATATTATTGATCGAAGCAATGTCCGAAAGAAATGCTAAGTAGATATCGTAAGGTCTTCCTCGAGTACTGTACAAAATCTACTTGCTATACGTTATACGTTAATGTTTTAATACATACGATAAATACACAAAATTATTAGAACAAAATATAGATATAGTTAATACTTCCTGAAAAATCGTAGAGATTATATTTCGTTAAATGTTAGTATCAGAATGATACTTGGGATTGTCGGGAAGTGTTTTAAATAAATATACCTGATATTGAATCAGACATCGCGCAAGATAATGATACAAAGATAGATTCGTATCTTATTGTCTTAATATACAGAATTATTACTTGTTGAGTGGAAAACCCATATAGGAAACGATAACCGTATTAAATAGGAATAGAAATAGAGAGGAAGAGAGTGAAAATAGAGATTCGCGAGTGTCAAAGGCTGAATAAAAGTTCCTGCGTCCGCTTTGACGTCCTGTTACGCTACGTATCGATTATTACTTGCAATTCGCGTGTCGCCCTTTGAAATGACCGAACGCGTTCGATTGATACTGGATGAAGGGGATTAAAAACAAAAGAAGAGAAGAGAAAAAATGGATTAGTATTTCGTTACTAACATTCCATGAAAACAGTTCCGGACCGGTTGTGAGAACGCCTCGTGATCAATTGTTCCATACAACTAGTATTGTTCAGTCGAAGGATAATGCATATAAATGGAGAAATAACAGGAAGTAACTATCGTAATACTCTTCTCGTTCTGTTCATCATGCTTTGGATATTGAAAACTCTGTTTAATAATTTTTTAGTAAGTACAAAAAAAAGTATCAAAAGTAAAAAGCAAGTATCTTATGTACGATACTTGGATAAGTAATATAGTATGTATCTAAATATTTGGACAAGAGGCTCTTAATATGTAACACGACGTTTTACGAAAGAAATTTTGAGTGAGAAAGAAATTTATATCGGATTTAGTTTTTCTTCTATTTACCTACCTTTTTATTTATTTATTTATTTCTTCTTTCTTCTCCCTTCATATACTTTTTACGCCTTTTATAGATAACACAATCCCAAGAACGATTATTGAACGAAATTTTGAAATATATTCGTGTTCTTTGCGTTTTGGACACTTATTTGTAACACAAATACGAATAGACATTAAAAGAGAAGAGAAGAGTAGAAAACAAAGAAACTGGGAAATTAAAAATTGTTGAAGCGATAAACGTGGAATTAATACAAAATAGTAGAAGTTCCGAAACAGTGAATATCCAAGTGGAAGATAAAGTCTCGCTGGTTAGGAGAAGAAGTCCGAGAAACAAAGGAGGATAACTTTTGGTCCCTTCTGACCCGGCTATTTATCATCCTGGATTTCTTACGGGGCAACGCGTAAGAAAAAGATGCGTCGTCCTTTCTTCCGCGAATTTGATTAATGAATTCAATTTCCCTGTGCCAAGGATAGCTCCAAAAATATTCAACTCAAACAACGTTCAAAACACGCGTGTAATCCCATTCTACGTACTTAACATTCCATGTTTCCTCCGTGAAAGCTTCAATATCTGACCAAATACGATGTAACCCTCTGCTTTTTAGAAATTCTTACCCCATGTAACATCTCCTGCTCGTTCTCGTACATCGTTCTCCTCGATCCTTTATTACGTTATCGCTCGTCTTTCTCGAGAATCACCGTATAAAATATTTTCATATTCCTCTTTTCTTACAATTTACATAAGAAGTGTGTATCAAGCATGGCTGGTTCGAACGAAAACGTTGTGTCCAAAAGTTCTTATAAATATTCGGAGGAACGTACATGTATTGTACACGTGTACGCGTAGATTATATAATCACGGATTAGTCTTGTAATCGTTGTAAAGTCAGAGAAGATCAAACGTTACATTCCTAAGATATAAAATATTCCTATTTCATCTATAATATCCTGCACACATATATACGAACCTCTTCGTAACATATCGCCGATGTTATCGAGGCCTGTCGATTCGTTTTTTTTTTCTTTTGCGGTACACCGGATCAAGTATGAGATAGCGGTGAGCTAAGCCTTTACAACAATAGCCATAGCAGCGACTTTTTCAATCTTGAAGAACTATGATCGCCGCCGATACTCCTTCCCTCTCCTTCTCCTGTGTTTATTTTTCCTTTCTTTTTTTTTTTCGTCGGCAACAGAAGCTTGCGTTGCGTCATCGTTAGCGAACGATCTCTTGTCTCTCGTTAACAGCGAGAAAAATTATCTTTCCCAACGGTCCGGTGCGTCGATGGCGCGCAACGCTCCCTTTCCGACTAGCCTTCTCGTTATTTTTACATTCCGATGGATAACGTCAGACGCCGGAAATTGATACCACCGTCTGTCCCGCCTAATGAACTGTCTAAGAACCAGTTATGCTCGACTTGTTTGTTTCGTGCTCCGCTTCCTTTCAACCAGCGTCTCCCATTCGTTTTAGGGATGCAATAGTTTTTTATCGAAGCCAAGGTATAGAGAGATATCTCGCGAGCTGTAGTATCTCCTACTATGATTCCTTTTCGGTTAATTAACTGTGTAGTGAAACAACCGTATACGGTTCTATGAATAAAGAACGTCAGACTATAATATTCTGTAATCAAGGTTTGTCTGTCATCGCTGAACCTTCGCCATCTCAGGCGAATTTTATTAACTTTAGAGGTTGAACATTTTTTATCGACGAATAGAGATACAGGAAAACTTCTGACAAACTTCTGATCATTTCTCTACGAATATAATTTTCATCTGATTGGTATTTATTCGTTACTGCTGAGCCTCCCTATGCGAATTTGAGGGCTAAGAGGAATTGGGACGCGTTTGACGAACCGTTTGCTTGTCTAACATCGGTTGAGAGTGCCTCTTTGGCACCGAATTCAGGGAGATCGTGCCAATTAACGTGTAATCTGCGAAGAACGGACGGGGACGAGTTACGAGTTACGCACTTTAACGCGTGATATTGCGGATATCGCTGGCACACCGTACGTCCTTCAGGGATTAGCCAGCTTCCGTATCTAGTATTTAGTATTTATAGATACAACTGATATAGATATTTCCCATATTTAATAGAATTATATTTAATATATAAAATTATATTTAAAATAGATTATACAGAAAAAGAAGAATTTCTAAACGAGTTATGTCTCATATCATCATATACGATATGAAGGAAATACAGAATTGTATCGAGAGAATTTCCAACATTTTCGAAATTTTCCGTCAGGTTCATACTGAACGCGATGTAAGTCCTTCTTGAACCTAACCGCAAGAATATTACCTTATCACGGACTGGCTCTGGCTGCAGGCTATAAAGTGTTTTCATTATTTTTAGACTGACGTTTCATCGCCATTTCTGCCAACTTCATCAAAGCTCGGTAAAGGCATCGTGGATAAGCTGACTGATACAGACACAGTAGCTACGTTGGTAGAACGCTGTCCCATAAATAACAAACCAAGCTTATATTCGCAAAAATTGCGAAGCCATGAAATCCTCTCTTCTAAACGAAGCGTTTATCATTCGTGACTTTAACGATTAAAAGATTCAACTCACGCGTAATACAAAAATTTGTTTAATATTCGATCATTGATATATCATTCATCGATATAGATATAATAAATCTCTCGATCTTCAAACTCAAGGAATTTCAAACTCATCACGCGTCTTTCAAGCCAACGTACTTTCTCCGCTCATGCTCTATTCTTCATAAAATCGCAACGACAGTCACAAATTTCTTCCTAAAATCGCAACGACCATGCATACACGTACACGCACGCTGCCGTTTATTAAAGACAATGTATTTCACGACACATTAACATATTATACCGAGCAGTCGGCGTGTTCGCACAAAAAGCATGTTTGCTCGTCAGCTTTATCAGACGTTAAGCTCGCTCCTCTTTGTGTGTCAACTTAATGCCACTTCAGCTCCGAAGAAACCCTTCAGCGTGCTCGCTATACTACTCAACTTTCCTTTTCTTCCACTACCTATTCTTCCATCCCGATCCTTCTTCTTTTCTACCTCTTTACTCCAACATCGAATCTTTCAACCCTCTTTCCCTCGTGATCCATAACGCTTCGTCTCGCTTCGAGACTTTCACGAATCTTCTCCTTCTTCTTCTTCTTCTTCTTATTCGTCTTTCTTCGGATGATTTCCTGTCGTTAGGCTGGTTAGAGTTGATATACAAATAATGGAAAACTCGTCTACACCCACCCTATATAATAATGGAAAAGTTTGCAGCAAGAAGAAGGCAGCTTCGATTTTCAAATGTTGCAAATATTTTGAAGAGAGAAAAATATACATAGGTTCCACGTTCGATAGTACAAAAGCTTACCATCGCTATGGTATTGGTTACTATTTTGGAAAATATAAACGGTAGCTACGTCTTGTTTCTCTTTTACTCGGTTGAAGTTTCAAGTATGGTAGATTTATCTTCCTTAAAAAGATATTTTTTACAAGCAGTAAGTCTGAGAAGAAGCGCTTCTGTATTTATTTAAGATGTTTGAGTTTGACTTTAAGAAAGTATTTATCCTCCCTTAAGAGGAGTCTTTATGAAAGTGAAGTATCGTACAATGAGAAATATTGCAAGCAACTGAGATTGACTTTACGAATACAGCTTTTTCTCAGATCCTAGGATCAAATATATCTACGTGCGTATATAACGAAACGAAATGTTTCAAAATAGAAATAAAATATTCTGTACGTGGGAAAAATTTAGATTTAACGTATTTGGTACTGCAAATTTACAAAGAAATTCAACCGATGCTAATAAAAGGAATGGAGAAATATTTAGTATAAAAATTACGCATACTCGTACTATATCAATTTTAAGCTTTCTATTATTCACCACTGATACGTCATACATACGTGATGCGTGGTAGCAAACGTGTTAACGTACTGATATGGGATTGTACGCGTTTCATCAAAGGAAGGTAATGATATGCCAGTCCGCGATATAACACGCTCGTAACCGCTACACTTTTTACGAGCAATAACTCGATCCACGAAGCTCATTTGTCGAGCAAACGACGCGAGCTGTACGTCGAGCAAGCTTACATATTTCCTATACTCTTTAAATTCTCCTCTACGTCGTGATAATGATTTAAAATGATCGAAAAATGTAAATTGCCAGAAACAAGTATTCTATAGCCAACAGTTAATACCTCCTTCAAGATCGAATTTTTCTTAAGCTATTGAACAAACTTGTTTCTACAAAGATTATTTTTCTACCTACATTTTTCAATTTATACAGTTGATCGATGTGGTTTCCGACCGAATCGTTCGAGATAATAACATTTTGCATGCATCAACCTATCATTAGAAATTAGAACGTAATGAAACGGTCTAAATATCTAATGGACAAAAATGTTCGTTTCGTCGTCTTTCATCGCCACCTACTCGATCGACTCGTACGTTCGAAACATCCTGAAACATCCTATTTATTTGCACGGTGACAAAAGAGAAAGGGACGGAAGTTTATGCCGCATTGTCGTAAACAAGAGACGGTTGATTTACCACCGTCTCCTCGTCTGCATTTCTTGCGGACAGTCGCATATTTCAAACGGGGTGCAATTTACGCACCTTTTATTTGTCCTGGGATAGGTCGCGAGAGCGAGCGAAACCTTAGAACAACCGGACGGGCCGGATAAGCGGAAAAACGTTGAGAAATTAGACGGCCGCATCCCTCTGACATCTCTGCCACCGGCACACAGGCAGTGACATTCCTGGGGCGATTTCTTCCGTGAAAGGACGATTGATACTTGGCGAAAGTGGTTAACCGGATAGAACGAACATTCTGTCGCGACATCTTCGCAATTAAACGTAAAAACTGATTATTCGAATCGCTCAACGCTTTAATCGCTATCGTGATTTTATTTTCTGTCTTCCGGAAACAATATACTATTTCGTAGTATGATATTTCTTACGATATTCTGTTGTAATACGATGAAATTTTAAAGTTACATTGGACGCATTTAGGAGAAGTACGTTAAACGGCTCGATAGATTGAAATTAAAGCAAAGTACGGGACGTGCGTAGCGAAATGTTTAACGTGACATTTTATTTCCGGCAACGAGGGAACGTATCGTAACATTTCCGTGTCGTTGTCTCGCGTGTCGTTTTTCTCTCCGTAAAACGGACGATATTTTTTCTTTGCCTTTTTACCTCCAGCAACTACTTTATAGACAAATGTTTGCACAACGTTTAAACGTGGACACGTTAAAAACATCAACATCCAAAAATCCAGTGTTAAAAACAGCATTCGTCACCCGGCGTAATTTAATTCCGGATAAATTCGCGAGCCATCAGAGCGTCTGTTTGCCGCGCGTTGTTGTGAATTCACGGCAGTCAGACTCGTGAGAAGGATTCATCGTTTGTTACGGGAATCGAGAGCCCGGCCACCGGAAGACCTGATGCTAGCCAGATTCCAGGTTACGTTACCATGACCATAAATTCATGGAAAGAGAAAGGAAGTCGGAGATCTCCGGTATTCTTTCGATTCTGTAAATTGCCACTTGGATTCGTCTCGATTCTTCGCTATTAGGTTCGATATTAGATTCCTGCATATGACGTTCTTCGTTTCAAATAAAACAGCTTTTGTCACGCGCAGTTTCATCGAAACATCATGGCTAGAGCGAGATACGGCCGGCGGGGCAGAGAACGGGTAACCTGACGGCGACCAGGTCCGCAGGGTGTGAGCGTCAAGGGTGGGTGTCAAGGGGGTGGGTGGGCCGTAGAGAGAGGAGTGCTCGGGATGCGTCTGTGAAATTCAACCAAGCTGTTCCGCTGGTAATAATGGACGAGAGGCAAGCGTTGAAATGCAAATTAGAGAGCGAGTCGCGGACAGCTTGATACATGTGCGGGGATTGTGGTTTCGCGCGACGCGCACCGCCGCCTATATTCGCGGAATAAAGGAGTTTGTTTTGGAGTTTTGCACGCGGCAGGGGAGGCTACAGGGCATTATATAACGTCACGCAATGCACGTTACCGTTACCCATCCCTCTGGCTGTCTCACCTGCGCCCACGGTGCGTGTTATATCCAGACCCCGGATACCAGAGAAAAGCCCAGTTATCATCCTTTCGTCCCGTCCACGAGCCTGGCTTTCTGGAAATGACCGTTGATCGCCGGTTCTCTCCTCTACACACCCCCTTTTCCTCGTTCGCGAAACCCGTCCTTTGCCGCTGGACCGCGTTCAACGTGACAAAACGCGCAATTTCCATGACCGTTCCGCTGATAATGTAACGTTTCGGGGCAAACAGCGAGCGAGAGAGACGGATGCGCGGAAATGAAAACGGCTGCGAGGGTAATACGCCGAGCCGCTGCCTGCCGCCTCGTCGTGCTTCGTGTTCGCACAGGGTCGCTGTTTCTTCTGTATTTACAGTGGCTCGCGGGTGTATTTCCATAATTATCAGAAACAACTTTCACGTTATGTAAAACGTGTACGTTATATAAAATATCTAGTGCGGCAACGAAACACGACTGTCGCGACTATATCGATGAAATTTGAAATCAATTTGCTTATCACGCGCGTCCGTTTCCAGTATACCTATATTATAGTTTATCTTTTTAACATTTAAACTTCTGCTACGTATAATGGCCGCTATCCATTGTCAAATACCATACAGCACAATAGGTATTTTAGTAATATAATTTCAATTCACCATTTACTAGCTCCGCGCGAATGTATTGGATACTACCGCTTCTACTTAACAATTTACAATTAATTTCTACGCGCTAACGAAATTTATATGTGTCTACGGAATTAACGGAAATTTATTAAAATATCTGAATACCTATGGAAAATAGCGTATATACGATATTACGCTACTATGCAACGTTCTCATTCGATCCCTATCTTTTCATGCTCGCGTTTATCGCGTCTACTCCCCAGTTATTTGGAATTTCGTTCTTCTTGGAATGCGATCGTCGTCCTGCCGGGGCAATTCTTGTTTCTTGCCACGTCGCCGTCCATTAGATCGCGACTGCTACTTCCGTTAGTGTCTGTTGGCTTGTTTTGCTACAGCCCAGACGGTCTCTCGTAGTTCCCTGCAATTATGAATATCCGGCTCTGTCGTGTCCCATTGGAAAACGAACACGGATGAAATTGATATCGCGAGCTCGTATCGATTCGACGAAATTTTTTTCTCTTTTTTTTCTTGTACCGTTTTTTTTTTTTTTTTTTCATAGAACGATCTGGATGCAAAGAATATTATTTGGTTGTATATAGCTCGAATTTGGTGAAATTTCGTTCTATCGACAATTATTATTCGAGCAAAACTCTCGTTTCAGAAACGATGTTTATCACGCGACGATATTTATTCTTGGTATAAATCATGGTCACTGCGTCATACCTTTTTATTTTTTGACATAAAATTCCACCACCACGAAGCTTTATTCGCATTTTATGAAAGTCCATCCGGAATTTTTCTTTTTCGGCGGAAAACGCCTTCCTGGCTTCGTTGCAGTCTCGCAAATCACTCGAGAATCTCTTGTTACCCCCCTTTCGTGACAAAATGTCGTTATGTTTCGTTAATAAGGCGAATTTGTAAAGAGACGTTCGTTGAAAAAACCGATGACTGAGAGATCGTGCAACCAGAAACCTCAAAAATACGTAGACGAGACACGGATAAATTTCTTAATTTAGCGGGCAATAGTTTTAGGTCCTATCTCGGTTGTCTAAAATTTCAAGAAATTACGTTTCGAAACAGTTCCAAGTAGAATATAATTGTATTTAAATTTGATCCCAAATTAATGATAAATTACCGTTTCCAATAAAACATTATATGTGCTCTGAATTGATTTGTTATACAATAACCTGATATTTTACCTAGCGAGTAATAATTTGACGAAAAATTAGATAAATTCATTGAATCGTGTTCAAAGCTTTCTCTAATTATCCCTAGTCTGTTCCAATTATAGGGATCATCGGGCTATGCAATTTCATGCGATATGTTCAATCGATAGTCAGAACTTGGCGTATAATTCGTTGCCACTGGTTAATCGTGACAGTTCATCTAGCTTTCGGGATTAATTAACAGCAGGGCAATTAGATGCCATGAAAAGGAACGATTGGCGTCCTCGACGAATTATGCTTCCTTCTCAGGTAGCGTTGCTAATTTGATAAAAAGTTTTGCTCGGTTGGCAATGTCGGCTGAGGATCGCAGTTTGAGAGAAATCGATCGACTCGCTGCAAAGTTGAAGCAAATTGCAAAATTAAATACGTTGTTCGGCTATAAATTAAATGCGTCTGCGAACGAAATTTTATTACAGTTAACACGCTCTTCCAACAATAACATTTCTCAAACTGTCTACAAACTTTAACGAACCACAAATAACAAACAAGAATTAAATTTTCATAAACACGCTAAACTATTCTCAAAAAAATTCCAACTTTCTTAGAAATCTAACCAGAGAAATTCGTTCTATGAAATAAAACCCTGGCAAATCCTTCTTCAAAACGTCTGAAACTGTCTAGAAATTTTACGAAACCCTGAAAATATCGACGAGGAATTAGATCTTCTTAACTCTACGCGTTAGTCCATTTGGAGAAAGATTCGATCCAAGCCAACAAAACTTATGAAATCTGAACATAGAAACTTGTTGTACGAAGTAAAATCCTGGCAAATCTTCCCTTAGGATGTCTCAAACTATCTACGAAATACATCGTACCGCAACTATATTGGAAAAGAATTAAAATTCTTTAACGCTATAGTTTAATCCGCCCTGAAAAAATGTCGCACCCCCTTAGGCAGAAATCTAAACGTAGGAACTGATTGAACATCGCGTACGCGGACTTGTTGGTCGCTTCGCGAGCTGCGGTAGTTCGATTCCGCTTCTTTTCATGCGAAGCAGAGGGCTGGCGAGGATTATCGCGTTGTCCGGCTTCGGGGTGCAATTTCAGTGGAATTCTCGTCGACCCCGCGGCCAACTCGCCGGAGATAATCCGAAAAAGCGGAAACGGCTCGGAAGTTCGAGGTCGTGGTATGGTTTTCGAAACGGGCAGGGGATGAAAGAGGGCGAGAGAGGATTGTCTGTAACGAAGCCCATCGGTACAGTGAAAAACGAGCACACGCGTCGTGGAAAATCGCAGGGACCTCTTGTCACCGGATATCGGCTGCAACGAAATCGATTTCACGCCCACGATGTCGCGTGCAACAAGTGTTCAAAGAGGAGAGGAGTAGGCGAAGGGCAAAATAAAGGGGCAAGAGGAAAAAAAGGAGAGAATAGTAGGGAGAAACTCGCAAAACGCACCTTCGATGCGCTTTGTTCCGTGCTTGTCTGCTCGAAATTCGACGATTTTCCGGCAGACTTCTCCAACTAAGAGAGTCGAAAACGCGCCAATACCGAAAATATATTCTCTTAACTACTTTCATCGCTTTAACGTTATATAGATACTCGAGTCTCTCCTTGTTTCCGTTTTACGTATTACGATCAATCTTCACGTCTGATCGTACGACTTTGCGAACGTAATCCCACAAGAAATAAAACTCTTTTTCGTTATATCTATTAAAATTATAACAGCGTGATAGAAATTTTTTACGTTAAAATTGCAAAATTAGATCCAACTAAAAGATTCCTCGAACATGCACAAATATAAAAACTGAGATACTTTGACACCTAGAAATAAGAATACGTAATTTCTTAATCTCGCATATCAGATTGTATCGGTATAATCGTTAAACGATCGTTGATGATCATGCTTTTTGGTGCGATAATTGAAACGATATAGAACAATGTATATTCGTTCCATTCTTTGGAATTATTTAATCTGTATATAAAAATAGATAAATAGAGAGAGAGAGAGAGAGAGAGTGAATTTGTATTCGAGTAATTTATAAAACACTCTTTGTATCTTAAGAAATTTCCAAACTTTCGAAAATCAGCTTCCACTTAATACCGTTCTCTTCGGAGTAGCCGAACAAAGTTTCAATAAATCAAACCCCGAAAACGAGGACAAGCCTTTTCGTCTCTTTCAACATGAAAATTCTGTTCAACGAAGAAACAATGGACGCATTTGCCGTACACGGGACCGATAGCAGGTAATTCGGTCCCGGTACATCGTCTACCATCGTCGACTATCCTCAAACCCTTGTAGGTACACTCGAAAAGCGTGGTTCGTTGTAGATAGACGGAAGGGCTCGACTTGGTGCCACGCTAGGGATATCAATCGATGTCACGCAAAGTGTGTGCGCTTGTAAATTAATTGGCCACCTGTGGATAGAGGTGACTCGAGGTAGCCATCGTTTTCCTTGTCCGTCGCGGAGATCGGATTCTAATCGGATTAGTTGCCACCCATGTTGTAACTAGTCCACGAAGGGACATCGGATATCTTATCAACGTGATGAGACATGTAACCGTGGTTTGAACGTTATTGATCATCGTAGAAACCCTTCGATCGACGCATCGTAAGACGAAAGATGCATAGTATATCCAAAACTTGTAAGTCTCTAAACGTTGATGAAGACTGCGTTTATAAAAACATTCGAATAATATAGCAGATTATCGCAAAAGTGTTTTCCTTCTTTACAAACACGTCTTTTGCAACGATGCATCCTTATACAAACACGAAACACGATCTGCGAAACGTTGTGTTCTTTGTTCTAATAGAACAGATCATACGCAATTCAATAAAATAATGTAAAACAAGAAACGTCCGCGTCTATCATTTCCTTATAAAACGAAAGAAACTTTTGCAACGATCTAATATATTTGAACGCGAACTTGATATTTAAAATGTATAAAATAAATTTCTAAGTAGTATTAATTTTTAGCCCATAATTTGTTATTAAAATCAACCACGACGCATCGTAAACTGATGCAACGGTGCCTTTCGCGCTACGTGACCTATAAAGAGTTGAAAAATTGCATCGACGAAAACGATGCCAACCATGCTTATTTGTATTCGTCGATTTGCATTCGTTGCGAGGGTTTGAGAGCTCGTTACGGCAGCGCGAACGTATCGCGAGGATATCGTATTTATCTAACACGTGCTCGGAAGACGCGTTCGTGCTGTGCAGGAGGTTCGATTTCAATATCAGGGGATAGAGGCCCGGTTAGAGATACAGGAGATTCCTCGAAATTAATATAGAACTCGTTTGTATGCAACGAAAGGAATACGAGCAGCTGGATGTAACGAACCTTCGCCGTGGCCTCTTAAGAACGACTCGTTACGCAGTCGTTAAATTATCAGCAAGGTGTTAAATAGGAATTTAATATTCGAAAGTTTAACAGATCCTCGGTAAAAATTCTCCTCCGAGTTAGTTCTTTATTGCGTTCGAGGCATCGAAGAAGTTAAATAATAGCAGATATCGTTGATATAAAAAAGAAAGTGTATGAAGAAGATTCGCTTAGGTACTCGTGTATTCGGTTTCTAAAGTTAGAAAAATTTAAAAACTAGAATCGATTGGTTTAACAGCCGAGCTCGATTATTACAACGATTTTCGTTCATACAACGTGAGGTTCGCGCTACCCTATCCTAACGGCGCTATTGTCAAACTCGCTTTCAACGGCCGCCATCGTACACGCACTCAAAGAAAGGAACAAAAGTGGAGAATCAGGCCAAACAGGTCGACGAAACTGCAACGCGCGGAAGGCGTATCCACCGTGCTTCCTTCGTTAAAGAGTGGCGTGTGGAAGCTTTTGTAAGCCGACCAACGATCGTCGTCGACTCGGAAAGGAAAGCACGTGTCAAAGGCGCGTTCACGGTTGTCTTCGTCTGCCCGTTGTCGTCATCCGCCAAGAGAAAATTGCGACGCTCGGTGAAAATGAGATGGTAGCGAACAAATGTACAAACGAGACAGAGAATAAATAGGAGAAAAGTCGAAAGAACGCAGGACGAGTAAAACTAGCGAAAGAAATCGTGAACTAACGAAGAAAAAGATAGAGAAAGAATGCAAAAGCAAGAAGAGAAGCTGGTTCCAAGCTCGAGAAGGGTAGCACAATGGAACCATATAACACTGTCCACGATGCGGACCATTAGCGGCATATATTCGAATGCACGCTCCCTCTGGCTCGTATGCATTAAATGAACAGTCTAGTGCGCACCAGGATAGGTGCAAACGCGCAAGAGGCAAACGTTTTCCCACGGCACCCTACCTGATATTGCACCTACTGGTATATATGCCGATATCGAGGGTAACGTTGCTACCAGTTGCAAAATTATTCCATGTGCCGTGACCGCATCGAAACTTCGAATATCGCTAACAGGGAGAAAGAGAGAGAAAGGGGTGCTTGGAATGAGCGATGAGTTTATACGGTAGACGAGTTGAATAGAAACGCTCGCTGCGAGATGCAACGATAGAGAGTAACGCATTCATTCGGTTCGCCATCGGACTACACCGGTTCCTGTTCCGACTTTTGTGATTGATAACGAACGAGGCGAGGGTGAAAAAGATTCGCAGTGACCAGGTTACGGCGAGAGTTTACGAGAATCGAGATTTTTCTTACTTGTTTCTTCTTAACGCTAGAATTACCTTCGATAAACTTCTTAAATGGCCTTTTTGCGACGAATGTTGCGGGATAATGGCAGTTAGAAGGTTGGCTGTGATAAGGAAAGAAAATAGTAGTTCGAAGATGCCATTTATTATGCAACAAGCTAATATTTTAAAAAAAGGATACGAGAAAATCCTCTTACAAAATCGATTTCTTCGATAAGTAAGTTTCATGTACTAAAGGTTCAATAATCTCGTGAAGGATCTAAAGGTTACATAAACCAACAGGTGAATATCCATTTAAGTTTAGCTAATCACGATATAACCGTTGCTGCAGACAAATGCATTATATAGATAGATTTTTGAAAGGATCCAAGTAATCAAGGAACTCGTTTATTCCAACAGCACAGTCACGTTCTGAAAGTGTTCTCCATGTTACGGTGAATCGAACTACACGCGGAGTGAAAAAATTCATTCGACCTATCAAAGCAGAAACGAACAGTCGTCGATGGGTGGTTCGCCTTCGCTTCCTGAATCAGTCTATTCTGATTCCTAAAAAGTGAATGCTAGCTAAATTACAGCGTCGGTTAATCTCGGCTCGTTTCGTATGCAGGACCGACGCCGTACCCCTTCCCAACCTTCTCCCGCTGCTCTTTTCTACACACTGTTGGCCAGCCAGCCAATTAGCGTTATCCGCGAGAAAAACTTTGCGAGTTCAACCCTGTTTTTCTTATGATACGCTTTGCAAATTTTCGAGATGAAGATAAGTGGATGAATAAACAGTTTACCAACTGCGACTAGATCGTATTTGCTTGTTAATTTGATGGGCGTAGAAAAGGATTCGAGATTGGAAGAAGTAAATTATTAGGTTTAGGTTAGGTATGGTGAATTAATTTCATTTCATCGTATCGCGTATCAAGTTAAATAAATTATTACAACGTAATTCGCTCGTAATTCTTTCCGATTTTGTGTCTCGAACTTGTAGCGGCACATAAGTCAGAGGACGATGCGAATCGAGAGCGACTCATGTTGTTTTGCCACGGGACATTGACACCGTCTTAACGCACGAAACGTAACGATAAACAAACTCCGGACAAAACAATATCGCCGCTACGTGCAACCGTCAACCGAAGTCGAATTTAAACTTTCTTACTCCCCCGACCAATATAAATAAACGAATACGATCTTTAGAACAACCGAGCATTCTTATGAGCGAACGTAAACATTGCCTTGTAGACGCATATCGAGCAACACTGAACGAACGACGATTAACTCTATACTGCGAATAAGTTTAAATACATTTGACTATACAGAGTATTAACTCGTCTTATCGCTATATACACCAACACGTTTAACCGTCCACCACAAACTAATTCAATTTTCTGCCATGAAAGATACAAATAACATGCTGATTGATCTCTATCCTCGAACTACTAGCCATTGAAACCAACTTATCCACGCATATTATAAATAATACCATTACGTCTGCGGGCGTCTTTCGTTGTACAAAACGATTCCTCGAATCCTTAAACACGAAGTTTCGAAACTTAAAGCAAATATCCTGTAGCGAGGCGAGCCCACATCGTGTCCGTATACTTGCGGATTAGAATCCACGACAGTATCAACAACGTGGAATACAATCGTTTACGCACGCGGTCTAACAATCTATTTACCCGAGTCTGAAGCATACTCCGACCGTCCACGTGACATAATCTGCAGCTCCGTTGCGAGTTATCGAGTTCATCCATACCCAAGTTCGATCAACGCCGGCTTAACTATTTAGAATCTCTAACCGTAGTTCTGGGATTTGCTTTGACGAACCAGTGTAGAACATCCGCGTCTGACGACGAATTCGAACCAGTCCACTGTTCGTGGCATGCATTGTGCGACCTATGCATGCATGCACGATGTTTGCACTGCTTGGTCGCCACGATTATTGTCCAGCGCTGTTTGGCCGTGTGTACGTACCAGCGGAAAACTGGAAACCTCTCTCGAATCGGATTCGAGAAGTTCTATGTCTATATCGTGAAGCAGAGTGCGGAACTCGCTCGAGAGCCGCTTTCTAATGTTCGTGGCGGCTGTATTTGGTGTGTGTGAGGAAGTTTCGAACGATAGCTTCCTGCGCTAGACAGAGAACGACCGGAAAAGTGGTCGTCCCGCATACGTAAGTTTGCCAAGATTTATGGCGCACGCGAGACGACTGCCCGAGAAAAAGATAAGACTCGAACGAGATACGAGTGCGACGGAAGAAAGCGCTACGGACACTGGCATTACCTGACTTATTTACCGGAGATGTTTGCAACCGGAGAAGGTGGGTCCAGCGAACGTCGTCGAACGAAACAAGCAATCGCTTTGAATTAGGAAATCTGCAGCTGTTTGTGAAAATAAAAGATCGTTAAACTCGTTAAAGACAACTGCTGTATCCGCGCGACATCGATAACGCACGAAAGACTACATTATTTAATCGTGTAGATTAAAGAAGAAGAAAAATTGAAATTTCTCCTTAGACGTTAGACGTCGACGCAGGTATCGATCATTTCGAACAAGAAGATTACGAATTACGAATTACCGTAGGAACAAACACCAACGAGGATTATTGGATCCGGGGAATTTAATTGATTCAAAACACGGTATGGCACAACTCGCATACGGATCTATTGACCGCGCATAATCTAGCCAAACCCATCCATTCCAATTCGTATTCCAACATGTTTCCATTCAATTTCGAGTTCGTCGCTTACGAGAAGTCTAATTTGAAAATCAACCGTGTCTTAGGCTAACACGCGTACTTCCGTCGGTTACCGGTTGCGACGACAATGCAACCGCGGTCCGTAAGCCAGGATTACGGACCTGGACTTGTTCTACGACACAATATCAATCATGTTCTGTTAGTTAAAGTTCGTCGTTCGAGTCACCAACGTAACGCAAACCGCACCAGGTAAGTAAAATTAATATTCCCTGGCTAGCGTGTGACGAAGCTGCGACCAACTTGTACACAATTTCCATCAAATGGAATTTCTATATGTTTCCGTGAACATTTAATAAGCGACAATGCTTCAGGAAATGTAGATACTGACTATGTCTATGCGTAAGGCACACACTAAGGATAGAATTGACATGATCCGTGATTGTATGAAATTTCGTTTCATTAGCTCACGTTCAGAGATGCCAACCTCGAAAAAAATCACTATGTTTCCTAAACTCTCCGCGATTTGCTAAGTATAGCAGTAACAATATCAATAGTATAGTGATGTTAATAAGGAAGATCAGTAAGATCTTATTATATAAAGTGTTTGTTTACAACGACAGATTCAAATAAATGGAATTTTACCGTATATTAAATACAAAATTGCATACAGACATTATTAAATAAAATAACGAAAGTCGTGATATTGAATACTTTAACGTAATTTTATATTACAGAGTAGTGTGTGTAAAAACATATGAAATTTACATGTTTAATAAATAATTATTGAGTAACCATAAATAATTGGTATATGCTTAGAATTAGGTTAAGAAAATGTATAAGTCGATACAAAATAATAAATTTTATATTAATTATATTAATAATAATAAATACATCTTCTATTTAACTACTACGTATAAAATCAGTGCCAACGCAGTGTCTTCCACACTGATGAGTGACTACGAATGGAATTTAACTCTTCATGTCCTCTCAAAGTCAAGGAATCAAAGCGTGTTCATGGATTCGAGGAAGCACGTGCAATCAAATCAAAGGCAACGAGATCTACTCATCCAATCATGCGTGCTACGATCGGTAAGTCGTATGATTTGGTTCCTTTGGTAATGAGTTCAATGTTCAAATATAATCATTCGAGCTCAGATACGAACTTAAGCTCGTACGAGTTCTACGACATTCGCGCAATCTTCAATGGCTAACATTTAATATATGTTTATTGAAAGATATCTCTAAACTAGTATGTAGATCTGATAAAGTCGTTTGAAAGTTTTATCCTTGTCTTAATTAATTTCAATGCATTGTCATAACTTATAGTATTCTCTGATTTTGAAAAATAATTAATAAAGTTAATCGAGAATCAAACATAACATGGTTAAATGTTCTTGACGATTTTTTACATGCTGTACTCTATTCCCTTTAAATTACGAAGAGTACATATTTTACGAATAGATAATACTAACTTATGTTGTAATAATGTTTTAATCATTTATATTTTAATAACAATCATTACTCTCGCCAGCATATATGTATTATAGATGGAATCCTCACTACTTTATTATCAAATAGTTTTACATCTTCTGGCGCTCGATAACGTAAATCACAATTACTCGTGAATCAAATATAATATGTTTTTCCTCCCATATATGTACTTTTAACCAAAATATGGAAAGTGGCGACAGCTAGCGTAGTTTTTGCGAAATAACTAACGACACCTATTGATTCGCGCATTTGAATTTATCCCTGTGTTTTAGAATAATATATATACAGATACGCCATTATGGAAATTGTTAGATATGAGAACAATCATGAATACGAATATCTTACTTCTACAATTAGGATAATCTTAGATTCTTTAAATCGAAGCATCTATATCCGTACAAACACATGATAAAATAGATTGAAATAAGAAAGCGTGGCAAAGTCAACTCACCAGAAACGATGAAACGATGATTTCTATGATGAAAGGGACGCTGTTTAATTGGTCTTTTGTTCCGCGAGATTCTTTTCCTTCCTGCAAATACGCCAGGATTTCTAAAAATCGATACGCGAACCATACGCTACAGCAAGATATTTCAGGTAACAAAAGCAATTCAGACTATTCCCCGTGGCAAATGAGGCGCCTCCTGATTAACACACATTGGCTCAATTACACGGGTTAGTCGAGGGAACACGAAATTGCCTGCTATTAACAGAGGCACGAGGGTGGATAGAGACACGAGATATATCGGGCGAATTACACGATGATACTTTGAAAACCGACGAATGCAATCGGATGCACGCGGAAAAAATTTCTCGAATTAGCACCTTTTCGCACTCGCGTAACACGTATGCTATCGTACACACATACAACGATTGCGAACGAATGTAACATTTATAACCGTACATAACACTTTTTGAATATCCGCTTGTATCTCATAATTTCATTGAATAAAACGGAAACAAACAGAACAGTTGCAACATAAACGTTATAAAATTGAGATACTTTTAAAAAACTGCGGTATTTTACGATTATATTATAAATCAAACGGAGGCCACTACACATTGCGTCGTATTAATTACACGTCCGATACAATACTGTTTCAAGATTTTCAAATATGAAAGGTGCTACGTGATTGGTCGAAAGGTGAGAGATGCGCAGTTCAACATAATTTTGAATCTGTAATAATATAAAACTAAATAAATGCAAAATAAATGGGGAATATTAGAAAATTTTAATGCATTTACTAATTTTATATTTATGAAAAATAGTTAAATGTTTACTATAGAAATAAATCATATTTTATATACCCATCTACATTTGATTGATAATATATATTAATATGTAATTGGTTATCGTTTCCTAAAGCAATAATTGGCGCCAATTACAAATACGATAAAATAATAAAATTTAAATTCATATGCAGATTGCAAATAAATTTAGTTTCAAACTATTTCTTGTTGACAATACAGATTAAAATCACGATATTAAAAATACAATAAGTAAAACGTATTAGTGGAAACAAATAACAAACTTTCAATTGTAATATTAGTTCTTGCCGCGCGAGAAATGTCGTAAACATCTGCCGCGAGTACTGATAACTGTTTTACTTTTATGCTTTGTTGTCTCAATTAATTTTCTTCATATTTTATTGCACCTCATTATATCGTTAATTTATTGTTTAATGTAATATCGAAAAAAAATGTCGAAAACCAGCGAACTCAAGGAGTGCCTTCATTACGATTTAAAGTGACGGTAATTCACTAGCCATTTTGAGTTTGAAAATTTTCAACGATTCGAAAGTTTCCAACATTTTTATTCGTTACACTGTTCACGGAAGTTTCTCGAATAAATCAATGAAAATCCACAATTTACGCGCGCGCTCGCGCACATTTCAGAAAATTTAGAACACGAGGTGCCACCACGAGTTTTCAAGACTCGACATGGATAAATTCCCAGCGGTAATTCTTTTAACAATGATAATTATGAGACGACTTCGATCAAATGTAAAAGGTAAGTATTAATCATACCTACAATAGCTTAACAAAATATTTGTGCATTTACTGTAGAAAATTTTTATGTATGTACTGTATGGGTTATATAAAACATTTTGAAATTTTATTTCCACTGTAATGAGACACAACTATCATGATTGTACTGCTAAAATCTGAAATCAGTCTGAAATGTATATAGAATTTATATTTTCCTGTCAGATTCCTTATTTATAGTTTCTGGTAGTTTTTAAAATCAAATAATTATAAGAAGTATTGTCCAATAACAAATATCACATAAATCTCATAGAATCATTTGCATCATATTATATATTCTCTTGAAGCATGTTAATTTAAGAAAAGAGATACAAATACTTTTATTTTATATCACATAATAGAGCTACCCCGCGCAAGATCCAGAATTCTGGTGGTCTGCTTGTTTGCAACCAAAGTGGTGTAACCAATAGCACGTAGGTTCTTTGTGGTTTTTTATACACTGGACACTGTGAATATTAAAAGATAATTAATAAATTTAAAGGTTTTAGTACAAATATATCTACCTGATATAATTTTGGATCTTTATCAGGAATATTATATAAAGCAAAGATGTGAATGACAGGCATTAATACATATAGAACTTTATTTGCTGATTCACACAGTCTATTATTCCTTCTATCCCAACCAGCCCCTTCAAGAAATAGTCCATATATATAAACTCCCTCCTAGTACATAAAACAGTTGTTATTCATTAATGTATATATGATTTCACAAGATGATTAACATACTTGAGGTGCAACTTTAATTTCTTCTGCTGTATACCGTAAAACTTCATTATGTAAAGTTACATTATCCAATGCCCATCCTTTGTGAGCTCTTGTTACTTCTTGTCTCATTGCAGTTAGAAATCCTATGTAATTAAAGTTTAATTATTTGCAAATAAATTTCATTTGTAAATTATTATGTACCTTGAGGATTGAAAAATCCAGTCATCCAGAATTTGGCAGGTCTGTCAGTGTGCAACCAAGTAGAAAATTGTTTATTTCTGTCCAGTAGTTCAGTATACCAAAAACCAAGAGAGGTAGATTCCCATGATTTTGCTTTCCATGCTTTTGGTACTCTAGCATCATATATATTATCAAGAGCATCTCTCAATTCCTAAACATTATTTGCATGAGATGAATTTATAATGTTTAGTGTGGAATTAATAAAAAAAATTACCTCGCTCATTATAATAACACCTTCTATAGCAAGTAAAAGATCTTTTAAAATAACGTCCACTAATGTAATAACTACTTGTATTCTATCAATTTCTTGTTTCAGAAAAATAGTCATTGGTGCAGTGGCACCCAATATTCGCAATCTATAAAGTAATATCTCTGAATTAGTTGATGGAAACAATCATTTAGAAATATTATTGAGGTATACCTCTGTTTTACTTCAAATGGATCATAACTTGGTGGCAATTTCTTTAACATTTCCTTTGCTTGTCTAGATACAATTACTTCCCTAGATTCACCACCACCTACACCTGCTTCCTTTGGTTGTACAGATATTATAGTATCTAAAACAGCTTGTGTAGTATTACCTTGATATCTGCAGCATTATAAATTCCTCATAAATTCCTTTCGATACAGTTACAGCTGGAATATTGTGAGAAAATGTTCTTACGTAATGTTTGCATTAAGATGCAAACCATAAACTTGTGGTGGATCTATGGAACTCATTTCATCAATTACTTTCAGGTAGTCTGTAACTTGTTTATAAACTAAAACAGGGTATCCTTTGTAGAATACAAAGTCCTCTGAAAAAATTGCATCTAAAAACCATAATTTTGCAAATGTGTTCAACAACCTTTTGTCATAATCATCCGTAACACGACCTCCATACTGCACCTCTCCTATCATGTATCTAAAATTGTTTTTCATTTAAAATTATTTTTAAAAGAAATTTTTCTCTTGTATTACCTTATCGTGTGCCAACTTATTCCTTGTTTTACATCAAAATCACTCAAATGATTGTTAATGAACATGCAGGATGCCAGCCAATCTGATAGATTAAATTCATATGGTATGTTCCAACCAAGAGGTCCAAATTTTCTTCTCTCTTGCACAATAGTATGTAAAAACGATACTGTGTATATAATTGGTATATATTGTGGAGCATCACATTGATCTAACATTTCTTGACTCATTCCACTATATGTGGCAAGCAAACCTGCTCTCACACCTAACATGAAGGATGAAGGAAAATGTAGAAACAAGAAATTAGAGAATTATTCTTCCTTTACCTTGTGGAGGCTCATAAGTGTATTTTATGGACATTTGCAAAAGAGATATTGGAAAGTCCTTATGTGGTTCTGTAGTAATCCATATACGAAAATTTGGGTGTGGTTCCTCCATTTCCAAAATGAAGTTAACTAATTCTTGCATATAGTCCAAACCTAAGTGACAATTTTGACACAATGCCCAGTAACCCTATAAATTACTATATTAATGCATCACACATTAATACCTGTATTTTCACTTAATCTCTCTTAAATTTTTCATAAAAACTAACTTCAGTGCTTGCACTTTGAATCAATTTTCTTGCATGAACTTCTTGTCCTTGTCCCATTGAGATACTTTTACACATAATCTCCAATTTTTTAGCAAGGTGTTCTATACTGGGTGTAGGATCAGAACCCATACTCAAGAAGCAAATCATGGGAGTATTTGGTCTTGATTCACTGTGCATTACATCCAAAAGAGTAATTACAGGCTCTGCATATCTTTCTCCTAATGAAGTTGATATGTATTTTCTTGATTGTGATAGTGTTCTATCAATACACCATGCCCTAAAAATTTATTAAATACATTACGTACGATACTTTTTAATCTGTATACATGAAACTAAATTGAATGATCATTAGGACAACCTAATTAACAATAAACGTCGAAAAGTATCTAAACTGTTATAACCATCAGGTATCACTTCTTCCTCCGGAGTAGGTTTATCAAACCATTGCTTCCAAACCTTTTCAGAAGCTGGTACTTGAGAAGGAATGTATTGAAATTGTCTTAAGGCAGAAAGTGCAATCAAATTTAACCAGGTAACATCTGTAATCCATTTGCAAGGTTTTGGTGCAACAGTGTTTAAGTCCAAGGCTGCACCACCTTTGATAAAATACTGGAACTCATCGTGAGAAATAACATCACGTTGTAAATCAATCTTTAACGTCATCAATAAGATGAACATGTATTTATGAATTTCGTAAAGACCTCTTGCTTTGTACCTGAAGATTTCATATGTGAGGTATTCAATAATGAAATTGATTCTACGTTGATTAACTGGACTCTTCTCAGATCTAAATCGATCGAATAATTTTGTATTCAACTTTAATAATTCCTCACAAATTAAAGTATATTTGAAAAAATATATATATTCTTTAAATTAAATTAAATTATACTATATACGTATACCTTTCCATAGAAAGGTCGAAACGTTCTAAGAATTGAACGAGCGACGTTTGATACATGCAATTAACCAAAGACATATCGCAAATTAAAAAGTACAAAACACTGCCACGTGTTGCTACTGGTCGAAATTCTTCTCGAGCTAAATCGATTCTTAATTCTGTATCCTTTGCGATGCTTAACTGCTCGTTTATCTCGGCAGCTGTTTGTTTCGTGATATTTAGTACAGACATTAGTTCTACGTCTTCTATCAAAGGTCCCTGAAGACGAACAAAATATGATACACTTATTAACATTTACAAGTAAAGTAAAATAAGATACATACTTCTACGGTCGTCAATTTTTGTAGAAGATTAGCTTCTAATTCTTTGATCTTTCTATTATTCGCAGTTACATTTGCTATCAACTGTGTTTTTTCGTTTTCAAGTTCCCTTCTCTCTGTTAGGATTACTCTTCCTAATAACTGATCTTCCAATCCTACGAATTTATATGCAAATTTATTTAGAAAATTGATAAATATATGTACTTTATATTACATTATATCTAATTATTTATATTTGAAAATTACCTTTTATAGTGACAGTAAAATCGATTATAGCAGTACGTGCAAATATTTCTGGCGTATACGATGGATTGGGTAACTTCGTAGTAATGTAAAGTCTAAAATCCTTATGAATATCCACTTCTTTATCGCCTAACTTTACCTATAAAAATTATCGATATATATTTATGTCCAAACCATTTCTAAAACAATTTGAATGCAAGTGCTTTACCTTCAACGAAGTTCCTATCTTTATAAAGTTCTTTTCCAGCAAATTGTCCAAAACAGGATCCAATTCTTCTCCTACGTCGACGATTAACAATGGACGACCCAGAGAAACACAATCTTCCAAATAATTTCTAAAATATTTATGTGTGAGTAACGTTGCCTAAAATCAAACATCAAAATGCGTTAACATTCTACAATAAGTAAATTATACAAATCATTTCAAAATTAGGATATTCATGTATTTTAGAAAAAAAAATTCACTTTATCAGTTACTGATAATAGAAACATTTTTGAAACACACAAATTAGGATGAATTTTAGCGAAATCAAATACATACGTTCATCGAAATTGAATTTTTCGAACAATCTAATAATTAATTAATCAAATGTGAAAGGGTTAACATAGAAAAAGAAAGTTTCACCTGCAATTGAAATTCTTCTTCTTTCTTCATGATCCATGCTTTACCTTGTAGCTGAGGATCGATTAAGAGGGGATATCTGGTTGCTTGCGTTACTATAATTCCATTCTGAATGGACAAATCGTCCGTTGGAAGACCTTGCAAACTCCACTCTCCAATCTTTAAAATATCGATGCCATACTCTAACGACATTCTATAATTAACACATGTTAAGTTAATTTTTCACTTACAGTAGCAGTATCAGTCAAAGTAGCCGTAATATTTATTACGAGGGAAATCGGAATCTTTCGGGCTTGGATAAAATCAAACCATTGTCTCTGCAATAGAGTCCTGAATTCTTGATTGAAGGGCCCGCAATATGATAAGAAACCTATTAGAATCAATACATCGCCGACTAGACGATCTATTTCCGATTTAAAGATAGCAATTTGCTCCGTCCATCTTATTCTTTCGCCAGAAAGTCCCTCGATCATTGCTGTGGCTGTGTCTGTCTTCGCTTGACATATTTCTGCTAAATCGACTATTTTCTGAAGAGATAAATTTTATTTAAGAAACACACAAATTACGAGAAAGGAAGGAAAAAACAGAAAAGAGGGGGGAAAATAAAAAAAATATACGTGCTAAAAGGGAAGATCAAAAGGAAAGATAAATCATAAAAGTTCTTGGAGTATATATATTTTAAATATAAATTACTTGACGTTCTTCCATCACAGCATCGAACTCCTGTTGTACCACTTTCAAATCTTCGTCTTTCTCTCTCAAGACACTTTCAGCTTCCATTAAGTTTCGATTCGCTTTCTCGTATTTACTTTCTTGCACAGCCAAATTCGCCTGTGAATTAAAAATTCTTTATAGAGATTTTGTTTCTTTCGTCTTAATGATTTGAATTAGAAGTGAGTAAGAAGTAAGTACTTTTAGTGGAAGAACATCTTTATTTATTCCGTAGAATGTAACCATTGAGATGGTCCACTGAATGAGACCAGCAACGTTTCCGCAAGCTTGCTTCGCAGCTTCATAAGTATACAAATGATAATTTAAGTATGGTCGCATTAAGTCGACGGTTTCGGCGTTGATATTATCCTTTGGGAAATTTTGCAAATTGTATAAAAATCTAGTATCAGCCATCACCTGTAATACGTAAAGTAATAAAGAATTTATATGTATTAAATAACGAAATAATGGAATAACGATGGAAATACTTTTAAAGCTTCAGACCACGAAGGAGTTAAAAATTGTCGTTCGTAATCAGGTTTAACTGGTTCCAATCTTCTTCCAAACAGTATTAACACGCAGTCCATAATAAGAGTAATTAAATATGGTGGTTTTCCTAGTTTTCTTACTGTGGCAATGTCAGCAGCTTTTATAGTCTGAAATATATCACAAAATTGTCATTTAAAACCTAAAGTATCTAATTAATTTAAATTTATATAAAAGGAACCAACTTGCAAGGCAGCCTCCGCTTCCAATAAAGCAGGCTCCGCAGCTTTCAATTTCTGTTCTGCTGCCGCTTTTTCTTTCGCGATCACTTTCAAGATAGTTTCTGCTTCGTCCTTAGAAACCTGCACTTGTGCTTTCACCGCTTCCGCTTCGCTCTTCTTTTCATTCACAGTAACTAAAATCTACAAAATAATAATTTTATTATTAAATTTTATTAAAGTTTTATAATTAATATAAAAATATACGAACAGCTTCGACTTGCACATTCTTCTCAGCGATTTCTTGTTGATTTTGTTCCAAAACTTTACGCAATTCATCGACTTGGCCTGCAGCATCGATTAACTTACTTAAACCACTGCTCATACGATACGAGAGGATATTAATATTATCCAAACGTTGTTTGTAAAGTACTTTATATCCGCTTAGGAATGTTAAAAATGATTTTGGTGTTACGTATACTTCTCTTCGGAATCTATTCAGAAAAAGGATTATGTATATCTATATGAAAATGAATTAAGATTAATTTACATAACATTACCTATCGAAATATTGTGTGCAAACGTCATTCACATCATGATGTATATCTCCCATAACTTCCATCAACTGTTGTTTTATCTCTGCACTACATATTACTTTATATTTTTTTAAGAAATGATCACTGACTTCGTACAAAGCATCTTTTGGCCATCTCCAGAACCAGTTCATGGTGCAACCGGATATAAGACCAGGGAATTTCAGTGCTCGTGATCTGAACTTCTCACCAACCTGCAATTCAAATACGAATACACTTTTTATCAAACACACAAATGGTATTCTTTCTTTAATTAACCCTTTAATAGTATAGTCCAAAAATAGTAAAATAAATTTCACATTTTAATCGTCATCGTACCTAATACAATTATTAATATCTATTTCTTCTAAGAAGTTGAAAGCTTTGTATCTGATACCAGAAAAGACAGGAAATCCTGACAGTAACGAAACAATTATCTTTTAACTCGTTCATTCTGAATTCTTTGTTATTTTGTTATATTGTTAGAATGTTAATAAGTTTTACGGTTTCATTATATTTTACATGAATTTATAGATTAAATCACTCACTGGTGAAAAACACAAGATCACATGTAACTGATCTCTCGCACGTGACAGGAAATAATCGTAAAGATTATCCGGAGTGGGTGGACGCCTTGGATCATCCTTCTTCATCATAGGCGTTACCGTCGTCAAAATCTCATCAAGTTCATCTGCTGGAAATAGATTTGCAACTTCACCAACGCTCAAGATATTATTAATATATTCCAGAAAAGCTTCCTCCTTTATGTCATTATCGGTAAATATGAACGTTTGTCCTTTGCTTCCTACACCAGCTGCACTATACACTTTTCGTAAATCCTCCAATAAGCTTGTAACACTATAACTCCTAGACAGAAACAATAATAGACAAGGATAAGATAGTAAAAATACCACGATTCATCATGGTGTAGTCATGAGCAGTATGAACATACTTGCTGGTGTATCAGAATATCTGATTTCTCTCGTACAATAATTTACCAATTAATAAGATTAGCAATTAAATTAGTAGTCTGTAAATTATACTTATACTTATAGACTGTAAATTTGTTTGATTAATTCAGTTGTACAAGAGGACCCTAGTCTGAAAATCATTTAGAAATTCTTTTGCTGCGATTACATACCTGGTTAACGTAATTTGATAGAAACTAAAACCAGCAATAAAAGAGGCCAGCCGAGTCAGGCTCTGTTTGCCTGATCCTCCAACACCTACTAGCATCGCGTTACTTCGAGGAACACCTAGGATTCTCGATATTCGAATCAGATGCACCAAAGCATCGTGAAAGAATACTAGATCCAGGTGCATCCCCCGAATGTATTCGTTGAATTGATCCATGTTTTGTCGAACTTTCGCAATCACATCCTCATAACTATAAAGAGGTTTTCATTTTGTTAACATTCGAATCCTTGATTAGTGTCATTGGAGTAAGCTGAACTGGTGAATTAAGTTTTTTAAGTAAAATTGAACCTTGGAATCTCTTCGTAAATCTTTGGCGCCTCGAAGACGAAGTCTTCCGGTTCATCTCCAGTAGGTTCCGGCGGTTCGCGTAGAAAGTTCACGAAATATGTTTCGACTGGTATATAGAAATTAAAATCAGAACCCAACATTTTCTCCGCAGTTTTTCTTAATGTACTTTTGAACCACTGGGTGTCCTCGTTATTCGTAAATCTAATAGCAATAAAGAATATAATTATGTCTGTAGTTTATTGAAAAAACTTTTCGGTTTACTCGTATGATAACCAACCGATCTGCAATCACTCGAGTACATTCGTGTTCCCAAAGCTTTAATAGTCTGCTTCTAGAATCACATTCAGCTCTTTCTATTCTGAGAATGCCTTCCCATATTCGTGACAAGTCTCTTAAATTAAAAATATAGTGGAACTTCGCTGGCGTTGGTAACATTTTACTTTTAGTCTGCTGCCATAGAACTCTCGTCAAAGGTATTAATTTTGGCAGAAAGCTTACAATATTCTCGTCGAATCTAGTACTACAGAAATATCCTTGTCCAATACTTCCTAAACATTTTTTCAAAACATTTATTAACCTGGTAATTTCCTAACCAAAGCTTCGATAATTACAGAATCAATAATTAATAAAGAGAAATTAATTAATCCCAGTTTAGTAAATCTACGTATTTGTAAATTATAAACGTGGTATCGTTTATTTTTAATAGGAATGATACGATGCACTGAAACAAAAATTACAAATAAAGAAATTATTTATAAATCTCTTGTCTTTGTATGCGTCGTATCATTTCCATCAAAAATAAACTGTCTTGTAATTTAAATTTGTCGATGTAATCTACGCGATGTAACCTTGCCATTATCGTTATTACATTTATATTGCATATTATAATTAAATATTACCGAGTTATTACAAGAAAAGAAAATAACGATTTGCATGGAACGTAGAAATTCATTAATAGCTGTTTTAATGCTTAATTAGAACATCTGTTTATATATTATTTCGCTAATTATATGCTCTTACTGAAAATCGTGTCCATAGATTTGTTGGATGGTAATGTACAGTTAAAAATATTGAATTGTCTCTTGAGCCGTGGTGGAATATCGTTTCTACCGCCGCCAGGGTGGATCATAGCTGCTAACAACTGAATATCCTGTATAATGCAGAAATCGCCTGGCTTATCCAGGGAATAAAATCCTTTATACTCCATCAGTTGACGAACTATCTCGTTTGTAATTTGATCACCCCATTCATTTATCTCAGGCATATTTATATCGTCGATGAAAATGGTCATTTTCCGACCACCTGGCGGTCCGTAAGTGGTACCCACCCTTTTCTCGACGTAGCTCTCAAACACTCGCTACGAATCGTATTCCGTTACTTCGTAACTTATCGTCTATACTAATTTTCTGAATTTCGAGTTAATTACCTGAACCATATTAGGGGTTGATGCAGAAGAAAAACTAAAAGATTTGAATAGGTGTTCTTCTGGATCGTAATGGGACATGAAGCTTTTGATCATGACTGTTTTCGCCGTTCCTTGCTCTCCTATGATTAGTAGAGTCGTTTAATAGTTAATGATTAATAAATTACTAATCTCTTAAAAAGCAAGCTTGCGACAGTGATGTGATTGATACCTATTAGCAGCACTGCTTTTCCTTGTTTTGCAATGATATCGATCAAAAATAAGGTTCTTGCATTATCTATGTTAGGGACTAAAATAGTGTAATATTTTAAAACTTCGTCCGAAGGATAAATAAATTCTGGGACCTTTTCGGACCAATGAATCCACTGGCCATCGTCTGACACCAGATATTCAAAGATAGTTTCATCTTCCTACGATAACCATTATTTCACGGTATAATTATGCTTGTTTCCATATCAATTAATCCCATGTGCATAGTACTACCTTGCATTTTGGCCAATTACATTTCGATTGATGATTAAGTAGGAACTCCTGCAATGCGTTACGTTCGTCTAATTCCAATACCGCTCCCAGACTCCACATTAGCGAGAATAGGAATATCTTTTCGATGTGATACTCTGGTAGTGTTCCTGAATCACGTACATTTCAATTAAATCCCTTCACGTAACAAACTACACTTGCAAAGGTGTGTAAAAGTTTTCAGTCCGATAGATTTTTCAATTACATGTAATTGTCGAATTTTACAAAACCAGTTTGTTAGTTGACAAACCTATCTTATTAACTTTATCTTCAAATTTCTTAATTTATGAATTACAAATTAGTCGAAGATGGTTCTGATAGAAAAAGATTCGATGTAATGCAAGCAATAAAATTAAAAAAAATAAAGATAATAATATACATAATACATACATAGTAAATAGTTAAATATATTATTGCTATGTTTTTAATAGATATTTAATTTGAATTTATAACCTACCGACCCCATAAAAAAGTGTCAGTTTTAATTATTAATTGGTTATTACTTTTTAACTTTTGATTAAATTCAAATATTGTTCTTACTCTGATATGAGCAATATAATAGTATATGGATAAAAAATACGTACTAGCCGTATCTTTATTTGTACCAAGCAAACCATCCAATAAATCGATACATTGCCTTATATAAAGAGCTTCCAGGAGATGCATTGTTGTCGGAAGCTTCGTTTGAACGAAGGTATGAGCATCGTTGTAAATTTTATTAAAGAAATTATTCAACACTTCTACTTGTGCAGGCGGTTGTGTCTTGAACCACCCCTGAGTATTAACAAAAAGATATTGAATACTGTTACATCTTAAAACGCAGCCGAAAGTATGTATCAACAACAAAGCTGTTGAAAGCTTAGATACAAGAAATAGTAAGAAATATGTAGTTTTGAAATTACTTGTAGAATGGGGGTCCATTTTAGAACAGAAGCGCTTATGAACACCATTCCCATGCGGGATATCGTGGCTGGCGATGCATTATCGACATTATCTGGCTCAAAGACCAATTTAGTGTTCGACGCCATAATTATACGATCGCCATTCGCTAAAGTCAATGTCTTATTATCATCCAGCACCGAATTTAAGTTCTCAATCCATACAGCATCCACAGGGCCATCCAAGACCATCCATAAATTTTCTGTTTTCTTCGTCTGTGTCGATCTTCTCCATATAGTAGAGAAAATTCCATCTGTCCAATCATTTGTCGCTACATCCAGTCTACCAAACATCTGAGACGCGGTTATGGCCTAAGGAAATTGTTTCGTTACCAAATTTAGTTCACTTGCTGCAAATTACTTACTAAACACACCAATGCATTGTTCATAGAATATTCTCGACTATTTTATTTTATAAGATTTTTTTCAACTTCTTAATATATTATGTATATTATGTAATTCATCGATTAGAATAGTGGTAGAATTTATCAAAAATACGTGCAATGATAATCCGCTGTTGCACGGGTAGCTTATTCAGAATCTTATTTAGACATTAACGAAAAAATTGATTGATCAATTAGTAATTAAAGGTCGGTGTAAAGGAAGACGCTAACTTTGGGATTCATTCTGACTTCTTTATGGGGCATGCCCATTTCTGTTAAAGCTTTCATAAGAGCCCACATGCACATGGTTTTCCCGGATCCTGTTGGTCCGAGCACCATCAAACCATGACGAACCAAAGACGTTTCGTATAACTAGAGATATAAGGAGTATTATTATCTCGAATAGCTCGATGTTCAATTGCGAAGTTTACTTGAATTGTTTTCAAATTCCACTCTGCATGATTCATTATGCCAAGAGCGGCAGTTGCATTTGCAATTGCTTTCTGCAGGTCCTTGTATGTTTGAACTCTGAGTTTGATTCCTGGGAACATATCTTCGATGAGAGACATAAACAAGGGTTCGTCTTCGTCTACCAACTTTGATAGATTCATGTCTCTGCAATATCACAGTGAAGATAGAACTTTGTTATTGTATGATAAAGGCCAGAGGTTTGATTTCCATTGGAACATTTTCCAGTATCAGTAACTGATGGATTTGTTTTACCTTAAAACTCTCATTAAGGTAGTCTCTTCAGAATCGGTGGGATTCGCTCGTTTCTGCGCACCAAGAGTTCGCAAACAGGATAAAATGTTTCTCAGACCGAAATCATAATGCACTTGTTTGCTTAATTGTTCTTCGCATAGTTTGTACAAAGTAAAAAATTTTCGTGCTAGTAAAAGGTTCTCCTTAAAGCCACAGGCTGCCAATTTTACACGCATAATAATCTAAACAAACGAATAATCATCAATGCAATAATTTATATCGAACATTTATATTATAGCTGTATCATTTTTACGTGATAATACTTGTCTATCGGGAACCATCATAGCAACGCTTCTAAATTGTATCTTTAAATTTTCTGGCAACTCTTGGCGACCAGCGTAGCCAGGATTCATAGTAATGAAGATCCCAAACTCGTAGTTTAATTTGTATACTTCACCGTCACTGTATGATACATATATTTCCTTAGTAATTTAAATTATAAAATTACTTAAAACAGAAACTGTACTTGAAACTCTATAATCTGATTGATATTACAGAATACCTAAAAAGGAAACTTGTTTTTCTTTCCCTTCTTGTTGTGAGTACGATCGCTATTTGCTGAGCAGCGACGGATAGAACCGGCAAATCGATGCGATTAAACTCGTCGAAGCAGCCCCACGCTCCGGCCATGGCTAATCCTTTAAATATTCTGCCCAAACCGCGGAAATCCATTTGGTCCGAGCAATTAAATACCACCACGTACTTTCCAAGGGCTTTCCCCATATCCTTTGTGGTTTCTGTTTTGCCAGTCCCAGCTGGTCCCGCTGGTGCACCTCCAAAATTCATACCTGGAGTACCAAGTTTAAAAAATGATTGATAATAATTGAAAATTAGAACAGGCTCGACATACTTAGAGAAGAAGTATTCTTCTATAATTTAAGAATGACGATATCCCTTATTAAAAACTCATATTTGTATAATTGCGACGAAGGAAAATAGTTATTAATTAAAGAGACTTGCTTCACCCGCACTTTAACGATAGTCTTACCTACAGCTTGAGCTAACGTTATGTAGCATCTGTCGGTAAGAGGCGTAATGGCGAGTCGATCAGTGCAACCTAGAAACTCATTCTGATAAACAAAATCTATGTCTGTGATTTTTATAGGAACATCTTCTGTTTCGGTATCGTAATAATATCTACACTGCTTCAACCACTCGAAGTCGTGCACATTGCGAACTCTCATCTGACACATTTCGTCGAATATGTCTCTGGAAAATTCGTAAAGATATTTATCGGCTCATTTTTCCAGTACACGAATAGTGGGTTATATTATTCATGATATTTTAATGTTCAATATTTTCGATACAAAAGAATATAATAGAAAAGAAAAACAAGGCGTAAAATACTATAAAATAAATTCTTAATTTTCTTCGAAAATTCCAATCATAGTTTTAATTTTCTCGTAATATGGGACACGACGATAGACACACCTCTGATGCACATGAATAGTAATCAAGGCCTCGTATTTTGCTCTCGCGTATTTCGACAAATCCTTAACAGTCACTTCAATGAGACTGTTTAATAATTCGAGGAACCATTGATTCGTTCGCTTCATTATGGTTCTGTCTCGTCTTACTGTATTGAGAGCTATTTCAGAGTTGCGAGTCCATAAAACTTGCAAGACTAATAGGCCTACCTGTTAAGATGTAGTATAATTTACAATCGAGAAAAACAGGAAAATTATCCAAATAATCGAAATTTTACTTGTAAAATCGAATTGTCTATCAATTGTATAACGTCAAACTCTTCGTAGGTGAGAGCTTGCAGCCCTTGGGAGATTACACTGCCAACTGAGAATTGATGAACCGCTAACAAAGTGTTCAACCAGTTCTCTACACCCCCTGAACATATAACATCCTTCTCCATTAGTACCTTCTCGCCTTCGCGCGAATACATAGCTACAATCCTCTCATACTCTTTTTCGTGAAACTCTAACTGCAATTGTGGAAATCTAAATTGTATCTATGAATCTAATTGTAGGAAGAAGAGAAAATAGTCTGACAGTTTCGTTACTCTTGCTGTGTTGTCGAAGAAACCATCGAGATATTTCTGTATGGTATGGCAATCTGCTGCTTGACCAAGTATCTCCAACAAGGTGGGATCTGATATGAAGCAAAATCTTGGAAATACGCTTCGTTTTGTTTCCAAGTATCTGTATAAGTATCATATATTATTTTATTTTAATTAATTTAAGTCATGTTAACCCTGCTGCATTCTTTAAACCATGTTTAACCAGATCGTATTGTTATATTGTTAGAAAATTTCTTGAATTTGGGAAAAATGTGCAGGCGTCTGAATTTTATGCTAAAAAGATTATGCGGGAAAGATCAGTTTCAATCGAAACTGAGAATGGTAATTGAAAGATAAAAGATTTTAGAAACGAAGCTGGGTTAATAATAGAGGTGTTCGAATCAGATTTGTTACCCGCTGAGAGACTTCTGACACGATTCCAGCTGTTCCAATAAATGTGGCAAGAATTGTCCCATTGTTTCGTCTCCTGTGCATGTTTCCACTGCGTTCACGTTTTCACGTGCTCGATACATTATCTTCACCCAAGCTTTGTCGATATTCTAGAATATTTAAAATGTAATTTACGATTTTCTGATTTTTGGAATTTAACCCTTAAGAAGTATCAACCAATGTGAATTTTGTTTTAATACCATCGTCCAGACTTGACTTTATTAATGTCTAAAATAGAGAGGATCGATGTCTAAAATGTATTAGAGTGAAATTTCAAACATAATAGCATGGACTCTTCGATAATAGCTTTTAAAGATGAATTGATTACTTACATTGAAACGTTTCGCCTCTGCTGGGAGTTGTTTCGATATATCGCCGCCAATGAACACCGCTTCTAAATAAGCCCATAAATTCTGTACAGTCAACCATTTCGCTAAAATTTCGGAGGTGTTGCTGAGCTTATTTTGCCACAATTGTATGTCCTTTTTGAAATACGCATTATATCTAAATTATATCATATAGATTGTAGTAATATTATTGACTCGAGATTAAATATTTTTTCGTCTAATTTAAACAATCGATTAAATACCGATTTGCCAGGAGTGAACTGATGATCATTAAACTGTCTTCCAGTTGAGATATTATCTCGATCGTTTCTGTGCCTTTTAAAAGTAATTCTCCTCTTTGCTTAAACGTGGAGAACTGTAAATCTACGGTAGCCCATTCTGCTATAATTTGATTCAGTTTACTCTCTATATCTTGCTCCTTCACCGCACTTATGCATATATCCTACGAAAAGTTAAAAATTCTATTAATTATCGTTATGATTATTACCATCGTCTTATTAAATCATTCTATCATCTTTCTATTAAATATTTCATATAATATAATAGAATTCTCATCATAAAAAATTGTATTGCTTTAAACATAGCTCTCAGAAATCTTCTATTTATGAAATGACCTAATTACGTAAATAATTCTGTAATATACATGTAATACATAATAAATAGTAATTAATTAGGAGAGATAGATATTACGTGTTTCGATTGAAATCATACCTCAACTTCATCTTTGTACTTCAACAAAGGTGCCTGCATCACGCTAGCCAAAGTAAAAGTCTCCGACTCGACGTCAAAGTGGTATTTGCACAACTTCGACATTCTTTCCCAGTGTCTTTCTTGCATCGCTTTATTAGCCATCATCTCTAACAATGGGCAAGTCTCGTTGAAGTCATCGATCTTCTTCTTCAGCTCGATATAAGCTGGCCAGTCTCTCATAGCCTTTGGTAATCGCCGACATCTAACATAAAATTGTAAAGTCAAGTTACGTGCTGTGCTTACATAACAATGAACAAAATATCAAGAAATAGTAGAACTTGTAGCGACCTGTTCTGAAAATCGGCTAATTCAGTCATTATAGATTCGATATCGATGTCTGACCAAGGTATCTCGTAGTAACCGTCGATCGTTCGTATCACTTGCAAATACAAGGAGTATAACTTCTGCAGTAAATTAATTTCCCTCTTCCTTTGATGAAGAGCAGGGTAGTCTGTTATTTCAATGCCGAATAAACTTTCCCCGCTACTGTAAGTTTCGTACTTCTCCCATAACTCATCGAGAAGAGCTTGAAAGAATATGAGCCTAGAAAAATCAAATAAGAATAATAAAGCAGTTATGAACCGGGAATGATATTTACGTTTCTATTTATTTAGCGCTAGAACTACCGATCTTTGATATAATTGTGTTCTAATTACAATAATCTATTATTCATAAATAATACCGATCACTAGCTTCTTTAGCCGGTATTCCCTCAACCATAGGACCATTCAGCTCAAAATCGAGATCAAAATGAATTACTTGTTGCTTAAATATCGCAACACCATCTGTCAGTTCCTTTTTCAATGGCTCTTGCATTTCGCATATCTTTGTTTGTACCTGTTTCGCCTTATAATATCGAACAATTCATTATTCAAAATATTATCGCGTAATAACATGAACGATATGCGATGAATGATAATTTTTCATAAATTATTACCGTGTTCAACATGTTTGTAAAATTGTACCGTAAACTGTCCACAATATCCTGTTCCTCCTTCGAAATAGAGATGTTGAACCTCCCCATTAACGTATACGTTTCCTCGATCAAGATCAATTCTATATCCAACGATATGAAATCGTCTCGTATCTCACTCAAACATTTCATTGCAATCCTCACGTCTTCCAGGTCCTTTATTTCTCTGACCAGTACCTTATTCTTTTCATTTATATATTCGGTGATCCTTTTTAATTTCTCTTTATAAGTCGCAGATAACTTCTGTCCCAATGACGTCTTCCATGCGCGTGCTTCCACTAGAAATGCTAATTTCAGTTTGTCTAAAAATTCAAATTTCCCATAAATACATAAAGATCCGCTGTCTATTCGTCGCCAAACAAGAAAAATGACGAAAAATACATTAGATTATTACCCATGCTAATTTCTATAGGCCCAACTACGTGTTTCGTTGGCAAATTTTGAATTTCAGCGACTAAATTGTCATACTCCACGAACTTTTCTTTGATCACCTGAGTGATGGGCTCGGAATCGACGAAATTTTGAACGATATTGTCCCTGTTTTCGGACCATATGTAGGAATACTGCAAGTAGATCTACTCGAAAAATGATTTAAATAACTCAAATTGAGTCACATGTGTCATCCTTTGCAGCTGTATGTATACACATACAGACATCTCTCGAATAACTTGATCAATCGCTTTCACGATATTAAAATGTGTTATTCGAGACTCAGGATACGTGCAAATTTCACGTATACAGAAATTTCCGAGAGTTTTCTCGAACTTTTAACATGTTATTTAATATCGATGTAGCTCAGATGTTATCCGAGATTTGCTTGTATATTTAAAATTGGATGAAAAGAAAAATAGTAGTACATTGGCAATTTCATCGACGTCTTGCTTCATGGCGAAAATTGCACCTTGCAGGCTCATTACGCTACGAACTATCTCTTTATGATCTGATATGATCTGATAATAATTCTTCCCAGAATCTACAATGTCTCCTATATGAATAAGTCATTAATGTATATACGGTTATAAACATCGAAGAGTCTGTTGCAATAAAGAAGTATTAAATTAAAAAAAGAAAGTAACAGCAAATATGCAGCTTTGTTAAATGATGATACTATCACGATCATCGTTAATGATGTTTTCAATTCGCTATTTTCGTTTCTTCCGCGAAAAACAAACCTTGGAAATTTGTTACGATACTTCCAGACTTTAGACTAGTAGCATAACGCTGTCCCCATGCTGTAATTCGTTTGTGATTCTCCAATAAACTAATTACTAATTTTCCAAAATAATACTGCAACTCTTCTATTGGGGGTACTATCACGATGTTTGGTATTTGCAAGACAAATGTTGTTAAAAGTATCGGTGATTTCTGATTCGATTCGTTATCTTCCATCAAATGGCTGTAGATATAAAAAACAGAACACAGGTCATTTTTTAGTAACGTTATCTCATCAGCAAATTGTAGATGCAATCGAATGAACCTTATATTAGTGACTTTTCTCTTTAATAATTCGAGGGAGTTCTTGGTGCATTTTACTAAGGCTTCTACGAGCTTATTATGGAAATAAGCAAATAATTCCATGCAATCATTGTGCACCTTGTTTATATGGACTTTACGTGTTCTCTCGATAGGGGCAAAACCTACGATTAGTTGATAGATATGGATCATTATATTTGCGAATCATACAAGATGTTTAACCCCTTAATATGACGTTTTTTACGTTCTACACAGATTACATGCCTGTAGTACTAAAATTTTACTGTAACATTATGTAGATTGTATTTAATCTCTTATGAGATGAGATCTTTTTATCAGAAAACTTTCCGTCTTAAATTAATATTTATTTTAACACAATGTTCGCTATCCTGTTCTTCTTCTTAAATCTTTTAGACGAAATGCGCAAATAAAAACACAATAATTACTTGCAATTAAAATCCAACAGCAAGATAATTAAATTGTTGCAACATGTGCAGCGGAATACAACAGAATTATTAAAGGATTAATTATGTAATAAGGTAATTAAAATTAATCAAAAATGGACACCTGGCTCATATTTTCCCTTTGTCAATTTCGTCTGTGAGATATGCCTTTGTATTTTATCCGGATCCATCCAATTATATTTAACATCCTGAACAGTCTCGTCGATTATAAAATCCATAAACTTGTTAATAATAGCCGTAACAGCTTTCTCTGCTGCTGATGATTTAATTTCCAAATCAGCCGCTACTGTAAGCCCATAGGCGATATTATCGTCTAATAATTGTGTAGGAGTCTTTGCATGGTCATCGAGTTGTAGTAAAACAGCTTCTGATATGGATTCGAAAACTTCGTCAACCCTTGCTTCTTTCATGTCTTTTATCTCTTTAACAAAAATCTGCACCGATGTAAGCGAGTGCCTTATTTCGTCACATACTTCGCCAATGTTTAAGGATGTCCATGTAATTACCGATAGACAAGGTTGAAAGGCAATCTCGAGATTAACGAGAACGATTTTTATCAAAGTCAAAAACAATATTGGTATTGTTCGTCTGAAACGTAGGAGAAAAATCTGGGATGTAAGATCGTTTCCTATTATATATATAAATATTCTTATATCTAGTACAGATTAAATGTTTTTCACTGCTTTTTATTTTCTATTTATTATACAGAGTATATTTTATCGGTATAATCAAAGAGAAAATGTTATATAAAATCAAGCCATTTAAAGCTTCATTAAAAATTTATAATGGAAATATAACGATTAGATGATGACCTAATAGTCAGCAGAGTACCTCTCATTCGAGGCAGTGTACCTTAATGTATTATTTTCATCAACCAACTGTTTCACAGTTTCATACGACGAGGAGATTTTATCTTTACAAAATGTTATTATCTGTATAAAATCTGGCACTTCCAAATCAAACCTAGCCATGTGTTCTGATTCGCGTATCACCTCTATGATGTACGAATCGAAATTCAAATGATACTTATTCGTATCTGGATGCCTTATTATCAAGGGCGAAGCCAATGCCAATCGAACCTATCGATTGAAACATTTAGTAATTTAATCATAATTTTATTCATCTTATCGTATTCGACGATTATACTTACAATTTCCGAAGAATCATACCATGATTTGTGATATATCATTTCATAGTGTATAAAGACACTGATCAAGGCATTGTAAATTTTAATGCATCTCTGCATGTGATCGTGGCTAATTACTCTTCTACATTCTTTATATATTTCCATCGGGCTTTCGATACGTCTGAAAAGCTGTCGAATCCATAAAATACGACCAGCAATAGGTGGAACGTTTCGTGGTATCGGAGGATCCGATCTGTCTTCGTTGTATCTATCTCGTACATCCTCGATTTCTTTTTGAAACAACCCTGTAAGTTCTAAATACTTTCTGTCGATTCTCAGATGCTTAAACTTCAATTTTTGGAATCTATACAAATCGTATATTTGTGATGTAATAACGATTAACACTAACTTAGATTATAATGCAATATGTGAAATTTTTCTTCGTATTTTTATTAAAAATTGGTAATTTTTTGCCATACTTTATTGTCTTAATGATTAGCATAAATCATATTAAAGATATTGCCAGCACTATTGACATGGATATACCATTTGTCCCATAATGATAAGATCAACCAAAAATTTTCAATTTTGATACGCTATGTTATATAAAATGATACCTTGCCACTACTCTCAAAGCTTCCGTTATGTTTGGCGTTTCCGACACGCTTTTATAGAAGAAGTTCCTTAATTCTACCTCTGTCTCTGCCACGTTTTTCTTGTAGTTATCGTAATCAGAATCAAAATATGGTTTTCTATGATTTAATGGATCATAATCTTTAGACGAAATTTCCTGAAAGAAACTCGAGAATTTGTTTGCGAATACGTCTATTCCCTCTATTGCAGAATTATAAAGAATTAGATACGTTAAAGTTGTTTGCAAAACATCCATGATCTGAAATATATTTAATTTACTTTTTATGATTTTGCTCAAAATGATAGGATTATATTATAGGATTTTAATATAATATATAGTAGGATTTAAATATTTTATCACTGACTTTTATTATTCTCGCTTTGAAGGTATTAAATTTTCCGAAAACATACATTTCAGATACTTCGAAAGGTTTTTCATCGGCAGATTCTCTCACTTCTTTGCACATTTCATTGTAATATTCATAGTATTTTTCACACAGTTTAATGCAATCCTATAATAAAAAGATTTTGTAGTAAATCGATTTACTTAGAATTTTTTTAAATTAATATTTGCCTTTATCTTGGATATCATGACTGATTTAGCATCGTTCCAAACATTTATTTTGCCATCCTCTGTTAAGTATGCTTTGCACGCTAAAATCATTTGATTCGTCATCTGGAAAATTGATAATCAAATCGTTGGAATTTTATAGAATATATGGAGATACACATATTCATTTTTATTATGTTTCTACGATGGTACTTTTACAAAAACTGCTGTGACCATTCGGCTGCTATTAAAGAATCGAGAAGTAGCGTATATCATTCGTATAACATACATGAGAGGGGGTAAATATTCTCCCATTTTTGTTGGATCAAGCCTGTACAAAGGTTGAGTAAATTTTTCTAGTGCATACAAATATTTTACATTATCTTGTGCGAGAATTTGGATCATTTGAACGTGTTTTTCCAACAATTTCCATTTCTGTGTATCAAATCTGAATTAATTTCTAAGCTTTAAATAAAAAAGGATATCTCGTAATTAAACATACTTTTATATGTTTCGATCTTATTTTTTTTAAAAAATCTATATATTTTTGGGTAAATGGAGATTTAATGTGTTCAATAATTGATGAAAAACGAGCTAACAATCTTCTCCAGTAACTGAGTTCTGCATTTGGACCCATTGTTTCTGTTTCTCTACGTAATTGTTGACTCTGAACAATGGCCTATATATCCAAATACATATAATTTTTTAGTGGATTAAAATAAAATGCTACACTCATAAACTTTACCCGTTCCATACTTTTCATCCATAATTTAAGATTATTTTCTATAGCTTCTATAGCTTCTGGGTTAGTAAGACTTTGTTTATTATTTTCTGGCAATTCTATATACTTATGATAGGCCTCCCAATCGGTGTAAAATTTTATTGTATTTTCTAAATCTATTTTAGTCACTAAACAAAATATAGAAATAGTAGTTTCATTGTATAGATATAGATATGGCTTTAAATGATTATGAGTTGTACTCTCTTACTGCTTAGAAATTCACAAAAGTCTCTAAAATCACAAATAAAATTGTTCACAACTTTGTCACCAGTTTCACATTTTGACAATTCACCCCATACTTTATTAGCAATTATTGCTGGTAAATTTAGCCTTAAAATTAAATCTGATATGGCTGCAAGTGCACTTCGAGATACTGGGTCAACTTCTGCATATGCATAATATGCTTCCTGTTCAAGAATTCAGATTGAGAATACATCATAATGTACAGAAATAGTTTTGCACAACCATACTGAAAACCTACTTCATGAAGATGCTTTGTTTCAAAATCAATGTCTGATTTCAATCTATAAACTATAACACATTTGCCAGAAAGTTGTTCTGTAGAACCATCAGTAACACAACAACGTATTACTTCAGTTTCACGCTCATATTGTGGATTCCATCTTCCTGATTCTATTTTTTTTTTATATATGTATATACATATATATATATATATATACACACACACATATATATATATATATATATGTATATTCAATATATATATATATATATATACACATATATATATATATATGTATATTCAATATATATATATATATATATATAAATATTGATTATATATTCAGATTAAAATTTAGAAAAATATGTATAATAAAAGAATAATTTATGATACCAAATGGAGGTGGTTCCATTGGTTGATAGTGTATAAGAATTGCACGCTTTCCATCTTTAAGGAAGAAACTATCAAGAACATTGATATATTCGTCTTTATCAATGATTCCTTCTTCTAAAGTATCTGGATCTACATTTAAAATAAAAGCAGCAACTTCCAAGACCTGTCTATGGGTTGCTTTAAGCAATGCTTGTCTAGCATTTCGATTCTCCTTAAATTTGGCCTATTCATACAATAAAATAATAAAATTTAAATGAAATAGTCTACTAAATAATATTTATATTTTCTAGTAAAATTGACAATTTGTAGTAGTTTGTATGCTTTACATACAAGTCGTTCTTTTAAACTTTCAGTAGGTAATTCTTCTAAACCGACTCTTCTTTTTAATAATTCAGCAATGCGACGATCAATCGCAGGTTTTGTATAATCTCGAGCTGCAAAATATGCAGTTATGTGTGCCATTATCTTAACACATGACAAAAAGTCTCATTACATTTGGTATAAAGTGAACATCAAAGTATGTGTAAAAATTTGAATAAAGGGGAAAAAGCAATTTTTATCGGGTGTATAAAAAAATGTCTGGATATATAGAAATTATGCAAAATTGTAAATTTAAACTAAGAAATATGAGGACTTATGTATTATCGAAAGATAAGAAAATTCATTTTAGTATATTTTTCTTTTATTTATTTATGTTAATATAAATTTCGTGAGGTTTTCGTAGATAATTATGCACAAATAAATAAGCAATTTAAAATTTCATTCGGAGATGCGCATTCAAAACAATAAGCATGCGCATTAGAGTTACTGTGCACATGCAGTTGCAGTGCACGTCAAATTAGAAAGGTTACAGCAGACAGCATAAATAAAACTATATCTACAAGGAATAATATTACGATCAAAAACAGTCAATTGTAAATCATTCAAAGTGGCATTGCTTCTTTTTCTATTAAATTAAAATTTCATTACGAAATATGCAAGATATGTATTTTTAAAATATATTTTTATACTTGAATTTAATGCATGGCCAACTGCCGATGTTTAATAAGGTTAATATGTATTTTCTTCACACTTAATAATAGCATATTATAATATTCGTCTTCGTATTAATATGAAAGAAGAATAAAATATGTTTTTCAAAGCGACTATTGATTCTGTTAACCCTATTTCACTTTCCTCATAAAAATGTTCAAAATTCAATTGCTTTAAGAATGAAAATGTATTGTTAGTAAATTTGTCAAATATTTGTATTAAACTTTCTTTGCTATTTATATTGTATTTCTATATATATTGAATCTATGTTAAAGTTAATAATTATCTATATTTTACTTTTAATCTTTAAATAATTTTACCATTTCCAGATAAACTTTTGCATTTTTAAATATTATAAGTGGTCAAATATTCATTTTTTCTTATTATTATACCTGTTACTTCTACCAATATATTTGGTAAGCGTATTTAATCAATTGACGGACTAAAAAAATAAATTATTAGAGAGTTTTAGATTTACATAAATTTATTAAACCTACAAGAGTATGTGGAATGTATTGAGATACCAATCACAATGTTCAAATTGGAATCATATATAACACCAGTGATTCTCAGTTATGTTGAAAAGTATGTGAAAAATTTCAAACCAGAACAATCTCAGGTATGTATATATGTTTTACATAATAATGAGTCTATATTTATTTTCTTCGCATGTGTTTATTATCTCATTTTCAGGTTTCCTTATGGGGTGGTGATGCATCATTTCAAAACCTTGATCTACGACTAGAAGTTTTGGAAGAACAACTAAATCTTCCCTTTGTTTTTGTTAGTGGTCATATACATGAATTACTTATTCATGTTCCTTGGGTAAAAATTACTTCAGAGCCAATTGTGATTACCATTAATACAATAGGTAAGTATTGGATAACATGATTGACACTCGTTACAAAACTAAATACATAGAAGTGAAACTTTAATCTTTATTTCAGAATGCATTTTAAAATTAAAAGATGATAATAAAGTGGAGACCAATCCTATCACCTTACAGAGGAGGCAAGAGATACCGCAGTAAGCAACCTATTATTATTACTAAAACCACATATTGTGTTATAATCATTCGTATTTGTTACTATTTAATTTCTAGGGAAGAAGCTCCCCCTGGATACATAAAAAGCATAGTAACAAAAGTTGTAAATAACATAACAATTAATTGTAATAATTTAATTCTAAAATATGTGGAAGAAGATATTGTTCTTAGTGTCAATGTCAGATTTTTAAGCATGCAAACTGTTGATAACAAATGGGAACCAGCATTTACAGGTATATATTCCATATTATGTTTCTAAGAGTTTCTAACAGTATATTTTAAATACATACACATGTTTCCTTTCAGATGTTAACACATATGAAGTTATGCTTAGGAAAGTTATTACTATTCAAGATTTAACATTATGTTTAGATAAAATGGATGCATCTGGGAAAATAGAAATATATCAGGTATTAACTACTTATTACAATTGACTGAAAATTTTTAGCAATAAGATAAGAATATAAAAATATCCTATTTTGTAATTTAGGATCCTGTCCTATATCGATGTTCGGTTATAATACGTTTAATCATAAACTACCATAGTAATACTGCAAGAAAAGCTTCAATTACACGATTAGATCTTCATTGCCAAAAAATGGAATTCAGTATAACAGAGCAACAAGTACCAATGTTACTTAGATTAGCTGCCTTAATAATGGCTTTGCAAACAAAGCAATTTCCATCTAGTAAAGAAAAATCGTTAATTTCTGTAGAAGAAAGGGAGGACAGTATACAAGGTTTTGTTTCATTTTACTCCATACAAGATACAGCTATATGATATCATTTCTATATACATACTTCGGTATTTAATATTATAGATGATGCAGATCATGTGAGTGGAACTGCTGCAGACAGTACAGGATGGGGTGGATGGGCTTGGAACATGGTGTCATCTTTGTTACCTATTGATTGGGAAAATGACTGGTCTACAGAGCAGCAAATGGCTTATTCTGGACATACCATTCATTTAGGCGTATATGTACAAGATGCGACTTTAACTTTTAAGGTATTTATCTACAATAAGATAAGCGGGGAAAATAAAATATAAGTAAATAATTTTTATTTTTTCTTACGTATATAGACAGTTGAAAATGTTAAAGAACAATTGTTTTATAAATCCCGTAAACTTCGGTATAAATCGTTTTTAACATTGCGATTAAATGGTGTGGTAGTGGATACATTGCTCCAAGGAATTGCAATGACTAGTTTTCAAATTGGAATGGGTTGCATACGCGTATATCCAAGAGGAAGTTGTAGTTGTGGTCATCTTGAAGTAGTCGATGGGGCACAAGTAATATTTTATACTATAACTTCTAAGTATATTTTATTCAAACTGCAACGAATAATATAATAAATTATCTTGTTTAGCCACCTTTGTATTTAGTAGCTGGCAAGTTTAATACTCGGTACTTAAAAGATTCATTATTTGATGATGAATCAGTGGAGAATAAAGGAAGAAAACGGGAATATAAACAAGGAATATATTATTATCTATGTACAGCTTCAGGTAATAAAACTTTGAATCTATATTCATAATTTTAGATTTTATAATAAATAGTTTTATAAAACATGCGTAGAGGAGCGGTTAATAGAACGATGTCCCGCATTCTCCATGGATTACGTTCATTGCACCGAATTGCCAGATGACATAACACCTGAAAAACTGGCAGAGTTTGGGTCTAATTTTGAATATAGGTAACTGAGTTCTCTCTCTCTCTCTCTCTCTCTCTCTCTCTCTCTCTCTCTCTCTCTCTCTCTCTCTCTCTCTCTCTCTCTCTCTCTCTCAGAAAATTAGAAAAATGTAATATAAATACTTATAATTCTTTTTCAGTAATTTCCACGAACGTAGAGTAATGAGATATATTATAGGCGATTTAACTATTAGATTATGTTCGGGTGTTTTTCATCGTATTGAAACAATAAAACAAGCTGCTGCAAATTATGATTACAATCCTTATCTGGTTACAAAACTAGGTATATATTCAATTACAATTATATGAAAAAAAAACTTGTTTAGAAAATTATCATGTATAAATTGCAGATCCACTCGTAGATGAACTCCCCCCAGTTACATTGGAAGAATATGAAGCATTAAGAGAAAATGTATCTATGGTTGAGACAAAATTAATAATAGTTAAAGCCTCACTTCAATTGCAATTGGCAGATCATTCTATTACTGGACTTCCACGACAACGAAAGATAGTTGAAAGTCGAGTAAGTACTAAGTGGTCTAATAAACATAATAAATAATTTTTATGTTACTATTATTTATTCCTTTCATATTATTTTGTTAGACGACGCCTTTAACACCTGCTCTTACAGACGATCCTTTCATGAGTATTGAATGTGATGAAGCAATAGTAACTATACTTCAACCTTTATATCCATTTAGGCTTGCAGCTTGTGCATCCAAACAGACTGATCTTCCAACTGAAATGTTTAATCAGTGTCATAAGATTATTACATTGCAGGTAATGGAGAAGTTACTTCAATGTATGCGCGATTATTTTTCTTTTCTTTTTTTCTTTTTTATTTTATTTGTATGTAATTGTATAATAAAATACGCGTTTAACTAGGTAAATGGAACCAGAAGTCAACTTTATTTGACGAAAAATTGCCATACATCAATAATAATGCCCTACTCCATCGAATGTGAAATCAAGAAATTATTGTATCCGCAGTATTGGAAAAATGTCGATTTAATACATGAAATATACGCGGTACATATTGACAGCATTACAGTTACTGGAACAAAGGCAAAGCTAATGGCTGCTGTATCTATCTTAACTTCAATTTTTGACGCTGGTGATACAACTAATCCTCTTGTTTGTTCCTCTTTATTCAATGATGCTTGTCAAGAAACAAGTATGTACTATACTACCATATCAATTGATCAATAACTTTTTAAACATTATATATCACAAACATTTTAGACCCTGTATATCTAGAATTGTTACTGGAAAACGTAAATTGCAAAAAGTTGTCATCTTTGGTTACAATATCAAATGAATTAAATATAAGTTCGGTAAAAATGTTTGCACTCAATGAGTCACAGCAAGCCTTTATATTTTCAGGACCAGAAAGTAATATTTACTGGTTAGTATCCTTTAAATATTCTGGTTATAAATAAATTGATAATATCTTTTATATTTTAGTGATGTAGAAAACAAATCATTACTAACGGTTGTAATACAGTTCCCGCAAAGTATTGAAAGACAAACGCATCCACCTTTGATTTCACTTCAAATGGCAGATATCAGGGCTTCACTTGATCCATTACTTTTTAAATGGCTAGAATATCGTGTTACGTATTATAATTTAGGTACCTTATGTACCACTCGACCCGAAATCCAACAGTTTGAAGGTGCGTCATCAGATACTGGTACAAAGAAAAAAACATTTCCCAGTTTACACGAAAGTGTACATAGCTCCTCAGACAAAGAAAAACGAAAATCCGTCATAGCCACGGAAAAGTCAAAAACTGTACAAAATGATGAAATGCAAAAAAAACATGATTCTAAATCCGAAAATGGAAGACAGGTACATTGCTTATTATTTCGGTTGATAATGACGAAGTTTCAAGTAACGTCCAATAAACATTAACGTCTTTTTTTATTAATTATTTGCATAATGTTTTTATTAGTTAGAAAGAATTAATCTATGATAGAACTTACAGAATTTGGGAATATTGGCCAGATTAGCAGAAATGTATCCATGGTGGTGTGGTCTTGTGTTAAGTGGATGTGTTGGACATATTGTTATTTACATACCATCAATCACAATGAGTGGTATTGGTGCATATGGTAAATATATATACAAGCTTTATAAAATTAGATATTTGTATATTTTATAATATTAATCTTCATTAATCAATTTAGGTATAGAAGAAGCCAAAGACAAAGCATTAAAAAGCGATAATAAGTTACAGATATTGATCATAAAATTACCTTCTCTTCTCGTTCATTCATCTAATATAAATTTTGAATTACTCGCACCTTACCTTCAGGAATTACCTGTTAAATTACCGAAATCAATGTGGACGAATAGTAAGTAATAAACAATACATCAAAAAACACTATTTGATTTCACAGTGATGATCACATTCACAGTGATTTATTTCAGAATTGCAAAGTTTCCCATGGACATTAAGCCTTGTTGATTTCCATTGTTACATGTTACAACAACAGACACAAAAAAACTTCATTAAAAAAGTATCAGTAAATGCTACAGTTGCTCTTACCACAAAAATCGTAACATCTCCATCTGGAGGAAGTACTTTAGCTGCTTTGGGTGTCTGTGTTCACATTGATAATTCTCCTATTATTGTTTCGATCTCTGAAGAACAGGTATAAAATCATTTTATCCGATACTCGCGAAAGACATAAAATATTGGCATATTATTATACAACTATATGAATTAAATATTCACTTTAGGTAGTTTTCACGAGTAAAATCATCTCGAGTATTTTAAACGCTTTGCAAATTACAACTAGTAATAATAAAAGTGTTATAGCTAGTACTCAAATAAATACCGAAGCACAAGTAGTTCTTCCTATTGTACCACAAACTCCATCTACACCAACACAATTACTATATCCCGAAGATACAACTACAAACTCGACTCTTTCAACTTCAAAAGATGAGAGTACACCAGGTACATTATAAATAAGCGTATATTTAAGCGTACCTTTATATATAATATCGTGTATTTTGTAGACTCCGATGAATTAGTTTTGACAGCATGGATTCAATGGACTATAACAAAAATTGCGATTAAATTATACGTCACGGAGAAAGAGACTTTATCTTCACTAAAATTAGTACTTGAATTGGAAGATATTATTACTTCTTTAGACTTGCAACCTATTTATTTTAAGCTAAAAAATAAAGTTACAACAGCCACTATATTTCATTATACAAGGTACACCATTACGTGGAAAAATACTTCATACAATTAAAAAATCTATGTTATGCTAAAATCTATGTTTTAATAGACCACTGAATTCACCAACTTGGGATATCGGTGAGTATGTAGGTGCGGTTCTTTGTGGAAGAGAAGACAGTTTAGAAAAAGGTGACGATTCCGGCTTTTTAAGTTTTACCCTCACTAGAGCAAAATCGGGGAATGTTCACACACGATGGGGTACTTATAAACGGCATAAGAGTCAGAAGGTATTTAACATTTAAAACAAATAATATTTTGATTATATCTGATTTTTCTTTGCAGTTTCAGAAAGACATAATAACAGAAACAACTTTATCTGCTAATAGTTATATTTCCGAAGTAGTTATAAAAATACAAATGGTGGACATAATTTTACCGCTTACCATAGTTAGTAAATATATGCAATTAATAAAACCTTTTACGGGTCTCTACCAATCTGTTGAAAAAGATATAATGGAAACTTCTGAACAAAATGTAACAACACGCTTAAACAGCATTACTAGTCTTGATAATGAAATGTTACCATTAATATATCTGGACTTTAAAGGACTTAGACTGATGCTACCAGTTTCAAACATAACAAAATTCAAACCCCAACATGATTTATTAATGATTCAATTGGACGGAATTCGTATCACACCCCATGCAGAAAATCCGATTTGCAGAACACCTTTAAGATTAGATATATATCAACTCGCAGCTCAAGCAAATATTTTAAGTATACCAGGTTCTGCTGTAGAAGATCGACAATATCAGATTAATATAAAAAGTGTATGTGCCCATACAACTACTTGGAAGAATTATCAAATGACTATAAATAAGAAAATGTCCCAATCATATTTATATACCATGAACGAAAATCCTGCGTTAGAATGGAATAAACTTGGACATGGAAGTAGTTTAGAGCGGCAGTTCTCTACACTTCCGCTGTTATCGAAATTCGATTTGTGCTTAATCATTGCACCGCCGGTTCTATTTAAACCAGATATTACAGTATGTGGAAGTGCAATTGAAGTAAATTGTATCACAGATATTGAAGTAACAATAAATTTAGACCAGATTCAGTTGATTTCAATCTTAAATAATGAATTAAAAAATTTATTATTGAAAGATTTTGAACGACATAAAAGTGCAAATACATATGTCAGTATATCACAGAAACCTCTTTCGACTGCCGGGAGTATTAAACAAATTACTTGGATAAAACAATCTTGTGATGACATAGACGTTGATGTCACCAAGGATAGCGGTATAGACTTTGAAACATCTAGCATAAATTCCACAATCGTTGGCAAACCAATATCTGCAGATACTTCAATACTTTTACCATTTGAATTTCTGGTGAACTGTGGAAAAATAACATTCGTGTTGTATGATATTCATCAAGCAGTCACAGAGTATGAAGTAGACATAAATGAAGTTGAAGAAGATGAGGGTGAAAGTCAGAAACAACCGCTTTTTTACATAATGGTTAATCAACCGAATATTTATTTTTCACAACAGCATCCATCGCAAAAAGTGCAAGTATCTTGTTTCGATATAACAATGGCACTTGGGGACAAGGACAAACAAGAATTAATTTCAATACCAACTGAAAAGGATTTTAAAGTTTTTATGATTGAAACAAAAAATGGAGATTTACATCCAGATACAGGCATTCCCCCATCTTTTATAACAATAAAATACGAAAAAACTATAGGGAAGAATCCACAATTTTTTATAGATGTAGGTAGACCTACAAAAATTTATTTCTCTTTATCGAGGCTAAATCAGATATATATTATAAAAAGTAAGATATTGTCATGCTTTATAAAAGAGTATGAAACAATATCAGAACAACATGACAATATGAAAATATCTCCAACAATGAAATTAAAAAAATTAAATTGGCCTGATATGAATATATGCACAAAACAAGTTGTAGTATCCCTTAAAACCGATTCCGGCGCCGAAATAATAACTAGTTTAGCTTCGTTATCCGGAAATATTTCATCTCTTCTTAGACCTGATAGAATATATTCTAACACATCTGTAGACTCCTTTATCATATCTGCAATTCTTAATGGAAACATAAAAGTACTCTTGAATCCATGGTGCTGTAATATTACAGTGTGTTTGCTTTGGGAGACTTGGTTAAATGTCGATTCTATTCCTCAAATACAAATACAAGCAGACAGTGATAGTCTCCATTTAGATTTTGGACCAGAACAAATAAAAATTATAAAAAATGTTATCGATGATCTCCAACTACTATTAAATGAATTGACAAGATCATCTTCGACATGTAGAAGTAATGAGAAACAAATTGTTCTATCAACTGAACAACATTATAAGGATGATCTCAAAGCAGGTGCATTCCAATTTGTGAATGGAAATGCAGATGAATTACCATTCCCATATCAAGTAAGTTTCATATCATATGCTTCTTCAGTAGAATCTTTAAAGAGATATTTAATATTTTGTCCTATTATTTAACTCATCAGGTTATTTTCTTCACTTATCCCCAACAATCAATGGCTTGGAGGTATCCTCAACCAAGAACATTAACTAAAATACATATATCTCCAGTTCCATTTGAAGTAAGCAGAACAAAACATTTTTTTTCACAAGAGTAATATTTTAAACAGACAGGATTTAGTTTAATCTTTAAACAATTTTTTTATATTTTTAGACACTAGATTCTGATATTGGGTACGTCGATAAAGTACTGTGCGCTCTTGAATATTGGAGCGACTGTCACATGTCCTATCAGCGATATGCCGACTTCTACCTATCAGAAACAGATTCCTATCGTTTAGAGCTTCCTGAAAAAGCACCAGCAAGAGCAGTGGCTTGTATATGGCGCGTAGTTCTACTATCAAACAATAATCGACCTTTTTCCAAAACCATAATCTCAGCCCGGATTCTTGCAGCTTGTTTACGCATCGATTCGTATTTCAATTCTTCAATTATACCTAACATACAAGCTGCACTTAATATTGGCACTATTCATGTATCTATGTACAATCACGTTAGTACAATTACGTATAACAATTTACAATCACCTTTGAAGAATTATACTTTAAAAGGTACAATACCCGAAACGCAATGTTTTATGACCTTTGAACATAAAGGAGCTATACTCGTACTTAATAGATGGATTGACGGCTCAGTGCTCATTGATATTAGCGGAATATTTGGAGTACATATACTAGATTATGGTCATTTAACCATGCAAGAAATACTAGATCCTTTAGAAGCAAGATTGCAATTATCGCTATCTGACAAAACGGATGTATCCTTCACATGCAGTCCATTTGCGTTAAAGTTGAGTCCAACAATAGCTCATACACTTGTGGTTTCGATGCATTTATGGTATGCATCTTTAGAAGAAGAAAATAAAACCACTATTCTATTCACACGCTATGTAATAGCTAACGATAGCAATGTGCCTATCCTCTTTGGTCAAAGTGGTACAGGAGACAACATATTATTGGAAAGTAGGCAATGTATCTTTTACTCATGGAGAAATATTGGCAACAAAATGTTACGAATAGCAATAGAAGAAAATATTTGGTTATGGAGCAAATCATTTTCTGTTGGTGTAGATGGAATTCAAGCCGTTGAATTCAGTAATTCTGTTACAAAAGCGTCAGCATTCGTAAGCGTTACGTCACTTTCAGCTACACAAAAGCTTATAACATTTTCTGGTCAACTTGTAATTTCAAATCAGTTAATAGACAATTTCGAAATGAGATTAGTCAAGTACGAAGCTGACGTGGGATCAAAGGTGACTGTATTAAAAGATATTTATTCCGTTTCTGGTAAAACTCGACCACCATCAGTTATACTTGATGGAAACAAGAAAATGGCAATACGTCTACGATTTACCAATGTTCCAAATTTATCTTGGACAGGAGATATACCCCTTCAACCAAATGCCAAGTGGGGGCAACCATGGCTTGTTAAAGTTCCATTACAAGAACGTGGCCAATTTTTAAGCATTTGGGTGCGGATAATAACGCAAATAATTCAAGATAAGACCAAAGTATTAGCTGTACTTAGCCCACTTTACATGATTCGCTCGCATTTACCAGTGCCAGCTAGGGTACAAATGGATACACCTTCGTTGAAAATATCTTTATGCACAATGGTAAATGGTCGGGGTGAAAGACAGCAACTATACTGTCCTGGAACATTTGAACATTTCCACCAACTAACATTTCAATTAGAAACCGGAGTTTCTACATCTAATCCGTATGTGCCATTATCGTACAGTTCTGTAGATCAAAGGAAATTCTTTAGAAGACCGGAAGTCGAAGATATCGATAGCATCTTGCAAGATCTTGAAAATCAGAAAGATAAAACGGAATGGCCATTCCAAGGAGATGAGTTTGAGGAATGGATATCCGCTGAACAACCACAAACACACGTACAAGTGAAATACCAAGATGCTGGATTAGTTTCGAGTACTTTATTATTAGAATTGCAGCCTTGGTGTTTTATGTTAAATTCCATGGGCTGTCATTTATCTCTTGTATCAGAAGACATCGAACTTTGCCAGATTCCTCACTATGGAATCGTAACACCACCAAAATTGGAAGGCACATTTCACTTGTGTGTCGGTATCGGTGATACGTTCTACACATCCCAAGCATTACAGCTAGATCGACCTGATTGGAGTCAAAGTTTCTATATGCCTCGAATTGGTGGACTCATCCCTGCCACAGGAAACATTAAATCATGTGTTGACTGCGGCTCAAGTGTCTCACTCATGAGCATTAATTCGAGTATGCACGAAGATATGCGTCTTGTGCGTATAATGAGTAGCCACGTTATTAGTAATTTAACATCTCAAGAGTTATGCATAGCAACATTGGCGGTACACGAAGATGCAACCAGACTTGAATTGCCCAATGATCTTACTCCTTATAGCCTTAATATTTCACCATCCGAAGATCAAAAACAAGGTATTCCGATCACACAGTGGTATACATTATACATGGAAGACATTGTAGAACCTCTTGTACTATATATATCTTTGAGCGTAGGGCACAAATGGTCTTGTCCAATTCGAGTTGACCAGGGTATGAGTCGTAAATGTGTTGCTATACCAAATGGCTCTAGCACCATGCCTGTAGTCATTACAATACAGGAAGATAGGGGTACAATGTACATAATGATTCATATGGATTATCATCCTCAATTATTGATTGAGAACACCTGTGCTTTTAAAATCCTATTGGGTCAAGCTAATGAAACAGCAGAAGGGATAATACCAGATGCATTGCACTTTACATGGATTTGTGAAATAGAAAGCAATGCAACAAGTCATTATTCCATTCCATCTATCAGTAACAGACTACCTGATGCACCAGTTACTAATGTATCGAATATACTTCTGTTTTCTGCTGTAACGAACAATTATAATGACCAGGTTATCAGAAATAAAGAATTGCGATGGTCAAGAGGTATAAATTTATCCGCCATATCCAGTGCACCAGTGGATCAGTATGTACGACTACCATCCTATGGAGATGTAAAGTTAATCATGCAGAATCGTTGTTACACTACCTATATTAATATTGTTCCAATATCTCAAGTGGAAGTGTCTGCAAGGGACATCAGAAGTCGACTTTTACGAAAAGAAAGCGAAATGAAAGATATGGTGGCGATGCATGATAAATTTACTTCTGATCCAGATGGTCAGCCAGTCATAAATGTACAGAGTTCTGAGAGCTCGACTTCGGTAACAACCTTCTTCTCGGCACAAGACGAAACTATAGCTACAGAAACTAAAACTTCTTCACAGCTAAATTTAAGACAGTTAATAACTGATATAGAAAATGTAAAAGCTAACGTAAATGATGATACAAAGGATACTGAGGAGAATAATTCTAAAGAAGGGTCTGCGACCATTTGTCTCCGAGGAGTTACCATTATCATCATGCATGATATGAATGAAAATGCTCAAAAGATTGAAGTGGCCAGCTTGTCTATGACCGATGTTATAGTCGCTATTAATGCAAGATCTAAAATTGTAAATTTACGTGCTTTCATAGGAGATCTACAGTTAGATAATCAGCTATTTGATCAAGGGGGTTTCGATTTTCCAGTAGTACTAATCAGTCAAAGTCCGCTTATGATGAAAGAAACAACATTTTATACAAGCAGTTGTTTAATGAATAAGATAGAACAAATAAGAGAAAATTCGTTGATTGCGATTGATTATATACTAGAAAATCAAGGGCAATTAAAAGGTATTTAATATTTTTAAATGTGTTTAATAAACTCTTTTCTATTCTACAAATATTAATTTTTTCTTAATAATGTTTTCAGCATCAAAAGATCTTCATATAAAAATTGCACCAATCAGTGCTTACATTGAAGATACATACATAACACAATTATTAAATTATGCAACTTCGATGGCACCACCTCGATTTTTGCTACCAGATGACATGAAAAAGACAAGAACACTAGTTTCAACTATTGGAGTATACATTCCTGATTACATAATGGTTTACGCTAGAATATTAAGCGCCCCATTAAGATTACAAAATTTAAAGATAGATCCAGTATCTATCTTATTAAGTGTTCATACCTCTGTACGTTTATACGTGGCTTTAGACCATTCTCCTTTATATTTTGGTACTTTTGAAAAGAAAAATATTTTAACTACACCTTATAGACTTGGCAATGCTCTCACAATGCATTACTTATCTGGTGCTATATTCGGAGCAGGTATGAAAGTAATATTATTCAAATTTCTTAATATTATATTACTTTTTAATTTATATTATAGTATATTAAAATATTCGTGCCTTAGGTTGGGTAGTAGGATCATTAGAAATATTAGGTTCTCCTGGCAGCTTAGCACAAGCTCTTGGTTCAGGACTTAGAGATTTTATTTCCCTTCCATTCCAAGGCCTGTTGCAAGGACCATGGGGTTTTATCGTTGGAATAACGCATGGTTCTGCCAGTTTGATGAGACATGTTACAGCAGGTATTAATGAATACAAACATCTATCATAACTACAAAATTCACTTATAATTTTATATTACACAGGTACGTTAAACTCTGTAACGAAACTAGCATCTAGCGTAGCACGAAATTTGGATCGTTTAACGCTCGATGAGGAACATCTTCAGCGGCAAGAAGAATCTAGAAGAATGCGTCCTCAAGGAATGGCACAAGGACTATACCAAGGATTGACAGGACTTGGAATGAGTCTTCTTGGTACATATATAGCTATATTTCTTTTTGATTCAGTACTTCATGTTGTTTAATTTCTTCTTTAATTTTTAGCCGCAGTTGCGGGTTTGGCACATCATCCTTTGCAACAAGTTTGGTCAGGAGAAATAACAACCAAAAGTATCGTGACTGGCGTTGGACTTGGACTAGTTGGAGTAGTTACGAAACCTTTAAGTGGGGCTGCAGAACTAGTTGCATTGACAGGACAAGGATTACTTCAAGGAGCTGGCTGGAATTCTTTGCCTTCGGTGAATAATTTCACGGAATTTATTTTAGACGTTATTAATGAAATTAATTGATAATAAATACATCTTTACAGCCTCGACAACGACCAGTAGTCCAATACACGTCCGGAAATAATAATGCAATTATTAGATATGCCTGGTGGTTGTTACCCTTACTTGAAAATAATCACGGGAATATCCTGCATGTTACTAATGCAGATTACGTGATCCAACAAGGCAGTAGTCGTGCTATAACGTTAGTTTTAACACGGCATGCGTTATTATTAGTTAATACAGCTGAAGATAACGTAGAACGGATATATTTATTGAAAGATCTAACGAGTGCTGATCATCATTTGGAATCAACAATATGTTTGTACTGCTCTCCTGAGACAACACAAACTAATAGATCTATATCTCCAGCGCCATACGAGGTATGATATATTTTTATATTTATATTAGGTATATATATTTTTCTATTACATAATTAGGTATAATATTTATATTTAAAATTTTTCTTATAGATGGATCGAGAAATGCGAGCACGAGTGGCGGAATATGTACGAACCAGTAGTACTGGTTTAGCTAGCGTTTCTACAAATAGCGATGTACAGTCCGATATTTTTGAGAATACCACTCCCAATTCTGATCGTACACTTACATTTTACGTTTCTCCAGACTCACGTAACTATCTATTATCATTGTTTAACATTGCTAAACGACAGAGTCAAGGTAGCGGATTTACAGTGTTATAATGAATAAATAGAGTATCTTAGAGTATTTTCTTTACTCAGAAGTAGAAACAGTGATTGACGCTTATAAAACATGAAAAGTGATAAAATAGTATTATGCCTTCGATTTAGAAATTTTTTGAAAAATGTATGTCCGAAACAAATCCGAATTATGCGATATCTATATGTACATATCTCTGGTAACATTTTTTATCTTATTCTGGATAATGGACTTAAATTTATGAATTTTATTTCGTAAAAATATCCTATAATGTGCGACACATTATAGGATATGCACAAGAAATATTCTTACATAAGAAATGTTTTTTCAATTTTTATATGAAAATTTGTATCGTGAAAAATTCTCCACAAACTTTGTTTATTAAATAACGTATATAATGTACATATCGTAGAAAAATCCTGAAAGTATGTGTGCAAATTTAAGTATGGTGGATACATTTTCATTAATATACAGATTAATCCAGCTAAATGAGATCATCTAAATATCTGCCTTATTTATTGTTGTATAAAAAGCTTCTTAGGACAAAGTATTTTAAGTATCACACGCAACAGTGGAAATAGGTCTTTTTATAATCATTTTTTTTTTTTTAATGGAACTTCAAGAGCATCAGTATCTTTTTCAATAAAATCATATATATATATTTATTTGTCGATATCCTTGTAGAGCGCAAAAAAACAAATCTAACGACCTTAAGAACCATATATAAACATATATACATACAAAATTTGAAGCCTTATCCAAATTTTTGTATGTCTGTACTTATGTTTAATCGACAGCTGACAAAACTTTAAAAATCCAAATTTTTGCTTCCTAAATAAAATTTTTTAACTTTCAAGAATTCAAATGAAAGTTTAGGGCGTAAGGAATTAATTCAGATTAGTTTTATGTAAATATTCTCCCTGGTTTAAACAAGTTTAAAAAATCTATCAATTGGTGGACAATGAAACACTATAACCATCTAACGGTAAAATGATGAAACTAATCTCTATCACGAAATTAAAAAATAAAATTTTTCGATCTATAAAGTGAATTTTTGAATTGTTCAAAAATGGAATCAAAGCTTTAATTCTCAAAAATCTTGTCTGTATAATATTATTCTGATTTCCTACATAATTATTAATTACATGTAAATTAGTAACTGTTAACATTGGTACAAACTGACACAGTGCTGTAGTTTAAACATAATAACGTCATCTATCAGTTAAGATTTTACTTTACCACCAGAGAGGACTATATTCAAAATATGGTATTTTGTATTAATTGCATGTAATTCATTAATTATGTAGGAAACCGGAATTATATTGTACAAAGAAGGTTTCGAACTGAAGTTTACAGGGTGCAATAAGATATTTCATATCTTATATATTTATTAAAAGTAATCATTACATTTATTTACATATTACATTAATCGTGCACAATATATTCCAACAAGTTAATTTATTTAAATAAAATGCATTACGTTAATAATAATAAGTTCATTACACAATTCATTCATAAATCCGTTCTATTTCATTATTTTTATAAGGCATGCTACAAGATGTACATTGGTTATTTTCAATCGATGTTAAGACATTTCTACATAGAACATGCTTGTGTTTTATATTCAGCATTTTCAGACCTTTCCATAGATTCAGCTAAGCAAGATTGTTCGAACCATAAAGTAGAAATACTGGTTATAGTGTCTTTACCACAATGTGGTGACACTGTTCCCCATACTTCTATCTTACCTAATGCAAGTACTGAATTCTTTGTTTTACATATACAAATTCTTAAACTATTTATGCATGTTGTTAAGTATTGCAGGAAGGATTTTTGTAAAACATTTCAAAAAATTTGCTGGTGCAGGAATTGATTCATATTTACTTGGACAAAACAATAATCCAACGTGCGTGGTGTCTAAAAATTCAGTACCTACATATGTTATAAATACATATGTTACATATAAAAGTAACGTCCATATTTATAGAAGGCTTAATACAAGCATATGCTAAAAATCCCTTATCAGTACCAGTTATTAAATTGGTAACTTCATATCCTTCTGTGCTAACATTACTGCATTGAATTTCTGGTCTTAAACGAGGATCACAGAAGTTGAAAAGCATTTTTATACTTTAAAAAGACATATAACAACATGCTTTAGAGATTTTACTTTTTCTTTTATTTATTAATATTTACAATCAATTCTCGCGTTGAGAATTTTCAGTAATTTTTTCTGGCGTAGCGCACTGATATGGCTAATTATTTATAATAAGTTAATACTTATTATAGATAAGTATAATTTATAAGTGTTGTAAATAAGTAAATATTACTTAATATAAATATCTAATTAAATCTAGTGTTTAGGTCTAACGGGTAGTGTCTCTTCACCCTGCGAATCTGGTCCGACGTATCAAGTAATCCAGTAATTAGGGGGTTACGATGTTTGTTGACTCTTTTGCTATATCTGTCGCTATATTTTGCTATTCCTCTTTGACTGTGGGTATCTTGAGGTCGCGATGTATTAGTTCGTTGGTAACATACCAGGGTGCATTTATAAGGGATCTTAGCGTTTTCGATTGGAAGCGTTGAAATATTTCAATGTTGCAATTACTTCCTGTTTTCCATAGTTGGATTCCGCAGGTCCAGACTGGTTTTATTACGGTCAGTGAGCCAATAGAATCTTTGGAGTTTGTCCTTGAGTTGCTTTGTTTTGTCTGTGATGTGATTTTTCCAAGTTAGTCTCCTGTCCAGGGTCATGCCCAGGTATCTGACTGTGTCCTTGCTAGGAATTGTTGTATTGTTGATGGTGACCTGAGGGCAGGTAAAGATTTTCTATTAACACAAGACAAATTTCATTTTTGTTTCGAAAATAGCGTGACCTCTACTGTTGTCATAACGTACTTTATGGTTAGGTTAGTCTGTAAATATCGAAGGTTAGTCTGTATGTATCGAAGCTTAGTCTGTTAGTACCGAAGGTTAGTCTCTAACCTCTAAGTGAGTGTAAGGGCACGTGGGTAAGGTATAGTAAACTTTCGAACGGGAAATCGTTATTATTATTGCAAAATATGGAGCAAATAACAATAAAAGAGGAAATTGACGATAGTGTGAGAGAAACAGAGACTAGTGATAATACAGAACTTAAATACGAAGAAAAATTAAAATACACAAGCCTTATAGCTAAACCCATGGCCTCAAAAAAATTAACCAAAAAAATTTATAAGTGTATTAAAAAAGGTATTTTTATAAAACAGTTGAATAGTAAAACATTTTTGTGAAGCATGTATATTTATGATTTGTAATATAACAATTTCAGCTGCAAAGCATAAATCTTATCTTCGAAATGGTTTGAAGGATGTTCAGAAGCATCTTCGCAAAGGAGAACAAGGGTAAAAATAAATTTTTATTTATAACTGTAATTAGATTTTCTGATAATTTTAATGATCAAAAGACTTTTTATTTGAAAGTATTTGTGTATTTTTATTAGATTGGTAGTCTTTGCTGGAGACGTATTTCCAATAGAAATCATGTGTCACTTACCAATTGTATGCGAAGACAAAAATATCCCATACTGCTACACACCTTCGAGACAAGACATTGGTGCTGCTATGGGTGTGAAAAGAGGCAGTCTTATGGTACTTATTAAGGAACATGAAGAATATAAAGAACTTTATGATGAAATAAAAACTGCGATGGTAACATTATCAACGCCACTATAGATATATATTTAACCATTTGTATTTTTAATCACTTTGTAAATAGAAAAGATTCATATATCCTTAAGAGAGAGAAGAGTATTGTATCAGAGACTGTAATTTTTTATACAAATATCTTTCATTATTATGATGTAACCTATTTATTATATAGATGGCAAGTTTTTTAACACAAATCACTGTATGATAAAAGAATCAAAAAAGAGATAGAAACAAAACTTTTCTAATTTAATCCCTTCCCGTGCCAGTTAGTTCGTCGAAACAGACCAGACAACGGGCAAAAAAACAGTGTACAAGCTCCGCTTGTTATGTTTACGTTTGGCCCAAGTATCCGGTCGCGAATCAGTTAAAGATTTTACTTATTAATGCCACCAGGGAGGACTATATTCAAAATATGGTATTTTGTATTAATTGCATGTAATTCATTAATTAATGTTACATTAATTGTGCATATATTCCAACAAGTTAATTTATCTAAATAAAATGCATTACGTTAGTAATAATAAGTTCATTACACAATTCATTCATAAATCCGTTCTATTTCATTATTTTTATAAGGCATGCTACAAGATGTACATTGGTTATTTTCAATCGATGTTAAGACATTTCTACATAGAACATGTTTACATGGAAGCTGGTAAAAAATGCCATTAGGGCAACAGGAACACGTAATTAATTTCGAATTTGTCTCGTTCTTTTTTGGAATGTTATTAAAACGTTTTAAATTAGGTACTGCTATATTAATATCGAAATCTGTTTCATTATCAACAGTTAGATCCACTATATCAATAGAATTATTTTTTTGTTCCCCTTCTGTGTTTTTAGACAGAGGTATAGTTGAAGTATAAGAATCGGCAGTCACTCTTTTCTTTGCTGGTTTAGTTAAAGCAGAAACAGTTCGTTTTTGGGACACTATAACAACTGGCAATTTATGACAAAGTTTCTTCTCTGCTTTTACAGAACTTACTATAGAGCAATGAAACTTTGGCTTACTGTTGCTTGGAGCTTGAATTATATTTCTTTTTAACAAATAATTAGGAACTTCCTTTACCGTTTTATCTGTTACATTCCCATCAGAGGGCAATGCACGACCTAGCACTCTTGGTAATTTTTTTATTTCTTCATTATTGCAATTTTCAAGCAAAAACCTGTCTATCCTTATTTTTAAAGCACTTGCTATAACAGGTTTGCGATTTTCACTAAATGGTAAACCAGTAAAAGGATCAGTCAATCTTCTTCCCCATATTGCTTCAGTTTCCTCGTGTTTCAGTAATGTAGTTTGGTCAATTATTTTTCCGCTTGGCAAGAGAATTGGCTGTGTCATGATTTCGTAAGTAATGGCATCTAAAAAACTTTCTGGAACTTGTAGATTTGTTTCCAATATTTCCCTGAAGCAAGTATAATAGATATATAATGTTAATAAATAATATAATTTATATATACTAGCAAATAATTTCACATTTACTTATTATCTGTATCAGTAACAGGTGTTTTATATTCAGCATTTTCAGACCTTTCCATAGATTCAGCTAAGCAAGATTGTTTGAACCATAAAGTAGAAATACTGGCTATAGTATCTTTACCACAACGTGGTGACACTGTTCCCCATACTTCTATCTTACCTAATGCAGGTACTGAATTCTTTGTTTTACATATACAAATTCTTAAGCTATTTATGCATGTTGTTAAGTATTGCATGGAGGATTTTGTAAAACATTTCAAAAAATTTGCTGGTGCAGGAATTGATTCATGTTTACTTGGACAAAACAATAATCCAGTGTGCGTGGTGTCTAAAAATTCAGTGCCTAGTAAACTGTACGGTACACTGGCATCGTTACTAGTCTTAGCATATAATTGAAAACCTGATGACTTTTGAGAGCCAACTTGTGGCCAAATTAAAATGTGATTAATACGTATGTTACATATAAAAGTAACGTCGATATTTATAGGAGGCTTGATACAAGCATATGCTAAAAATCCTTTATCAGTACCAGTTATTAAATTGGTGACTTCATATCCTTCTGTGCTAACAGTACTGCATTGAATTTCTGGTCTTAAACGAGGATCACAGAAGTTGAAAAGCATTTTTATACTTTAAAAATACATATAACAACATGCTTTAAAGATTTTCTATTAACACAAGACAAATTCCATTTTTGTTTTGAAAATAGCGTGACCTCTACTGTTGTCACAATGTACTTTATGGTTAGTTTAGTCTGTAAGTACCGAAGGTTAGTCTGTAAGTATCGAAGGTTAGTCTGTATGTATCGAAGCTTAGTCTGTTAGTACCGAAGGTTAGTCTCTAACCTCTAAGTGAGTGTAAGGGCACGTGGGTAAGGTATAGTAAACTTTCGAACGGGAAATCGTTATTATTATTGCAAAATATGGAGCAAATAACAATAAAAGAGGAAATTGACGATAGTGTGAGAGAAACAGAGACTGGTGATAATACAGAACTTAAATACGAAGAAAAATTAAAATACACAAGCCTTATAGCTAAACCCATGGCCTCAAAAAAATTAACCAAAAAAATTTATAAGTGTATTAAAAAAGGTATTTTTATAAAACAGTTGAATAGTAAAACATTTTTGTGAAGCATGTATATTTATGATTTGTAATATAACAATTTCAGCTGCAAAGCATAAATCTTATCTTCGAAATGGTTTGAAGGATGTTCAGAAGCATCTTCGCAAAGGAGAACAAGGGTAAAAATAAATTTTTATTTATAACTGTAATTAGATTTTCTGATAATTTTAATGATCAAAAGACTTTTTATTTGAAAGTATTTGTGTATTTTTATTAGATTGGTAGTCTTTGCTGGAGACGTATTTCCAATAGAAATCATGTGTCACTTACCAATTGTATGCGAAGACAAAAATATCCCATACTGCTACACACCTTCGAGACAAGACATTGGTGCTGCTATGGGTGTGAAAAGAGGCAGTCTTATGGTACTTATTAAGGAACATGAAGAATATAAAGAACTTTATGATGAAATAAAAACTGCGATGGTAACATTATCAACGCCACTATAGATATATATTTAACCATTTGTATTTTTAATCACTTTGTAAATAGAAAAGATTCATATATCCTTAAGAGAGAGAAGAGTATTGTATCAGAGACTGTAATTTTTTATACAAATATCTTTCATTATTATGATGTAACCTATTTATTATATAGATGGCAAGTTTTTTAACACAAATCACTGTATGATAAAAGAATCAAAAAAGAGATAGAAATAAAACTTTTCTAATTTAACCCCTTCCCGCGCCAGTTAGTTCGACGAAACAGACCAGACTGATGCTCGTAAACAGGAACTAACATTCAGTCACGATCGCAACGGGCAAAGAAACAGTTCGCGAGCTCGTCTTGTTATGTTTACGTTTGGTCCAAGTATCTGGTCGCGAGTCAGGCTCGTGATATTCGTGTTTGGGCCAAAATCTTCATCGCGACTCCGAGTCGCTACAGTACGGGAAGGGGTTAATGTAACATTTTTTAATTTGGAGATTAAACATTACATTTTTATGCCTCAATGAAAAGGGTATATAATTGTTTGAAATACAGTTCTAAAAAATCCCAATTTTAGTTAAAAATTAAATTTATTTGTCGCCTGTGCATTTTTGAAAATAGAATATTAAAATTTAGCTTAAGATAAAAATCATATTTCTCGAAGCAGTATGGATATATATGTATATACAGCTATGCTTTTATCTTAGACGAGTAAAATGAAATCTGCCATAGATGTCATTATTTCGATTAACGCTCATCAAGATATCCGAAAATCAATATAGATTGTCAACTGAGACCTTCGAACAATCGCTTTACTTCTTTAGTTTCTCTGTGATCCTCAAAATATCATTTAACGTAATATTTAAAGGTAATTACAAAACTTTATGTTTGTCAAAGTTCGATAGCATTATCCACTTGCCGTCCATCATATATTTGTTAAATCCTGACATGTTCAAATATTGAAAGTGTTTAAATTTGAAAATATGTTTATGAATATGAAGATTGAAAATAACTCATTAATCGTAAGATATAATCAAAGCAATAGAAAAGTTAAATATGCGAAATAGTTACAAATGTGAAACGTAAATCGTGCTGGGGCGAATTAATTTTAATATAGAGATATTAATAATTAGTCATAAGATTTGACTTGTATGTTTTGAAAAAATTTATACGTTTGACGTTCATTAATACAGAACGTTATAATATGAAATGTTCAAAATTACTTTATGATTTCTTAATCGATATCTAGGCTTAAATTATTAATCCGACCAAATACTGACGATTCCGACGAATCGATTACAGTAATGCTTTGTTAATTGGCCTGATACATTTATTTTAACTATGTACTATATAGAGACACTCCACGGTGTCATTTCTAAGAATTGGTGGAGATATCTATAGCCAGTTAACCAGACACTACTGTAAGATTCAAAACAGAGGTCGCAATCACAATAATCTTCCTCGGCGTAGGATCGAAGGCTTTGCGAGCGTAGTAAGTTGAAAATTAAAAATAAGAAAAACGAAACGAATATGTAAATACTTTGAGAAATTGAGAAATTTTTACTTTGAAGGAAATGATAATAGAAAATAATCCTTGTTTATCAACGTAAATTAAGTTTACGTTAAACTGTACATTTACAATTGTCACATTTAGAGTTTTAAATGCCCGCAAATGCCTTGTACGCATGGAAAAACATTTAATAGAAATTTAAGGTGAATTCTAGCTAAAATGCATTTGAAAATTATAATTTCCTGATCCCCTATCGCTCTACATGTAACTGTATTCCTTATTCCTACGATTACTGATTTCAGTACAAAATATACACTTAGGAGCGACGAAGGATAACATTGACATTAAAATTGACATAGCGTACAAATGGGACGCTATTCTCACCCTCGCCTCGCCGGAACAGATATATTCTCTTTGCGTGTACATTGTTTCCGTTAATTTCTCTCAGATCAGGCAGTAATACATCTTGTGACTGTATATATGTTTAATTTTACTTCTTCCTCAACTTCTTTCAAATATCTAGATTGAAATTGTTTAATTCGAATAACCAGTCAAAGAACCCTCATTGTCACGCGTGGTTACATAAATGTTTATTTAGATACAGTACTGTCTTGTTAATTGGCTGGAATTCTACCTTATTAACTGATCATTGCTATCCCCACCATTCCTTGGAAGTTTCTTCTAGGAGCGAAATTCTAATTTTTTAATAAACAGTCAGTTAACAAGATAGTACCGTATATGATATACATACATAATGTAAAATTACAATTCTCCGTCTATATTTTGTTTCTCCCCTTTTGTTCCTTCCCATTCGCTCACTCATTCGAACATACTTTCATTGCACGATGATGTATGAAACAATCGATTGAACGATGATCACGGCAAAGGATGATCTAACAAGTATTAAATTATTTGTGATATCGATCGCTAATAATACAAGTTGCTTCATATCTAAACGAGGATTTATATACGTGATTGATGACCCACTTTGACGATACATAATTACGTTTCTTCGGCGTACGAGAATCAATTTGTGCCTTACAAAGTACAAGTCGCTAAGAAAATATATAATATACGCGAGGACTCACTCTTACACAGAGATACATTCGAACGGACCATCGCTCTATACCTTACGAATGTTACGATATACGTAATTATAATCGTTACGAATTAATTATCAATTCATCCCCATTTTCTCTCGTTATTTATCCTATTAAATTATTCTTACCAATGTGATCGTAATTTATAATTCTAGCAGTAACCCATTACCGTGATCGATATGTCGCAGTTTTTTTATTGGACGATCCAACTTTATGTCGATTGAACTGCATGCACCCCCCATTACTTAATAGTAATCGACGATTGACGAGAATAGCTATTTCATTTAGCCGTAAATCGTTACAAAATAGTACAAATACGAGAGGACTTCTCGCACTCGAAGAAACCGTAATCTCGTCGAACGGAAACTCAAGAGATGAAGCGTCGTCGGATGCTGTACAAACAATGTAAAAATCCGCATCGATTTATTATTAATAGTTACTTATTCCTTATAGAACTATGTATATCCCTTAGTATAGTCACGCTCTACTATGGACTAAAGCTATTGCTCGTTTTCTTCAGTCTAACACGCATCGATAAAATTACGACGAATCTTAATCGTCTCTTGAAAATTTCATTTTTTTTCCTTCAGTGGCTCGATTTAAAAAATTTTCCAGCCCTTTTCCTCTTGCCCTTCTTTTTTTGTAGAATTAAATTGTAATTTGAGGCGGAGGGAAGCTGGAAATTACAATAATTATCGAAGTAAATACTGTTCAAGATTTCCCAGTATTTAGACGCACAACGATTCGGTAGAAAATGCAATTCGGTTTTCTATGCGTCCTGAAATTTACCATGAAATTAATGTAGAAATTTTGGTTTAGGAATATACAGAAATCATGAACAATATTAACTAGAGAAATATGAAAAAATCTCAAGGGTGTTAAGAACCACCGAAGTAACTCTTGTATAAAAATCACTTGTTACGTGATTAAAGTAGATGAGCAATCTGAAACATTCACGTTCTCCATAGAAAAACGTGCCGTGCTCATTGACGGACAATTGGATGCAAGACATTCTTCAACTTATATCGTGATTTATCTTTTTCACTGTAATTCATATTTACGGATACGATCAAAAAGACGTTAAAACATGTCCCAGGTGATCGACATCACCCTATTTTAGGGTCGCTGTGGCAGCAACGACGAGTCGTCAACAAAAGGCACCATCTTGTTTTATTTGCTTATAAACGACGGACGCCCGTGTGAAATTCTAAAAGAATCGACAGCATAGAATTTGTTTTAAATACACTTCTTAAATGACAATACGAATGTTGGATTCATTTCCGTTGAAGTTGTACAAAAGATACGATCGCACCAATTCATATATCGTTTTTTTCTCAGACTGGACACTTTTTTCCAAGACAAAGAAAAACAGGAAGAAGAACCAAGAAATTCATTCTCATTACGTACGGCTGGTAAAGGACTGGATGACTTATATCCGGATTTTTTCATAGGCATCTTCGAGTGTGCATAAATCGTGTTTAACGTTCCTTAAGTATAAATCTGTAGCAGTATCAAAATAGTAAAAATGGTGCATATGAAGACCATGAGCACGGGTAGGACCAGAATGAATCGGACTGAGCGGCGTAAGCCGCTAGGCTCTTGTCATACAACCTGTTCACCTGACTCTATAGAGTCGAATAGGGGTCGTTCAGCTTGCGGATCGTTGTTCGCCGACGATGCTGTACCTCCACCACCGTTCGAACTTTCTCTCCTGGTTTTGCTCGTACCAGAGAAGCATAAGCAACCGGACTGATTGCGATTTCTCTTCAACGTCGGCTTATTTTCGCGGTCACGTTCCGCCAAACATTTTTGGTAGTAATCGTAGTCTTTTAAATACCTGTTGAGTAAATGATTAATTAATTTTTATTTTTATTAGATTAGCAATTTCGTTTTGTCACAGATACGACTATGTATGACTAAACTTTAATAGATGCACAGGAAAAGATATATATTAATTTGATCAATATGTGTTCATAACTCATCCAGAACGATTGTAATTGAAATAAAATTGCTGTGCAACTAAAGTTCTTTTTAGTCTTAAAATTCTGCGCTTCAAAGAGTTAAATAATTAAACGCTAATTTTAGATTCTATATGTAAAATACGGACCATACTGGAGGCCATCGATGCTCGTTCAAATATTCCTGGTTCTCCGGATGCAGAAGGCGTACGCTTCGCGGAGACATTTTGCACAACTTGTTGTAATTGACGCACAAGTGGTTCATACACCAGTCAGCTAGTTGATCGGCATTATGCAACTGCGACATGCAAGTTGACGAGTAAGCTATCAGAAGATGTTAGATTCATCGATCATGTACAGGTCATTGAAGAAACAGCTGACCTTGCACGGTTCCAGCAGTCTCAGACAGTTCTCCACGGCCTCGTTTCCCTCGTTCTGAGACAATCTCCCGAGATCTTCGATCACTCTGCTCTCGACCAAGTTCACCAGTCGTTGCAAACAAAGACGATTTGCCAATTCTAAGAGGTTCAAGCACCTGGCAGAGGAAATTGCTGGCACTTCATCCGTATAGAGATAGCAGAGTAGTTTGTGGAACGTGTACTCGCGTACACCGGGAAACACTATCTGTTCATCGAATGTTATTGTAATTTTATTGTGATAAAATATTTTTGAAAAAGCTTCAGGAGACTGATATGTACCACTTTTGCGCTACTTTCGCGGAAATCTCCGGAGAACATGGCCTTCATTACATCACATCGGGCAGTGAGTATCGCTTTGTGGGCTGGAACACTTCCATCGTCTAGTTCAAATATCACATCAGCGAAGAGTCCTAAAAGAAATCATATTTTGTCATCGAAAATGAGAAAAAATTATTTTAAATTAATTTTTAATATTATTAGACTGCAGATGTTTTGCTTATTATATTTCATTAATACAGTACCTTGTTCTAGACAAATGTCTTCCAAACGTTGCCTCACCACTTGCTTATACCTATTATTAAGATCATTATTAAACTGATCTCTTGTTTGTAAAGTCCCAAGCACCATCAATAATTGCGGAAGCTCCAAGAATTCCGCCGCTTGTCTAATCTCCTATATGTGAAACAAAGAGGAATGAATCGATATTCCTATGTAATAGAAAAATAAGCATGAAATGAGAGTTTTAGAATCCATTTTTACATTGTCAGCTGAAAAAAAGTTGATAATGTTTTTCATGCACCTGTGACCGATGAAACCTCAATTGTTTAATGATCCTCGTATTTAAAAATATGTATTTTCAAATCCTTTGCATAAATTATGCATAATACTTTATGAGTCATTGGATACTACTGTATAGAAATTATATTTTCCTTACTTAATGTCTTTATCAAGGCTTTTTTTTAGAAAAGAAACATGCTAAAATGATGATAAATGTGACAGTGACCTAACAAATTGACTTTAGGAATCGGTGAATCGATATTTTCCATTTAGCTAAATATCTCTACGTTGTGCGTGCGTGTAATATGTGTTCGTGTGGATATGTATGCTTGTGTCAGCAAACGTATTTCACATTGTACTAACCAGTAGAAGCCCGATAGGAGCTGTCTGAAAGAATAGAGCCGCGTTAGTTCCCGCATACCGAACTCGTGTTTAAACTTTAAACTTACTATTTGCATAAAGTATTCCTTCGACAAAAAAAATACATTTACTCTACGGTTTAACTCCGATCCAAAATAATATAACCTACTACTGGGTATACAAATATTACATAATTACTCTATTTACATAATTTTCTGGAATTCCTAGTATCGACCTAATTTCCTAAAAAATATTAACCAGTTGCTTCGAAAGCTGTTCAGATAGGTTTACCTTTAGTACATTTGTATCATAAGAAATACACGCATAAGATTTATTTATCAATTACTATATATATTAAGTTATTTTTTTAATGCAATAATGGCATCGAAAGGAAAATGGATGTATAAAAGCTATTATATCAACTAAAAAAAGAATGTTAGATGGCCCACGGGTGTACCTGCCCGCACAGGTAATTGTACCGACGCAACGTACTTGTAGATCGTGATACCGTTTATCCAAGCTGCCCATGTAAATGAATTGCAAGCACTGCTGCATCGCCTGGGGTGTAATTAGTTTAGACAGCGTCACCACGGTCGTTGGTTGCTGCATTCCATTTGTATTTTCAGTCTATAATTTAATTGAACAAAAAAAGGAAACTAATTAGGATCTTATTATTATGTAACTCGAATAAACAAATTCTTATTAATTTATTTACTTTGGTTTTCATATTTATAGAGACTTACCAAGCATACACGGATGTTCTGGAAGGCAGGATGATTAAGTTCTCTAGTAGCTCCAGGTGGTTTCTTTTGGTTGTCCACCGTGGGCAGTACTTGGAAGCTTGAACGTCGCTTCAGTTGTTCCCAAACTCTACAATATGATTTTCGCAATTTGGTTAATTGTGTATAACGTCATTGCAATACCATATAAGAGGCTTGGAAATTTATAAAATTTAGGAAATTATTCAAGATAAGTTATCAACTATCGAGTATCACTATGCGATATTATATGATAGGTATTAATAATCCTTTTTTGAGTGAATAATATATGGAATAATACTTGCTATGCTTTTAAAAGTTATTATTAAAATACAAATATAAAGCTAACAATCTGTTTTTAAATATTAGAATGAATAATAGACAATTAAAAATTTCCAGACAATAATGTATATTATAATTTGAACAGATTTGTTCAATGAACTCACTTTGCAGGTTTTGATTGATCGATACGAATGAGGCATTCGGTGTCATCGTTGAAGTCACCGACCGTTGCTTCGCCGAATGTACTCACCTTAATACAATTTTTTTAGAAATGTTTGCAAGTAAAATATAAACAATAATTTAAAAAATAAGAGAATAATAAGAAACAGAGAATACCATGCTAGATTCGCTAGAGCTTCGAGGTGTTTGTTCCTGAACGAGTTCCATAGAGAAAAGTCGATGGAACGCGGGCGATGCTGCGGCTAAAAGACACCTGTGAGCGGAAAACGTGCAGTTTCCGGCTATCAAAGTCACGTCAGTGTGAACTGGTTTTGTCCACAACGTTTTCATGTTTTCTTCGTAAGTGCTTGTCGCCAGACACACTTCCGGTGGTACAGGTTTTGGTGGACAAAACGGTGCCTGAAATATAATATGCTCTATTAATTTAAATAAATTACATTATCCTCTGTTAAATTAATCTTTTTCCAAACTGGTTTTTTAAATAAACATGTAAATTTTCTAGGAAAGCTTACCTGAAGAAGAGGCCTTTGCACCCTCTTCAAGTTCGTCATCCAAAATCGTTGTTGGCGACGCGCGATTAAGGCAGCGCGTATCGAATTCTCGAAGACTTCGTTAACACCGTAATATGTAAAGACGCTAGTCTCATAATAGCAAACACCAAGCTCACGTGCAACAGCTCGAGCTTGATCAGGCATTACCAGATCGCTCTTCCTCGTGGCTCTGAAAATCAATTTATCAAAATATTAAATTAATACATTGTAAATTTATAATAGATTTATAAATTTATAATGATATACAAGTACTAATAATAATATTCAAATAGCTTAATTTTTATACAATATTATACAAATTAATACAATCTGAAGCTAAAAGGATGTTACTCGTAAAGTTATCTTTATATAATAGGATTCTGCAAAACGATCGTAAAAAAGATACTGAAAGTCACGATGAACTTTGAAAATCCCTTGGGAGTCTCCAATATGTCAAGGCTCGGAATTCTGTTCTATATCGCGTGGCACATCGAAATAAAATATTCTCCGCTATACCGTCAAGCAATATAGGTGCAAAAATTCAGTATAAATGCGGTATTTCATCGATTAAATATCCTAACGTGAGTAACTTCTCCACCTGCGAATTTACAATTCTGTTAAAACTGGTATACATATTCATATATAGCTACTACTCTACTTAGGTCACAGAAAGATGTCAATCCTATATTAGCTTAACCATATAAACCAGTGTTTCCCAACTTACAGTTTTCCTTCGTGTTTACGTATAAAAAGGCATTTTTAATAAAATAAAAAATACACTGAAAGCATATTTCCCAGAATATTGTTCCAAAGTGACTGGAGCCTCTCAGAAGCCTTCTATCAGGAATCTATTGACTCTACGATCCGTCACGCTTAAAATTTTTTAGTGGCTAAAATTTTTTAGTCATTTTCTCAAGCTTTTAATAATGTGATTAATTTAAAATTAATACTATAGATATCAATAGTAATTTTTTTCAATTACTTTTGACAAGAACATCGTAGAAATTTCCTACAATAAGATATTACAAGTTTTCTTTTAAATTTCTCAACTTTATGGAAGCTATAGTGATCCTAAACTTTTGGTCAGTAGTATAATATTAGCATACCAAAAGATGGTTACTCAAAATCTCAAAATGTGCCTTTTCGTACCCGTCGGTAATCTGGCTATCGATAAACCATGCAGGATCCCTTAAGGACCCCTCTTACTCAAGAACGTCGATCGTTGCATTTTACTATGCTAAGAATTGAACAGAACTCGTTGGCTGCGGTGGTCTGCGTTGATAATATCCTCGAGATGGCGGAGAAAGGATAGTTTCTATTTGATAAGAGGCGCAAAGGAGTCGACCGATCGGTAAAGAGTCTACGAGGCATTCGCGGAATCAATACTTTGACATACTTCGTCGAAGAGGCTGTCGTTGCATTTAAACGAGCTCCAATATAGGGTGAAGAAGTCGATTCAGGAAAGGGTGTGTTGCTTCTAAATGTGGAAAAGAGGAGACTGACTATATGTAGTTGAAGGAACAATATCGTACCTCACGAACGGACTGCGGTCGCGGAAATAGCTCAGATACGTCTCATCTCGGTACATGTAACGTAGATCGTTCTTGCAGCCCACTAACAGTACCGGAGTCTGTGGGCAGAATCGTCGTATTTCCGGATACCACATCGCCTTGCAGTTCCGTAGAGATACGGGATTTGTTATAGAGAAACATAGTAGCACAACGTCCGATCTAATTTTAAACATACGTAGAGATTAATTGTTTGATCTTTGAAAAGTTAAATATACTAATCGTGTATTCTTGTATTAAAATTATGAAGTTTCAGGAGATTTATGGTTGATCAGTACTGGCTTCTAAGTGGTTCGCGTAGAAATAATAAAAAGGAGAGAAGAATAATTACAGCGTGTAAATGATAGACCACGTATAAAAAATTGATATCAAAATATATGAAATTATTTTCTTAGAGGATTAAGAGGTAAATTCTATACTAAATATGACGGCAAACGGGATAAGTGTTAAAATAATTTATATTAGTTTTTAGAGCTATCGTAAGATAAAGCTAAAATTGTAAGTGGCAACTTTACTACGATCGAAGAAGATACAAGAATATTCTGTTTGTGCGTTAAATGGTACGCTAAACACAGTGGAAATTTATGAGAAGATTTATTTGACGATTATCTTACCTGCCGTACGCGAAACGTCGATCCTTCTCGTGGTCGCCAAACGTGTCCCAAAGTCGCAGGGAAACATTCACGTTATCGACTACTTCCCAGGAACGTTCTAGGACCTAGAAAATGGACGCAAGTTGAAGTCTTTTATCTTAGTTACATTTTTACATTTAACGACTGATCTACAGTGTGCGGGAAACAAAATATGAGACTTTGAGATAAATTCGTCAAACAGTCCATTGAGCAAAGACCAAAGACGCAATAACGTTCCTCAAAAGCGATCAGACGAAACTGGCCAAACCAGAAATCTACGCAGAGATCACGATGAAAGTGAAAATACAGTACAGGTATTTGAACGCCTCTTGAGTGACCTGAGGGTAAGCACCGATGTAAACATTTCCTCCCAACTTAAGAATTTTCAACTTCGACATTTACTGCTCGTTAAACGCTACATCGCGTGCGAAGCGTTTTGCGTTGTCTTTTCAAAATTAAAACAATGATTACTACTAACAAATTGGAGGCCACGATTCACAAATTCTACCAAACCCAATCTACATGGAAGATAAAAATTACAACCAACGAACGATATCGCATCTAATCTCTACTAAAGTTAGACACTACGACTCAGCGAAGAACATCGAACGCTACTCCATGAACTCACGTCCTTGTAGATTCTATACTGGTCGATGGCCCAGACGGTGGGCACGTGAGTCGTCAAGAGTTGCGACAGCGACACGTGTTTGTTGCAGGCTCTCGCACAGATCAGCCTGGTCTTTCCAACTGCCGTATCGCCGACGACCACGCACTTGACCAGTTCCTGATGCGGCTGCTCATTGTCCATCACCGACAATCTCCCCTGTTCATCCAATATGCCCTCCTCTCACGTGCCAGGTCGTCCGAAATCGCGATTTCCTCCGTTGCTACCGTTTCGTCAGTCGAATGGCACAATGTCCACATTCGATCTTCACCGTGAAAGATGACGCCGCGTTGATCCTGGCGGTCTGTTCCCCTTAACGATGCTGAAACTGAAATCGTAAAGGAAAATCGTAACCATACGACTGGTCAATGGATCCACGCACGCGATGTCCTTGGAAGAATTCTAGAAATGATCTAATCGTTGCTTGGAAATTGCAAGGAAAAGAATAGTGCAGGCATGAGGGGAAAGGTGCGAGGTTTCACGTGAGAATAAACTTGGTACCGGTTACGTCGCGTGTCAGACTGAATTCTACTTGTAATGCACCGCGCGCTTTCAGTGCGTTTGATCTTTCATTCGACGCGGGTTCTCTGTGATCAGATTCTTCTTTTAGTCAGTTAAAAATTGTACCATAGCTTCTAAGAAAAAGATGTTCCTTCGACAAAACACAAGCTAAGGATCTGTAATACTCGAACGACGAAGCTCAACATTTTGAACAGTTCGATACACGATATGTTTCTTGATCGAAAGTTAAAAAGACGCTGATAACGATGCAGACAACGGCGCAGACACGATGTCGATCGGTCACGTAGGCGTAGGTATTTTAAGCTTACGTGCAACGTTCAGACGTCCAGGCACCGTAAATATACATGTATACGCAGAATGCCTATTGATTTGACCCCGTAAGCGGCTTCTCTATATTTAGTATCGAACGTTCGTAACTTCAACCTCAACCCCGCCTATCACCTTAACCCTGAACCAAGCCATGGACACTAACTAGGAATTCTCACGTTCATACGAGCTTCAACAACAGGATGACACCGTCGTTGATCGTGTCAGCTTCGAAGTTTCGTTTTATCTGGTTTGCACCGATTTTCACCAAAACTTACCAGAGTATGTATTTATATCGGAGCACCAAAGTCAGATATTTTCTAAGCAATGCGTGACGTTTATTTCGGGTATGTGGATATCAATTTGAACGTCGAAATCGTTAGATTTGTTAATTCACGAGATCGTTGAGTCAATCGAGTGTTGGTTTCCTTCGTTACGTTTGAGAAGGTGTTCTTTCTGATATCAATGTTGAATCAAGGATTTTCTTCTTTCGTGCTATCAATCATTCTTTCGAAATAAACGCTTTTTATACATATATCCGATCGAATAGAAAATTAGATTGAAATCAGACATAAAAAGTGCATCAAAAAAGTAGAGAAACTGCGTTTACCAGTGAAACAATTACTATCGCATGACAGGTGAGACAATCGCATGACGCGAGAAACAACTTTATCCCATCCCTGACTAGACTATAAAATCGTATTTCAAGCGGACACGTCGATAATCGGTGCTAGGTGACAGCGTCTATACGTGTATGCAGAACAATCAGAATGAGTCACAACGTGAAAGTCGAAACTGTGGCCCGCTCGATACATTGGCCCGTGCCGAGCGCCTCTTCCTTTCGTGATCCGACTCTGTGAATGAATTTACTCCGACAATAAGAATCTCATTTTACCCATCAAACGTCGCCGAGGAATCGATTGCTGAGAAGACAAAATATCTCTCACGTTCACACAGACGTAGGAAAATTCGCTACTTAATTTGCAAATTCATTTAAAATCTATTTTTAAGCTTTAATTAGGATATTAATATCGGTATGATCTCGTTTCGATACAGAGCTAAAACGATTTTTTTTAGACAAATGCTGAACCTTTAAATTAATTTTCTTTTGCTCGTATCTCTACCTATTCTAATCGTTGAAGTGAACAACGTACATACGACGAGATTCTCAGAAACCAAATCAATCAACTCTACTTCTTCTAAGTTTCTAATTTCTTAATTATTTCTCGAAAAACTCAATCTTGTCCTATTAATTAAGTTAAGATAATGAAATACAAATCATATTGTGTAAAGGATTAAATGTGAATACCGAGGGGTTTGAACGTTTCGAGAGAGCAGTTTGGCGGACTATTTCTCCAACAAGAAGCAATTTTGCTCGGCCATCGCACGCTAGCCAAGCCTTTGCAGTCAAGGAACTTCCCAAGAAATTTCTTTCACCGCGGGAGAGGAAAGAAGAAAAAAGAAAAGGAGATGAAGTTTGGAAGGGTCGGACGATCGATAATCGCGGAACGTTCGCGAATCGCATGATTGCTTATACATCGACAATTAAACGTCGTTTCCTCTGTTGCAGCTCGTGAATTGTCGTCGACTTTTTACAAGGTCTTATCGATTTGCGATGCTTGACGTGGCACACGAAGATTTCCACTGTTTGCGGTGAATTACCGAGCGACCGGAAACGATCAACGATTCGTAGGGCGAAGAGGATACTCGATGCCGCTGCACTTGAACTTATCGCGCGATCGTTAACGCGACCTAGAAATAGGTGCATTGATTTTCACGTCGACTTATCCAGACATTCTAATTATTAATAGACTGCAAATATCCACGCATCTACGCGAAATATGAACGTGCAAGGATATACAAAATATGCAAATATTGATCGGATCGTTATAGCATTTCTGACATCAGTGAAATCTGTCGTCTCGTAAGATCACCATTGTAAATGAAAGTACATAGCATATTTAAAAAATCATCGTTTTTAACGTATATTTGTTGAACTTTTCAAAGGAAATAATATGAATTTTGTCAAGCTTCCAATTGATCGAACGTAGATTTCCTCATAATAAATTACACGATAATATTCTCGTCGAGAATTACTTGAATTTTTGTGTAACTTAGTTTTGCATCGAGACGTGCGTTTTACGATTCCCCGAAGTACTAACTTCCTATTACTTTCAGTCTTCTATATTACTGATTAAAATTTGTTTACGAGTGTCATTAGTTCGCGAACGGTACTATTCTACTCGTTCTCGTTTCATCTCAGCAGGGTGAACGTTAATTTCGACTGTTCATTCACGACGAAGAGCACTTCGGGTATTACGCGACGGCTTTGAATGAAACTTTGCAACTAGGTCGAGGCTCGGAAGGTATCAGAAAATGATTTCGTCCGAAAAGCATTTAAACTCTCGAATACCTTCGATACTTAGAGAAACTGACAATTCCCTTTCTAGACAGGTAGAGTAAATTCGAGTAAATTGAAGATAGGGTTATGTAGCCGTCATTGTCTCATAAAACGAAAGAAAAATTCGTGACAAATCTTTCAGCACGTCTTTCATTCTTCCTCGATAAAAAACGAACCTAAAACTTGATTTATTATGAATTACAATTCTAGGGAATTGATATCTCTTTGTCTTCTTTACTCTCATTTTTCTTTTAAAAATATAAATTTTATTTGATTAATTAAACTTAAGTAAATCTATTAATTCGTTTAAGTAATGAAAGCTTAGCATATTTAGATCTATCTAATTGGTATTTAAATAAGTTCGTTAAAAAATTGATGTATATCTTTATATCCGTCTGAATGATTTGTAGCCTACAAATTTATTTATAGTCTATCTTCAACTTCCTCTTAAGAAGTTCAATTTCCATTCAGTATTCATCTACAGAAACGTCTATTTCTTCAAACTAGACTCTACAAATTTTTCTTTCGTGAGTATCGTATTGACTTTAACCCACGATTACAATAACTATGCTAATTTTCGTCTTATTCGAGCGATTTTATCGAGACCCGGTCGATGAAATGCCTAAACGTAAACGCCAAGGTGACATGGACACGTATTGCGTGTGGAAGATCCGTTGACGCATTGCAGAAGAACAAAATTATCGGGAGAGGTCAGCAAAACGACCGAGAAAAAGGTAGAACAGTGCATAAAAAAGGAATGTTAAAAAAATAAAAAAGAAAGACAAAAATGGTGGCGCATTTGAACCGACGGAGAACAGCATTCGTCCCTGCTCGGCCGGTAAATCAATTTCGTCGAAGGACGATCTAAGAGTGCGAGAATTGCGGCGGGGTCAACGAGCCACGCAACGGCCACATTAATTAAGTAAACGCTGCTCCTATTGCCGACCTCTTTCAGCGGCTAATCGCTTTCGACGCTCGTGCGATTATGTTCACTACGAATATCCAGAAATTCATTTCTGACGCCGTTTGTTTTTTATATTTCATAAATTGGATGATAGTTGGTTGATAATTCAGAGCTTTTGTGTCATCGGTTTTCCAGGGTAACGAAAGTAAACCTTCCTAAAAACGTAAAAACGTGAATTTGCATAAGTATCTGTAGTCTAGTAGTATTGAATGTCTATATTAAATACTATTTAGAAAATACGATTGTTCTAATTTTTTGCTAAACATTCTTAATGTTTCAAAGATATACAACGTAATAGATATTATTTAATTCTTATTTGTTGGTTTTATACCAACAGGAAATTGAATTGTATGCATACATTCATGCGTGCATAGTATACGTATCAAATGTAAACTGAAATAAGTATATGTAAATAAATCTTACATCCAAACATATTTATTTGCCTATTAATAGAATATAATCAATCACGAAATGTCAAGGAATAATAGAAATCTTATGCTCACATAAGATTAAAAAAAAAGAATCATGGAAGAAAATTAATTGTTGAATTTAAAAACAATTAATCAAAAGAGATTAAAGTGGTAATAGTAACACAGATACTATTTTTCTACATCAATCATTTTATTCTAATTGAAAGTATTGTTAAAAATTCACATTTCTTTCGGCATGGAACGTGTTAACCGGAAGTCACTAACTATAAGTATTCCCATCAGCTGTTGACGAACAGTGTGGGGCCTGTGTTACAATTTACTTTCAGAGTATCGTCATTCTTGCAATTTTTATATATTAAAAGATGAAATTAGATAATCATATAGAGAGCATATAATATAACGAGGAAAAATTCATATGTGATCACTTGGAGCAGTATTACGCCAGGGACACGGGCTGCACGGCTGCACGGCTGCACGCAGTGTGGTCTCTTACATAAGTTAGAACAGAGGTTAGAAAGAGAAGCATAGAGAATACGTTCGACCGATATGAATAGTTGACACGATGTTTTCACTTGACACCGGTTTTCGTTAGAAAACGAAGCTCTGTCTGCGTAAGTAATCCTTTCAAAATTTTCATAAACGATCAAATAGATAGTTAACTATTAACGATCAATGGTGCGTTCATTAAACCAACGAAGATTGAACAATTAAACGTCATCGCGATATACAAATTTAAAATTGTATCACTTACCAAGTTAGAAGATGGTTGATTTATTTGACAAACGATTCTCAAATCTGGCAGTGTTCTTTTTTATCTTTAGGTCTTCGGAAGTACACTCACTACCAATTCAACATGAAGAAATCGAGAACGATGTTTTGTCAACGATCACCAATTCAATTAATACGAAGATTAACGCTGGTTCCCTTAAACACGTTGAAACGCGAAAACACGCGAAAATATTGAAACGCGAGGAAAGTTAACAGGCTGAACCATCTACGTCCGCAACGTATACGTATATTGACAGCTACGTAGACGAAACGAGTCTCATAAATGCACGAAATCACGTCTACTCGCACGCACTGTGATACTCAGATCGGATAGTGTCTTCGTTGATAGAAGACGAATCCATAAACTCGCGTTTCACAAACGTACAGCGAGATTCTGCGAGACGAAATGAAACAACTAGCTGAACGAAATGACAAAAGTGAGGTTACGTAGGTCCAGACTCGATGACACGAGTTATCGAGACGCAGTCTGATAGTCGATGACTTTTACAACAGATTTCTCTCTTTTCTTCTTGTTCCTACCGTCTCTCGGATCGTGACAATGGACTAGAAGCTGCAGCGGCACGCTGCACACCCAGGACGCACCACGCAAGTTCCAGCTGACGTCCTGGCGAATCGAAGAAGTGGGGAGGGAACGGAGCAGTCAAGTGTGGTGGACAGCCCTCATGGACTTAGATTGGCCCTCGCGGCTCAAAGGTTCGTTACGCTTCTCTCGATATTGCCAATTCATCCGATAGTAACAGTTTGTGACAACAACGATTCTTTTTTATATTTGATATCTTGGAACTTTGTCGGACATCTTTCAATTTTTTAGGAGAAGCATAAGTGGAAAAGCAGGATTAGGGATTATTTGGTTATGTTTCGCAACCCTTTGACTATCATTGGTACCTGTACGTGATAGAAGTCAATGCTTATAGAAGGTTAAAGATAATCACTCGCTAGATGTTAATAATACACCTATGAATGCCTGTAGGTACTCCAACTGTTCTTTTTTTCCTAACAAACGAATATATTCCTATATTACTGATTTTATTTTTGGTATATGCAGAATGTAAAATGTGAAATATTAAAACAAAAGATATTGTGAATTCGTACACAGTGATTACTACCGCATTGAGCACCTCTCGTCTTCAAACACGTCGGATCAAAAGGTTACTTGAAAAATCAAGAAAATGAATGAACTTAAATTACTCAAAATAAATGAAACCAAATGGAAAAACTATACACAGCTGTTCAATGACAGTTTCTTCTATGGGTCGAAAGCGCGGTCGCGAAACTAGACCATGTTAAACCGCCTAGATATGCGTCCCGTCGTCCCGACAATGCACGTGTACTCGTTCAGAGGTACACAAGCAGCTCGATTGTCGACAGCGAACTCGTTGTGCCTCCAAGCTTCGAACGCCGCGAATCAGCAAGAGGAAGAGGGAATCACCAACGCCGCAGGAAGGGAGAATCACCGAGACAGGAAAGGAGGAGAATGTAAGCTTCGGCAAGAGTTGGAACAAGAGAAAACGATCAGCAGTCAGCCAACCGCGTGAGACTGAATGAACTCGTCTCTGACCCCGACATGCCCTGCCTCGTTCCCGAGCGACGACAACCCCAGTCTACCACTTCTTCGCCTCTTCCTCCATTTCGCAATGCCTGTTTTATCGCGAGAGATTTTTCATGTTTACCGTTGATTATGGTCAGAGCTTAATTATTCTAGCTATTAAGAAAGTTTGAATTTGATGGTGATTTAGAATTTAATATTTGGAATTTGCTTTGATCCATTTTATCCAATTTGAAATCCAACATTGCTTTTAGAATACTTAGAATACTCAAAATTTTCTGATCATTTTATTCCTCTTTTTAAATTGCAAGTATTCTTGCCTTCTAAGTGATCCAGCCTTTCTTCAAAGAAATTATTCTCAAATAATTTAGTTTCACAACATGACGTTCTGCACGATTATTTTTCTGTTACAAATTAACCGCATCGCCCAATATTTCTTTCATCTTTCTTTTTACCAGCCTAATTGTACCAAGTACAAAGAACAGCCAGAATTATTTTTCCCATTTCTTAGGAAAATCATATCATAGAATCTAGAGCTTTTATATCGACGAGTCAGTAGTTTTTATGCGGATTAGAGAGATGGAGGAGCGTTTGTCTTTGATCATCGAAATCGCAGGACTTCGATAAAGGGATATCGCAAAAGGGATATAGTCGGTGGATTACGCAAAACAGAAGTCGAGACGGGGAAATAAAGCGCGTCGAGACGGCGACACCTCGTCCACGCGCATGCCAGCCTCGCTCGTGACGTCAGAGAGCGAAAAATCAATCCACCCTGTACGGTGCGGCAGGACAGGGACGTTGTATATCTGGCCGCCATGGTCACCGTCATTGAATTAGCCGAATTAATTATAGTTCGCCTAATCGATCGCCCTTGGGCTAATTTGCAATTTTAGAATTCTGTCGATCGTTGATATCTTGGAATGTGACGAATGTTTTGCTTTCTTGAAATGAGTTTTCAGGGAGAAAGAAGTAGAGGTGTAGATAGCTATAGATTGAAATTTTTTAGAGCCTCAGAGATGGAGGTAGAGGATATTAATATACGGAATGTGGCTGGGATTGCTTGAACTGAAAAATGGAAAGAAAGGAGCGGGAGACCTAGTTGTTACGCGGCTCGACTTGGCAAGAAGTCCCACAAGGAAGTTGTATAAAAGATTGGAGTAGTATTCTAGTTTGAGTTTGTAAACTCATTTATGGAAGTACTGAGATGAAATTGGAATCTAAGAAGAGTTTAGGAGAAGTATGAATACATAATATACTCAATAATGAATGAAGATGACTATGATTGAATGTACATAAATGTAGAATATTGTAATATCAAAGTTACTATAGATATTTAAAATTTCAATATAAGAATTGAACATGCTACATTTTAATGATTACGATGTTCCAACTACTTTGAAATACTTGAACATTTTTCTACTATACTATGAAATTGAAATTAATCAATAATTTCGTCTTGTTCAAATAATTTCTTTTAATTTTAAGAATAAACAGATCCAGATTAAAAAGATAATAAGATGCTATAGGTAGAGCTTGCACGTCGTGAAACATTTCGTTACGCAATCCATTCAAACAGCACCATTTAATCGATTAATTAATTGTCCGTTCCACCTCGTTAAGATCACATATGCTGGTGTAATTGAAATAATGCTTATGCAATGCAAGACGTTACTTCGGAAGATAGGGACGCCGATCGTTTTCCCATAATGCACAAATGAATCCCAGGTTGCGCGATATACAAGTTAACAAACGCTGGAAAACGTATTTCAACGAGTTTTATTAATTGCAGAATACTTTATTCTGATCCAATCGCGATGCACCTTCCCACAGTAATCGAATCGACATACTGACGTCGGATATCTCAACGACCAATGACTCAGAGGTAACGCGTTTTATATCTTTTTGTTCTATTCTAGGATATTTAAAGAAATATAAATCAGCAATTCTATGGTTAAGCAAATATATAAATTCACAAATGTGACGACTGTCTAGTTGGATCTAAAAAAAATCAAAGGTAGATTTTCAGCGTAAAGTTCTTTGAAAATTTTCAATAATAGTTCTTAGAGAGTTTTGAAAGCTAAAATATATACATATATATTATATGATATCTTTTTGTATTTTTCAAAAAGACATTTTTTTGTTTTTAATTTCTCTGCGCCTTATAGATTTCCTATCCTATCTATATTCTAAATTACTCACCTGTTATCCGCGTTTCCGACTATTTCCTACTGTCGATCTCGGGAAAGCAAACTGTTTTATGCGTTCCTGGCAAACGAAGCTGCACCTTCACATGATAATTAATAAAGACTGTTTTTCTTTCGCGCCGTAGATGGTGTGTTCGCGAGACCTGACGCGATCGTGTCTCAGCTACGAGCAAACAATCCGTAAGATTGCAACCGAAAGGGATTTCTGCATTGATGTTGTCCCGTGCCTCGGCTTGGACCACCATTAGCTCATCAAGTCCGTTAAACGGACACGAAAGAAGGCAGAGACGCCGAACGAGGCGGACTTAAGTGTCTGGAGCTGTTCGTGCAATTGTTAAGTAACAATTTAAACCGTGTATAGACTGATGAGCACAACGACTTGGTGCACGCTGCAACGCATTAATATCTGACTGCCGTCGTGTCAGATCACTGGAGCATTCATCTTGCAATTTAATTTAGAATTTGTTAAGATAATTGGAGTTATTGGTATATTAATTGATCATTTGTCCCTATAATTAAATTATTAGATGCCATTGTTAGATAATAGGTATTGGAATATTAATTAATTATTTACTGACAATCGATTGTGTAGAATAATTTTTGGCATATATGGAAACAGAAAATTTGAAACTTGTGTCAGTAGTACCTTAGCTTTTCTACAATTTTATTGCAAACGATATTGAGTAGCCTGATGTGCATCAAACAGTTGCGTTTCACTTAGCAATCTGTGTTCTGCATTGGGCTATCATCCAATATCTTTGCAACAATGTTATTGCTATTCATAATAATACGTGCTACGGCAGTAATTGGCAATTCCAAAAAGAATTCCACATAATTTGATTTCTACTATAGAATTTTTATCTTTTTTGTAATTCTGTTTAAATATATTTGTTGAATTCCAAAGTTCAGTGCATTTTTTAGATAGTACAATATACCTCTGAAAGAAATTCCATATAAAATATTTATGTAAAAAAATAGTTTATTGTTAATATTGAGTAAACGTTACAAAATAGCAGAACAGTATATTTTTGATGCATTAATGATAAAATTATTCGATTAATCATCTCAAACATTATTTCAAACGTTATTTCTATAAGATAAGCAATATCAATTTCTACTGAAACAAACATATACCAACTGGAACATGTTCCAAAGTTTGGAAGGGTCCTGTGGCGCTATCTGAGTTAGAACTTTCGAAGCGTTCTCACCAAGTCTAGTTTAAAAATCGAACAAGTTCCAAACTGTTCGTTTAGACGTAAAACATAGTCTTTGTTATAAAAAACAACCTTAAATACAATACAATATTAGATTGAAAATAAGGTACAAACGAGAAAATAATCATAGAGAAAGTTAATTTTTGATTCGAGAGATCTTAATCAATATTTAATTGTCTGAAAGAACCCTGTAATCCATCCAGTTCTGCCAGAAGTCTTGATTTAGATTCTGGAACTCTGGCTTTTTCGTTTGTTCGGCTAAGCTTTTCTTCTCGCAAAAACCAATCTCTGTTTTTCTCAATTTTCTTTTTCCACGCGTCTGAAAAAAGAGAGAAGGAACCACTTTTAGAAAAATTACTAAATTATAAAATTGAGATTACTAAAAATTTAAAATTTGTATAGAGATTTGTTTATTCTATAAATATCCCAACGAATATTTTATTTCAAATACCTACTTTAAATACCTCTACGTATTGTCTGCATTTTGTACATTTTTACTTGTCTAAATTTCCGTGAACACCTGCGATCTAATCATAACAAATTTCCAAGAAATTTGTAAAAAGTGAAGATCTTTCACGAACCATTTAATTCATCCAGAGTGCCTGCTTTCCCACCCCACTCGTTTGGAAGTATATCCTTGTCCATGTAAGGGTACAATTCCTCACCACCACCGGTATGAATGCAAAACTTAAAAACGAAGAATGCATTCGTATTATAATATAAAATAATATCGTGATCTATGAAAATCAAAGCAATTTTTAGCGATCATTTACTTTCTGTACAAGTCGATCCTTTAATAGAGGGTAAAATATATTTAGAATACTTTCAATGAAAGCAGGCGCGTGAAGGAAGTGGACTCTATGCAGTCTTAATGGCATGCTATCTTGCACTGCCAACATCGACTTCCGGACGATGCTCTGCGTTGGACTGCACTTCGTAAAATGAATCATGCTGAATCCCTAATCGAAAATTTAAAGACTTAAATAAATCAAAAGATAAAAAGAAAACTAAACAATGAAATATCGTATAATACAATTTTCATGAAATGATTTTTTATTTATAAAATAGAATACTGTATAATGTTAATTTGATGAGATAATACCTCGAGATCGATAACCATAATGTTTGATAGACAACGTTCTTCCATTAAACGAGTATCCAGAACCATAAGAATCCTCCTGGAGATAGCTTGGATAGAAAACCTCTCTGTACTAGTGTCTTTTAATCGCAAGATAGTTACGCGGTGTCCTTCGTCGGTTAATGATGGTAAGACGAAATAATTGCTAATGGTAAATTGGTAAAATATTGAGTTAATCTTGGGGGAAGTTAGAAAAAATTAAATTCCAAATCAAATAATTGAATTAGTTACATTGCTTCGCAGCATTCTTGAATTTCTCGCGCAAACGGATCTCGAACCGCGAAAAATTCTGGAATCGCCGTACGCACGCTGAAATATCTCTCCAAAATCATCTTGCATCGCTCTATGCTATTTTTGCAACCAAATAGGAATCTTTCAAGCCTCGCATCGTCTGTGATCAAGCAATTTTCAAATTAAAATTTAGATCTTTAAATCTTCAGTCTTTAAATCTAAATAATTTGTGATCTTTAGAGAGATTTATAATCACGGACGAAGGAAAATGACATCTTTCCTTGCTTCATTTAAAGTATACAAATAAAATCAGACCCATATGATTAGGTAGATGAGGTTGTTTCGACAGCCACTCGCGTATGGCAGCCACATCGCGTTTCTTCACTTCCGGATCCGTTGGAACCGCCTCGTTTATTCGTTTCTGTTGTTCTACAGTCGGTGGTAGTAACGTCATCGCGTGCTACAATACAACAAATTCATTTTCATTCGCCTCAAACAGAAATCTCGAACCTTGACTATGTTATCGTAAATCGCGTTAAAACTTGACTAAGTCCGAATTCCATGGAACGTTATCTGTTTTCACTTGTGCACGCAATTTTCACGCGGAGGAAACGGTTTATCTCGGGAACAACACATTAACAATCGATATTGACATTCATCACGCTCTTTCGACAAGTATATTTGCGCATAAAGTGCAGAACTCATTGTGGCCCCTTCGATCCTACACGAAATTTAAGCTCTGTTTCTGTCCTCGAAACATTAAATCTCGTTAGATTATGTAAAATTATTATATTCGACAGAGTCCTTGACTAACTAATACGGCGTTTAACAAGCTTTCAATTATAAAGACTTGCTAAATTATAGTGGGACTGAGAATCCTTGATTTCACTCAAGACCTGGGCCCGGACTTGGACTTTCAATTAGCATGATTATGTCGTAAACATCAGAAATGAATATCCATGACTGTTTTTGCCAGTTTAAAAGCATGTCGTTCTTAACTGCACAGCATAGTTCCAAGAATATTTTCAAGTACTTTATTTTTGTTCTTACTTTGCCTCTAGTGATTCTAACGTTTTCTAATATTTCCAATGTACCGAACACTTAAATATAATAGCAAATACTTAACACTTTGAATATACTCGATATCTTGAACGAAGTATCGTTGAATCGAGAAATAATAATCACAAATAACGCGAAATGCATGTTCATAAATTTTCTAAACTTTCTAGAATTCTAGCAAAAAGGGAGAGTGAGAATATTTGTTTTATGTAATGTCAGTGTCTTCTCATATTTTGGACACCGAAACTTCTAATGCATGGTCAAATTAAGAAACGTGAACCTTGAAAAAAAGGAAACGAAACACATTTCAGAAGAATTTCCTTAACTTTCCATTTTTATCTTGATCTCTATCCAATCGTTTTTTCTAAATCATTCAAATCAAAGAAGCATTTACAAGACTTTTGAAATTTTAATTACCTTTATCTTCAGCTGAATATTTTTATCAATTAATTTTAATGTTTCCTAGTGTCGCGAACATGACGAAGAAGGAGGAAATTGCACGCGATTTCTGATCTTGTCGATTAAAGAAACCATCGAATCGCGAAGGTGAAACGATCGTCCGGAGGAACACCTGACAACGCGAGAAAAAGAAAAAAGAAATTCGACGTGATCGGAATTAGACATTGCCGGTGAATTGCATCATTATCGAATCTTGGGTGTAGCCAATTTTTTCTTTTCGTAACTCGATCGGAGAAAGCTGCCACGAAATCGAGTGCCATGTCGTCGAAGATCGCTCGAACGTGAGCAAAATTAGTTAGATCGGCGTAAAAATTGGAAAAGTCGTAAATCAGTGGAAGAGAAAGCGTGATCGATGTAAACAACGAAAAGAAGACAATTGTAGGTGCATTCTCGATCGACGAATTCGATTCTTCCACATCATCTTATTCGTTCCTTCTTCCATTTGGTTACAATTCGACAGCGAATGTTTACTTTTTAAAAAAATCTCATGTTCACCCATATTTCATATTTTTCACATCTTTATCTCGTAGGAAACTTTTTATTCGTTCGTATTTCAGCTTTTTCATATTTTTATCTTTATCTGTATTTTTAGGAGAACGAAAATAACGAGATATCCGTGAGCAATGCTTCGGATATTTTACTTATTTTTGCATACCTTCCATATTATCGCATCTTTGACTTTTCTTCCATAAATTGATAAACATACATGGATAATTACGATTATTGAAAAAAATTGCTGTTCTTCTCGGCTAAAATTTTATTTATGTTTATTCATCTTTGTTTTTCTTCTCCTATCCTCGCTCATACTCGCTTCTTTCGTTATTGGTATTTTAAAGAAGACTTCAATAGAATATGTTTCTTAGCTCTTTGAATTCATTTCACACAAAAATCTCTAATTCTGTTACTTTCAACCGATAATTCCATTTTAAATACTAGAGGAGGTAACAGAGGATTCAAAAGAATAGTTTTACATTCGTGATCACGGATCCTTCGGAACCAATCGACTTTAACCAAATCAGTAAAAATGTATCGAGTAAGACGAATCGATATTTCTTTGCAAAAGGATATTTCTGGTTAAACTCCCATTAGCTCGATTGGATAAGAGAACATTCGACCACGTATTTATGTGGTCGAGCGTTGGAAGCTGGTATGCATGGGAAGCGTACGAGTTTGCAGTTGAAAAGTGATTAAGTCAAAGTTCTATTGATTCGATATTTCTTTTCTCGTGGTTCCTTGAACCTGGTCGCTTATACTCGATAATTTAATGAGATAATAGATATTGTTCCCCATTAGACAAAGATAAAATTATATATCCCTTTCAGAATTAGTACCACACGTTCATCGATTCTAATTTTACTTCAAATTTAAATTGCACATAGCTAAAATTTATTTTTACCTTTTTGTATTCTCCTAACGCGGAAAATAATTTCTTTTCGTAATTCACTCGCTTGTAATAGAAACTGTAATAGAAATCAAACCAATTTTTTCGGTGATAATAAAAGTACAAAGTTTAAAAACAAATTGGAAGTATTTTGACCTTGTAGTTTTACTTACCAAACTACTCTCCAAATGGAATAAATCGTTCCACAAATTATCACACCGAATTTTAGATAGCAAATGTCATAAGTGTTGTTTCAATACGAGATCCAAAATTTCCACTAAGCTGTGTTCAACCTGTGGAAGTCGACAAGATACTGCGATATCTGTGTAGAGAAGAGCAATTTCTTTAGTCTGGCCCACGTGTTCCCCACCTTCGTAAAATACAGGAAGCGCAATCGGGCAACGTGGTTCACATGGAAAAGAAATTAGACGCTGAATTTTCTCTTTTTTCTTATCGTCTCGAGATTCTCTGTGTATGCGAAACATTTGAAACGGAAACTATATAAACTAACCATTACGCGATCGGTTTTCGCGTCGTGAGTAACGAAAAAGAAAATTGTCTCACGGAGAGAAATTTTGAATTCTTTAAAGCTCTGTTAGCTTGAAGCTCCTCCCACATTTTTCTTTTTATCTTTGTTAACGTTACAATTTCTAAAAATTTATTCGCGAAATCTTGCTATAGTTAAGGAAATAATTATTTCCTATTTTCATTTAAGACTTCCTAAGTATTAGAAATAGTCTTCCAATCTTTTCCTGAAAGTTTCTTGAAATTCATAAAAATTTGTTATATCGCACGATGACGAAATGATCGTTTATTCTCGACGTTTGTGTACAAATTTCTTGAGAATATCGTAAAAATACACAATCGTAAAAATACAAACCACGATCGTTCGAACCATCGAGAGACAACATGTCAGTCGCCGGAAGTTTGCAGTGTTCGACGGCCCAAAAAATTGGAAATCTTACTAGCCTTTAAATGTCAACGAAAATGTAAAATCGTCGAAGTGAAAATATTGAGACATCTGGCGAAATGTTTGATGGTCTTTCTGTATGCGATACCATTTGTATGGCTTGCATCTGGTGCTGTCTATTCTCAAAGTGGTAAAAGTATCGCATTCTTACATTGATTTAACCTCGAATAAACATCGATTAATCGTATTACAGCTTCCCAAATTCTATCAGCCTCAAGGAAGTCGATTCTAGTGAACGCTGCAGTTGGAAAAATCCCAGTAAGACAGGAAAGATGTCACGACTTGTTCACTGCTGTTTGAGCTTTACGGAAACTCTAATACGCTATAAATCTTGCAGAGGAAACAACTGTTTCAACGACGTTCAGAAGAATTATAAATATCGAGTATCCATAAGTGAAGATCCGTCAGAAGATTTATAGCGTCGATAGGATTTGTTAAAATGTCTCGTTACGATAAAGTAAAAATAAAAATCTCGTTAAGATCAAATATTTATTCCAAATATATAAGATAGTTAATAGGAAATGTTTCAAATAATTTATAAATACCGTCCATATGCTCGTGATTATAACAGAATGTAAACTGATAATAATATATGAGAAATCTGCTAGATTTATTTTACAAAATTCAATTATACTGTTCCTGAGGCGTGTATTCAGATATAGATTGATGGTCAAATTGCGATTCCATCAGATTCGAAATCGGTACTTTCTTCTCTTCCGCGTTTTGCTTAGCATTAAGATCTTTCATGGCCATTTTCGTGGCAATAAGATCAGCGTCATTGTCTAAAATCTGGACGATCTTTTGTACCGTTGAATATTCCATCACCACCGCCGATTTTGGATCGTTCGTAGTCTGCGACGCTTCTGACATTCTCGCTCTATCTTCGAGCTCCCAATTTCCTATCATTTCCCTGAAATGTAACCAATTGTATCTTTTTGTCTCTCGTCTTTTACGGTATAAAATCTATGATTAATAATTTTGGAATAATCGTAATTTACTAATTTTAGTAGAGTTGGTAAAGTTTCTAAAATCTCTAAGATCACGAAAGAAATTCTAGCGAAATCCTGATAAAATTTCGAACAGCCGACTCAGAAAAGTTTCTTACTAATTCAAGCTTCTAATTTCCCTAACAGAATTCTAACAAATATTCTTTACATGGACGACAGTCGTTCGTCGCTAGGTGTCTTGCTTCTCGACAGATACTTCGATTTCAATTTGTGCTTCGAGTTCTTCCTGTTCTTATTCTCACGGTTCATCGTTGAATTCGATTTGCTGCGACTGACTGAATTTACAAGGTTATCCTGTTTCGAGTGTACAGGTTTTTTCGACGGATTACTGTTTTTGGACGAATTATTGTTCTTTGACGAATTGTTGTTCTTTGACGGATTATTCTTCGACTTGGACGGATTCCACTTGGTGCTCTGTGACATGGGATCTTTCTTGAAACAGCAACGATGAGTTCGATATTGCCACCTGCCGAACACGCGTGCATTAAGAGAGAAGCAAGAAGCGAAAAAGCTTATGATATTTTGTTTACCATAATGCGCAAGTTGTGACAGTGGAGCTGAACATAAAGAAACAATTTAATACTGTCAGTACGATCAGTGGTTCCAACATGATAGGGACTCGGAATCGAGTTTGAGAATTTTTAACAACGCCAATGACGATGATGATTGAGACGAATCGTGAATTTGGAAACAGCCGTCGATCGAAAGACACTGAAGTTACAGATTCTGTTTGCTTCGAAAATAAATGACGAACGATTAACTCGATGTAACGATATGAACAAGCATCTTTTTGATTCAGCTTCGACACGCATTAATACCATGAGAATAATTTTCTCATCTTTGTTAAATTAGAAATTTGAAAATTTCTTGCACCGATAGCGTAAGATCGTCGAAACTGAAGCTTTCGAATGTAGACCGTGTCTTTACTTCCAGTTAACTTCTATCAATTTTTCCTTAGCATAGCAAATTTCCTGCGATTCCATTCCGCTCCAAACTTCCGTCCTACGATTAAAACTTATTGAACAACAGTTGGACGATATCTTGTTCGAAAAGATCTCGACATCCGTCCAAAAATCTCAACCTCAATAACCACACCAGATTCATCCCAGGACAACCAGCCGTCTCTCTGACGAACTATGTTAAACTCGTTCCAAGAGGAGTAGCTCAATTTGTCCCAGATTCTCGTACACGTTGGCTGCATATCTCGCATAGTCCCGGATAGGTAATGGTCCCGGAAGAGGGGAAGCCAAGTGAGAAATCCGCGCAGGAAGCGTGTACAGATTACAGTAGCTGTCGACAGGGGTAGCAAACGAGTGATCCAACCCCGCAGTGATGCGATCCTCTTCTCTGTGGGGGTCTTTCAGCCATTTCTTTCGTCAAGACCAAGCACAATGGCCGCGGTAACCGCAATATAAAAACGAAATCTATGCGTCCCTGTAGAGACGCATCTGTGCGACGAGATCTATAATGATGATATTACGTTTCGTGAATGACTGGATGTCGGTGACTTTTCGTTGCGGTTCCGAATGAAATAGGCGCGGACCACCCGAGGAGAAATCACACGTTTTCCACTACCTGCCATGCGTGCATTTAGCTGTCTATTATGAGCCCTGCATATATATTATTTATTTATTCTCGAACGTATTAGGAATTGGAGTTTACGGGTGGCAGGGAGATATCGATAGGGGAGGTTTGAGAGAAAATTGAAGGGAAATTGTATCATCAGGTGGGAATAGAGATTATAGTGGATGATCGACAATGAGTATAGTAACGAAGGAAATGCGTCGAATTACGTACAAATTACGAGAGAGAATTAAAAGAAGAAATATATATTTTTTTTAATAATACCAGGAACGCTGTTATTTTTCAGCACGACCAGCCGTGTGAAAATCCTCGATTATAACATTCCATGAAATATTACCAGTCTTTGACGTCGGACGTGTTTTCTAGAAGAAGTCGTGAAGATTCTTTTCTATCCGTAGAAGCGATTCGTCCTACGTATAATATCTTGGTCACTTGTCGTTCCATTCATCGGTGACCACATAGACCTTTCTTTGCCATCGATTCCCGCTGGAAAAGACGTATACTTTTGCATCGCCGTGATCGTACGTTTCACGCTATTTTCCGTACATCGAGAGCGTCGTTCTTCTCGTAGCCCGTCTAATTTATCGACCAAAGCTTTTGTTAGACCGATAGACCACACAGAGAGATCGACACTTTTATGAACTTCCACGACGATCGCGATTGTAAAGTCTCCACCACTCTTATTTTTCACTCCTCCGCACTTTCTCGTTTAATTCTCTTCGCGCGAATCACCAAAGGCTGATTTACCGTTTAAAATTGTTCATTTTTACAGGAACACACACATGTTGGAATAAAATGTATCGGAAATATTAAAATAGGATTGCGATAGAAATATTCTTCGAAACTAATCTCGTTTTATGTCTCTATTAGGAAGACTTTTAATATTTCAAGAAGGACAATGCCATTTTCTCTTATATTTTCGCCGAATTTAAGCAATTGTAAAAAATCCCTTCGTATATTATTTTTAACAATTATAGAATCTCTATCAGAGTCTAAATTTGAAATTTGAAAATTGATAAACTGCGTACAAGTTTCGCCGTGAAATGCACAAAATCTTCGACCATCCTGAAGAACATCTTCTTCTACTAAGTTACTCTTTAGAAGTTTAGCACAACCACTTTTCCACCTAAACTCAGAAGAGCCACGGATTCTTCTCGGTTTCCCTCGTTTTTTCATCATAACGTCGAATCGACCCCGAAAAATCTTCGAACCGATTCTCACGATTGAAAAAGTCGGGAGTCAGGTGCTCGTCTGAATGGACCTCGACTTGGACGCCATTCACTCTTTTTCCAGGCAGCAGAAATAGCCACCCGCCCACCAGAGCCCCGTTTCTAGTGTCAGAGAATTAAGAAAAAAATACGGGGACCCGCAGACAATGAAGAACACCGAATGAAGACGATATTTCAGCGTAACATCGTGGATATCATGGGAAGGATATTCCATTCGATGAAAAATGAAACGATCCACGTTGTTCCCAAAGAACGATTATGGGCGTAACTGAAGGATCTTCTGTCGATTCTTTGAGCATAGATAGCTGCTACGATATAGAGGAATTTTAATTTAAAACATCGAGCGACGAATTGATAAAATAAAGAAAAAGATTTGCCTTTTAATTGATCTCTATTCACAGTTTGCTCAAGCTTAAAAATTCTTAACGTTTTTTCGAGAACTACTTACTATCTTCTTTCGATGTTAGAACAATTCTTAATACTGTCTAATATTAGAACAATCGTTTTTCGTGCAATTAGACTATCTTCTTAATGTTAGAAAAATTATTCCATATAGTATCTCGGAGGTCTAAAGATTTGTTTGTACATGTTACAAAAGATTCTTAAACTTACGTGGAACCGTGCGAAAATTCTTCATTCTATTACCGAAGTCTTTCCAATTATTTTTTCACCCTAAAATTCCCTCCCTCGAGAAGTTTCCTTTCTATTCGTTGAAGAGATTCGTCCCACGTATAATATCTTGGCCACTTGTCGTTCCATTCATCGGTGACCGCAGACTTTTCTTTACGACAGACTGCCACTGGAACAGACGTTCGCTCTTCCACCTACCGACGCGATCATACGTGTCACGCTATTTTTCGTACATCGGGAGCACGTCCTTCTCGTTGTTCGTCTAATTTATTGACCAGAACTTTTGTTAGACTAGCCGACCACACGGATAGAACGACAGTTTTATAAACTGCCACGACGATCGCGATTATGGACACGCCACGCTTTTCTTTCTTATTCCTCCATACCTTTTCGTTTAATTTTCTCCGCGTTATCGAGTCTTGTTCAACGAAAGAATTATTATTTGTTTGAGATTTCGTAGAAATTGAGAATTTTTCTGCCGTTGGAAATATAGAAAAATTGCAAACATCAGATCGTCGAGAAGATTATCAAAAATTCGATATTATTGTTACTCTTATGTAATTAACGCACATGCATCGTTATTAGCTCGGCACAGATACCAAGAAACCAAAGACCTCCGTAAAAATGATCAAGAAATTCCAAATTACAATAATATTCTAAAAATGTCAAGCTATCCGATTCACCGAAATTTCCCGTTATCACAGCGTGCAATCACAAGAATTATTAAAAAATACCATCCTATATTCCTCTGAGAAACTTGTCAATGCTACGCTACGCAGAATACCCGTTGTCATTCGCAACGATCGTTGTGAAGTAACAATTACAAAAGGAAGGAAGGCGTTAGAGGCAATTACAAGGATCATCCCAACGTTAATTCGAATGGTTCACAATAAGGTCCCAGGAGAGGCGTCGCATCATCGATCGTCCTCATTGACCATTCCTCGTTGACGATCCAAGGACCTCTTCGGGAAAGCGGAGCATCGAGGACGATTCATCCGGCCGTAACGAAACAATTTTCTACAGATGCTTCTGCTATAGATGAACGAGGAAGGAGGCACGCTGACTCGCACACTTTTACGCATCACAGACCTGTTCTTACATTTTTGCGAACTTCATTGAGGAATCCTGTCTGCAAGTTCATTCAGAAATCGTTCGGTAGTCTCGGCGTAAATACGTAGAATGACGATGTACCTGCGAGTTCGTTGTAACAATGACTCGGTAAGTGTTGACAATGCTAATACCGAGGCTTTTTAGGTAGTAAAATTGTTAGTAGTATTTTCAATAATTCCAAGGCGACTTTCTGTGGCTTCTAGATGTTCGATGATATTTTAGAAGTTGTCTCACTTTTTAAATTTTGGCGATGTAACAATGATTTTTATGATTCTGGAGAAAACTTCTCTTAGATCTTTACGAGGAAGAGGACGAGCTTTTTTAATTCTTTAAAATTGTTTTCTCCTTAAATGTATTTTACTATGCGAAACAGCGTGGCCTTTATTTACTTCTCTACGTGCTTTGAATTTTTTCAAACGATGAAACGTTTCTTACAGATTCTAAATTATTTTTTTCCCATCTTCCCCCGTTTTTTAATTTTTCTTAATTTTGTTTTTGACATCGTCTTCGCTGTATCATGTTGGTTTTGCGTAAAATCAACGTTTCGGGTCGGTTGTTGATATTTCAGTATCGGTTCTTCCGGAGGTGGTGCCGGTGGTGTCGGTGGTTTAGGCGTTCTCAACTCGAGTTCTACGTTTCTTCTCGGTTCATCAACGGAAATACCCTTCTTTTTCACTTTTAACATGAACACGTTCTCGTTTCCTTCGGTCACGCGATCCGTATGGACTTCCTGGGCATCGGAACCATCGAGAACGGGGTAAATAGTGAACGTCCTGCACTGATTATTCGTGTTTGGACCTCCCCTACATTGGCCAACCTGCGTGACATTAGCGTTTGTTATACTATATTTCTATCTATTCTTCGATTTTACATCTTTATACTTGTTACATTGTTTTACATTTGTACTTTATACTTGTTTACATTCTTTATACTTGTGCAAAAATCGGTCTTAAATTCGTACATAATTATACAAGTACCTTGAATATTATAGCCAATAGTATTTTGTTACCTATCACGTATTCCAAATGATACGATAATTCACTCGTACGCAAAGTAACAATTTATCTGTTTCTTTCAATTCAAACCTTTGTAGAAAGATCATACACGATATACGTATAATCAATATTTTTCAGTTCATCGTATACAAAACTAATAACCGAGTGTTTAATTCTATATTTCAATTTTATATTTAATATTTGCTATGTAACCTTTGTACCTCGTAAGAAATGGCTTGAGGCTTGGTATCTTCCTCGTCTATTTTCGCAGCAGCGTTCTTCGACTCGACACGGAACAGGATCCGATTGTTGTCAGTCCCCTTCAATATTTTCGGCCCTTGGGTGCTCGTCGGCCTCTGTATTTCTATCACGTCGCAATCGCACGGAGGATCCCAACCTTTCAACTTCTTCGATTTTCCCTTTTCTCTTTCCATACGAATTATCAAATGATTTCCAATCACCGCAGTCCCGATTTCTCGGTAATATCTTGCAGAAGGATCGTATTTCGGTTTCGAGGGTGGACATTCCGGTGGGCAGGGTACAGCAGGCATAGGTGGGCAGGCATACATCTCTGATTTCGATAAACAAATTTAATAACGACAGGCTAAGTAACTCGGCAAACCGGAAGATCTATTTTAAGGCATAAATATCTGACACTTGTAATTTGTAATTTTGATATTAGTTACTTTTTATAGGTATTTTTGAGAAGGATGGGGTTAATAAATGTTCTGACAGATTAAAATGGACTAAAAAATCGATTTTTATTGCAACTAGTTCAAGACATTGGAGAAATCGGACACGTTCATAATATTCGACCGATCCATCCATCCTCCGTTCTCATTAACCAAACTCGTGAATTAACTCTCCCCCATGTAAACCCTGTGTTCTAACCTTCTTCTTTTTCCTCTTCCTTCTCTATCTTCTTGCAACAAGCACGAATTATACGAATTGTGAAATATGATGCTGGCGACTTACAAATGTGGATGTCCCCCGTCAGATAAGAAGCTACCGTGTTCACCCTGTTGCGAATCCTCCGCTGTTGGAAGAAGAGTGGCCAAGCATAAAAGTCCTGCAGATTGTCCCGAGAGTATGTGTTGCAGCAAGCGTTCGTTGAGACCCGTTACTTCTGAATCGAAAATCGAAAAACCTCCACCGTGTTGTCCCACGATGCCGTCTGATTCCAAAGAATTTGAAAGACCTTGTAAGCTTCGTTCAGAGATCGCGGAGAGGGGATTGCCTTACAAGGAGATGGAAGTTACTATCAATGATAATAGATTGGTGATTAGAACTCAGAAAGAGGAGGTGAAACAACAATACGATCCTCCGTGCGATTGTGTCGAGGAGTCTCGGCCTGTTGGGATGGTCACCGACGAAATTGATCAACCTCCGGCTGCAGGAAGCAGAACGGTTACTCTGTATCCACGAGCGAAGAAATCCGACGAGAAGGTGACCGAAAAAGCGTGCGATCAGGAAGAAACTACCGACAAGACCGCTAAGGCGGAAAATCCAAATATATTTATATTCAAAGTGAAGAAGAAGAGTAACAACGGTGACAGGACGTTTAATATCGATTTGGAGTTTAAGACACCGAGACCTTGGTCGATAGAGAAGAGAGCGGAGTACGAGATGAAGTTAATGAAACCTGTGGAGAAGACTCCCACGGAGAAAACAGATACGAAGATGAGTATTTCGAGGAAGAGGAAAAAGAAGAAGTGAATTTACCTGAGGCCATTCTCAACCGTTTACGACAGATAGATAGAATAAAACAGATTAAAATACCAAATAGATTAAAATAAATAAAATGGCGCAGAGAAAATAAATCGCAATTAACTAAAATATATAAGCTGCAACCGTTGACTCTGTACGTCTCTTCTTTTCTTATTTTTCACGAAATATTCTTCTACAACGGCCTCGCTAACGTTCCTCTTTGAAAACGGCCAACCAAACGATCCGATATCCGTCGTGCGTGATCTCTGTGATCGCGAACGATCCATATATCAGCGAGTCAACGCGCCCCAGGAGTCGTGCACTGTATAGAGCACGGGGGTAGTCGTCGATGGCCACCTGAAAGCGCCGGACCTCGACGTCTATTAGGGGCTAAACGATTCTTAAACGGGAAAAGGAACGCATCGAGTGTCAGAGACGTAACAATGACTTGGGTAAACATTCCGATATACAGGACCACCCGGGGAGCGAGATGCACGTCAGTGGCTATGAATCGAGCGAATACGAATGACGGTAAAGATCGAATGCTTCTTGGACTGCGAAGGAATCGCTGAAACTGAGAAAATTTGGCAGTTGATAATTTTTAAAAATCTGCAAGCAAGAAGTGAGAGAGTCAGGAGCATTTCTTATTAGAAAATATCGTTTTAACTTTATTACATCGTTCGGATTATCGTTGCCGAATCGAGCCACGTTTCGATATCGTTGAATATTTTTTAAGGAAATAATTCAGAGATTATGGCATGAAAAAATTAAATTAGGCAACGAGAAGAAAAAGTAGTAAGTGTCTTTGATCGTTGTACTTGCAATTAGTTTTCAATGGAAAACTGAAACGAATTGCACGTGAAACGTGAGCAAGTGTTGCTCCGTTCGCGAGTCGTCGAAACGGAATCAATGGTGTCTTCGCACCGGGTGTTCTTCCTGTTCCCTCGGTCTTCTTTCGATAATCGTATCTCATATCCATGGGGTGTCGAGTAAAGAATACAAACTTTTGAATAGCGTTCCCGATGTTGTTGAGTAATAGCATTTGCCAGAAATCGAGATCAAATCGTTTCTTCGTCCCAACATACGCGCAAATTGTGTTATTTCTTCAGACCATGTTAAAAGAAAATATCTTATCTTTACTTTTTAGGTAGTAATGTAGGAGGATATCCTGTCGTCATAGTTGAAGTATAAATTAAACGATGAATTCTTGTCGCAGATTATTAATCATACGATTAATTTATTACGATATTCGGATATGAAAAATGTAAATATAAACATTAGAAGGAAGCAAAGAAAAGCTCGAGTTTCAATCAGCATTGTGAAATAAATTCATTTTGGGCTTATTTAGGGCTTGTTTTGGAGTCAAGTATCTACAAATGACGTTGAAGACACGCCTTCCGAAATTCTGACGTTACAATAGAAGCATCACAGGTTCTGTGGTAATCCGAGATTAAGGACCATAAAATCGGATTACAGGTAATCTGGCTTACGTTCAACCAAACGCTCAACACCATAAAATCAAGACCTCGTCTCTCCAGGCAGCAAAATTCGTGGCTACGAACGAACTATTTATAGAAGCAGAAACGCATTTCGTATCATTGTGAATATTTATGTGTAACGGATACCGAAGAAGAAGGAACAGTAAATAAATAAAAGACTGATTTATACAAGGTGAAAAAAATTAAGAACCTATGTTGTCGTATTTCAGTAAATGAGTAGGTAGGTGTCGACGAGCTCGAAGACACGTCTCAGCGGGGATGCTGCTACCCGACACACAACCAGAAATCCGCATGTTCTCGTATAAAAGCGCAGTCCTAAGCTGACTGGATTTTTTCATCTCACGTAAATTAAATTTTCGTGCAAATTCTTTGTTATAACGAGTCTTGAGGTTGCGCCAACTATATAACGTTACAATGCGATATAAATTTACGACGAAAGTGTACATTAAAACAACAATATCGTTACGTAGGAAAGAATTCTATTGGAATTTTTTGACAATACGCAGTACGATTCGTAGCAACAGTGCAGATTAACGTACTTCAGGTGTTCCTTAACGTCGATGTAGATATAATTTCTGAAATATAGCGTCGCGTATAAAATTTTCTTTGCCCCACGATTCGCTAAACGATCAACGATTTCGCCGTAGACGTAATCTAATAGCCGCGCAATAATCTCCTCGGAGGGGAAACTAATTGAATTCGAGTTTTTTTTCTTCGCCACAATCTGGCCAACTACCCTTCGCGGTTGCTCACCCCACAATCGACCGAAACATTTACGTATGCGGCCACGAACTGTCGCGTAAGAACGTATTGCAACGAAAACGATGGTGAACAAAAAAAAAAACGGAAGAAGGGCAGGGATAGACTTACACGCGGTAACCGACCCTTCCGGAAAGCAAAAGGGAGCAACCCTCGTTCTCCCTTGTACCAGCCCTTCTTCGCCAGTCACCCTATAACACGAATGAGATTTTTCTACCCTTCGAACTGGATTTTCGTGCAGCCATCTTAAATTTAATTGTCGAGAAAATGGTGGTGTCGATACTCGACGCCTTTGATCCTTAACGTTTCGTATTTATTAAACGCTTACTTTTAAATTTATTTGTAAATACTTATTTGCGAATAGATATTGGCCCTTAATCCTTCATCTACGTTTGTATTTTCACTGTAAGCTCTGAGATTGCTTGGCCATTTTATTTATTAAAAATCACTGTGTCATATAGAATTTGTTTGTTAATTGTCTTTTATATTTGGATGCATAGTAAGAGGGAGTAAAATTCTTCAGAGATTTTAATGGGAGTAAATAACAATTCAAGTTGCTCCGAGAGGCGAGTGATACGTAAACAAGAATTTGGTTTTAGCATAAGAACGAAAATCGTCGTTCGTTACAGTCTCCTATTTTGATTTGAAAATTGGCAATCATAATGACTGGACTATCATTGATATCGATATCATAAAACGCAATAACACAGTGATAGAATATTCTACACGCGTAATTATAATAGATTTATACGAATTCTAGGTAAAACTGGAAACCATGAAGTTTTAGAGAGACTTAATAATTTACCAACAAATACTAAAACAGGAAAAATAGTTTATAAATTTTGTCTAAAATTATCGAAAATCGAGAACTCGATTAGAAATCTCTTTACCGTTTGTTAAACGTTACGTATGCCGACTCAGTACGTTATAAGTTGAATCGATTAAGGAACGTGTAAATTTGACAAGAATAAAATTGAAAATTATCAATTAAAGAAACAGATAACAATTTATTCGTCATAAATATATGTATAAATAATTATAAGCTCTTTTATAAACTCTCTTACAAATTCATAATGTATGTACATTCGACTAGCAGCATAGATTCGCTAAGGTGTTATAAAGGATATTGTATAAAAAATATAGTACGATTTATAAAACAAACTTGATAAATGATTCTTGAAAAAGACCAAGAATCATTCTATCAAGATAACAACCATTATTCAATATCCGTATAACATCTATACATTATATACATTGTATTTATGCTTTATAATAATTAAAGTAGTCGTTAGGAATAAATATGTCATGTTGGAAAATTGTAATGTGGAAATAGAAGTCCTTGAGACGACAGTATGTGGCCCGGTGTAAACATTCCCAATGTAGCCGCCGACAATCTATAATCTCGATTTTCATGTGTCCTCATGTGTTTCTTCAGATGATCCTTTCTTCCGAAACTTTTTCCGCAAACGAGACAGGCGTGCGGTCGAAGTCCGGTATGAATCCTCTTGTGTCTTGTTAGCTCCTCGTTTCTCGTAAATGCTTTACCACAATTTTCAACATCACACTTAAATGGCCTTTCTCCTGCAATTAGAAAATATTTTCTTTTAGAAATTGTTTTTATACGATGTCAAAAATTGGAAGAATTTAAAAGAGGATTATAGGGAAAAAGAGAAACACGATGACTCGCGTTTGAAAGTTTGAATACTTAGATCATAAATATTTGGAACCTGAACGATTTCGATACTCGAACGTTTGGAAATTTGAATTATTTCCATATCCGAATATATTTGAAAATATGGAAATTTAGATATATGAAAATTCATAAATTTCGAGACTAAAGTTTCGATACGTTGCACGATTTAACGATCTAAGACTTTGAAACTCCAAAACATCGAAAGATTAATGTACTTCGACGTTTTGAAACACTGAAATATCGAAAGCTCGAGAGTGCAAAAATTCGACAGTTTAAAAGTTTCTAGGACTAAAGTGTATCCTCTAATCGCAAAAACAACCACCACACTTCGATTAAAGTTTACTTAAGAAGCGACCTAGAAGTTTATCCTATCCTTAAACGACGGGATATCAGACTATTTATAGATAACCGGTAGGTAAATATATTATGAAATTTCCGGGTGTATAAATATATTAAGAAGCTTACCGGTATGTATTCTGATGTGTCCCTTGAGCTGTCCGTTATTGCTAAACGCGACGTTACAGTGTTCGCATCTAAACCTTTTGGAACGCAATTTCCTCGGTTCCTTCGCCTGTCGCTGCAAGATCTGGACGGTACGGTCCATAGTCTCTGCATTGAGATTGCCTCGAACATCGTACGGAGGTTGAAACGCGCTGAGAAACTGCGTTTTTCTAATATCTATCCAAGGTGGATAGGCTATTCCCATCTGAGGCGGTAACCGCGCACTCATCATCACAGCATCGAACGAAGTTGAGTGCGGTAAATTAAATTTGCGGAACGAATTCCAGCTGTACATCGGATGGAAAACAGGATCTACTATGTGATGAACCGGAGACGTTAGATGATCCGCTGTGCGCAACGAATTATCGTTTAGCGGATGAACAACCTTTGATGTCAGTTGTTCTTCACTGGGTCCAGAGCCACCAGAGTTTTCAGGCAAATGAAGAGAAGAAACTGCGATTTCCGAGGAACTGGCTTCGATCGCTTTACCACGGATCATAAAGATGTTGTAACACCCTTTTTCTTCTTTTCCTTCACAAGCAACGACGATATCACGGCCATCATCATGACCGACTGGTACCTCGATCTGTTTCGAGTAGTCCCGCGTATCTAAGTTGCTCCAGGGCCGAAACAATCTTGCGCTGAATTCGTCGCACATGTTGGAGAATTTAAAAGTGGCCTTCGATGAAAAGTTCTTCGATCTCCGCAGTAACAATGCTTCTTCGATGGTATGTGACTTTACGTAACGCCTGGACGATGCTCAAGTTTCATCACTGGAGAAATCGTCAATATTTATCCATGAACTTCTTGCAACTTGCACTTTCGAAGCACGATATCCCAAGGACGACTGTTAGATCTGACAGCGTTCACCCCACGGTAATATAGCAACGTCGTGTGCCCACCCTCCACTCCGGATTGGATGGTTTCATTATAAAAGGTAACTTGCCCCGCTCACGAGGGTGAGGGAGAAAGGGACACACGCTTCTCCACTAAGGGCGAAGGTAGGCTTTAGAGGGGCCGATCGAGGGCTATGAGATACGCAGCCCCTTTTGTCGGAAATTAATCGGTCGCCACGGCCACGGACTCTTGCCCTTTTGACAAAATCAACCGATCGAAAGGACGAGGAGATAGAGAAAGAAAGAGAAATCGAGTTCGGCGAATCAACAGGAATTGCATTGTCGATTCGCAGCTCTGCATGCTCGACGCCTATCTTTACCTTTGTGCCTTATACCTTTAGTTTTAGATATGTCATGTATTTCGTCGCGGACTGCTTTGTTTTTGATCTATCATGATTGTTGATTGAAATTAACGTATGTGACTTTACAATATTCAATCGAGAGGATTATATTAAAATTGTATATTTATCGAAATTTCGAAAGAAAAATTTCATATTTTATCGAATGCAAAAGAAATTTGTTGCAATTCATTTGCAGAAATTTCTTTTGACGATACCTATCGCCTATCGATGAATAATTGTAGAGTACAAGAAACATGACAATCTTTTCATGATAATATGATGTAAAAGAAAGACTGCTACATACTTTTTTAATATTTGACTGCGACTTTAGGAAAATCGAATCGAAGTAAATAGAAATAATTAATAATTTTTATGAATAAGATACATGAGAAGGACATATGTAAAATGTATTAGAACGTAAAATTGAACAATTGTTGTAGTCCTTATGTATAATAAAAACATATATGCTTGACGAAAATGTCATCTAGACAAATTTTTGGTTGTCTAAATAGTATAATATATACTAAAGTAAATCATAAAATAAATTAGACATAGTTAAGTTAGTTGAACGAAATATCATTGTCTAACCCTTCACCACTACCTCATAGAAGTACGACATCTAATAAATAAAACGAAAATAAGCATACACGAATAACCAAACATAAAAATACATTCCAAACAAAAGAATCATAGCTAAAATTAGCAAGTTTATCGCAATCATTTCAACTGCAATACCCCAGACCAGAAGTACGTTAGTAAAACGTTCAAATAGAAAATCCGCAAAAGATACTTTCATACAAAATTGTCACTTCAAATTACGTCCAAAGTCATAAACTCTGACATCCATAAACAAAAGTAAACCGATGAAAGGATTAGATCAAGATCATCGCAATAAAATTTTGTATATTCGAAACTACGAAGGATCGCGAGACTCCGAAGCTCTGAAATTCCGATTCTTTGAAAGTCTAAAACGCAGAAGAGATCTAAACTCTGAAAAAAATTTGAAACGTGTGAAAAATTTGAAGGGTGGCACTTTGAAGCAATTAAACTTTAAAAAATTGGAAATTCGGGCACATGGAAGCTACGATACCTCGCGTTAAACACCGCAATTAGAAAATCTAGAAACGTCAAAGGCTTATTATAACATCTCGCATGATAATTCTCTTCGAATTGTTTCACTCAACGTTCGATATCGAATCCGAGTGCCGTGGACGCGTGACAGGAAGCAACGATAAATTGTTTATACGTCCGATGAAATGGAACCGGCGAGAAGGTACTTTAGACACAATGAAACAGGACAGTCGGCTCTGCTATGGGATAGTCGTGTTCTCTATGGGATGGTATTCTGCAAAAGTTACGAGGGTGGAGCTGCGCAAAAGTGCGTCTTTGATTTATTGTAACACTCCAAGTTAAGCTACCCTTCGCGAGAACGGGCCACAGGCCATACATAGGTTGCCGTCTATTTTCCCTCCGATATGCTTTATCTATCTCTGTTACACTTGCAGCAAGTTTGTCCTTCTGTTCGAAACGATACTCCTGTACAAAACCGACTTCAGGGATTTTCCGCGACCGTTTCGCTACCGATTCCACGACACGATCTTTATAACGTCAAGTACGTGATATTTTGGATTGCGTAAATACGACGTCGTTATATAGATCGACATATAGGTAAATCGAAGAAAAAAACGAGCACGGTTTTTGAAAGATTCAAGTCGGCGAGAGGAAATGTACGTGTGTAAGGAAATTCAAAACGGCGAAGGGAATTTTCTTCGTCGAGGAAGAGCGTTGAGCAAATGCAAAGATCGTTAATTCGTTGTCGATTTATAAAACGAATATGAGAAATTTTTCCATTGCTAATCAGGTAGCATTTAGAAGAATTTCTATGATAAATATCTGTAGACGATCAGAGAGGATTTAATTGGTTAACTACGTTAGGAGTTCAGTTTCAAAAATCGCTTACGGGGTGCGCGATGATAAAGTACACAAAACAATTAAGGGAATAGCCGATGATTAAAGAACAAAAGGAAATTACGATTAGTATTACGGTACGTTTATTATTTTCGTTAACGAATAATCGGTAACGATATTATTACCGTCACGAATAGGATCGAATTAAATAATAATAATAAAAAGACAGATGTTTACATATAGGACGAAAGCGAGATCGTTTCGATCGTTTAGATAAGACTTAGAATAGTTGCGAATGGATACAACGAATAATAGCTAGTTGAGGGAGAAAGAGATTGATTTAACGAAAATATTAAACACTGTTTCAGTAAGAGGATCTGTCATCTGAAATTTTTAATAGCAGCATAGTGTCAAGAGTTTAGTCGTTACAAAAATAGCGAAACATTCAAAGGTAATACGATAATCCGGAGACATTAGTACGATTAGAACAATGATTAGAATAGCTATTGAAAACGCTGTGAATGTTTTAAAAACATCGAAAAAGGAATGAAATCCGTGAAAGTTCGTTCAGCAACTTACCGATTTTAACTGTATTTTGCTAATTATATCTACCTGGCGGACTTACAGATAGCTGACTTGTAGCGAAAATTCAATTTTTCGTTGAATATTAAGAAAGCAATCAAAGAAGACGCTAACGACAGGAAATATGCCAAATAAAAGCTACGCAAAGTTCGCTGAGAGTTCTTCGAAGCTGAGAAATTCTAAAAAGGATTATTTCGGAAATGCTCTTGATATTGCTTGCAAGAATACGCTCAAAGAAATACCGGAAAAGCGACTGGCAATATTTACCCAGGCCTTTTTCGCTAAGAAAACGTGAACGTTCTGTCGCGATTTTGATGGATCGGCCGATTGAACGAGAATTCTCTAAGAATCCCTCGATCCGTCTTACTTTACAACCTCAACGTCATAACAACGACTCGTAACCAAGCGGAAAAGCCTTCAAGCCATTTCATCGAAAAATTTGTTCTTCGTTTCCGTTTCGATCCGATTTTCGCTGATCAATCTGCATCGCCTGATCGCGCTACCCGCGCAAACAAATTCGCTTGGCAATAACAACTTTCTTCCTATCCTCAACAGATACGTATACGTACATTTCTATAACCGCTTTTGTCGAATTTAAATTTCTTAGAAGAACGTTCGAAAGTATAGGAACGTTTATTTATCGCTTAACCGGAATAAATGGCAATATTTTATTGTCATTTTATGTTTTATCGTCATTTTAGTTATTTCGTTACGACTTAATTCTGTGTTATAGCAGTCGCACATAATCCGAGTTCGACGAGTATACTCGTCTTCCCTTACATTTTGCAACGCATTTTAGGTACACGCCATTCGAAGCTTTCAAAGTGATCGCAATAGCAAACTAGCTGATGATAAACTCGACGAACTTAAAGTAATAATAAAATAGCTTTTGCAACGACGATAGTAACGATAATAAATATAACGATAGTCAATAGAAATATTTTATTTCAATAGCTGAAACATACATGAGAAGGGAGTTTTATGACTGAATATCTCAGTTTCCTCGTTCCCGAGAAGTTCGCATTATAATTGGCGCAGGTTACAGTTGTCGATAACTAAGGAGATGTTGACAGTTAAACAATCCAGAAATTTTAAGACGGGTAAGCAAGCTTTGTCCTTTTGCTCGTAATATCTAACAAGTAGTTCCCTTACTGGTTATTGTTCCCTTGTTCGAATGTCACCATGTTTCGAATGTGTTAGCGGTAAATGAACAGCTCGCGGCATGGAAGCTGTTTTTATCACCGGTGAACGTCTGTTCGAATTTGATTTTCAACGATTTTCAAGTTAGAAACTTTCTAGTACACATTATAGAAATTCAAATTACCTGAAACACGATTTGATCAACATGAAACTCATAAAAGTATCGATGAATCTGAAATCTTGATTAATTTACTTTCTTACTTCGTTGTAAGATCGCTCAACTTCGAGTTTGTAGAAGTTACGCTTGAACTTTGGAGGATCTTCGTTTTAATACGCTCACGAATATCTTTCTGACTTGACCTAATAAATTTTTTATGGAAGTTTTGCGAGTAAATGAAAAAAGTCAATCGCTCGATAAACAGAAAAAACATTGCATCAGGCCGCGTGCCTCGTCGGATCTTCTTGTACCGCTGTCACAAGCATATGACCGATCGATCGGTATAGAATTTTATCCCAATTTTTCGAAACTGCGATCTCTGCGCAAAAAAACAAACATGTTTTCGAGGTGGAACGATAGACGTGGATCACACGTGGGCGATTAAACTTGACCGATTATCCTCCGATTGTCCTCGAACAATATGAAACTAAATTTCTGACTAGCTACGATGACCATCGATCATCTACACCTTTTTATTCTAGATCATGCTAGACGCGTACCCTCAGAACTATTTTAGATCAATGAATACCTACAAAAGTGATGTACAAAAACTTTGTAAAAATAAGTGGACGATATAGCTTGAAGAAAAAGAAATCACACGCACATAACGCGAAACGTTCAAGATTTGAAACTGAAGAACTTGGAAAGTATCGATCACGATCTTACCTACACGCGTTTCTCTTTACACAAAGTTAATTTAACGTTTCGACTACTCGAATCTTTATACGCCGATCTTCGATCGATTCTTCCAACTTGCAAGTTTCACGTTCCAATTTTCCACGCTAACATGATCTCATGTCCATGCGATGTAATGACACGAATAAAACCAAAAGGATCGTCCTGCTGTAAATTGCCCGATTACCTTCGTTCTCCGTAACCTGCATAGCTAAAATGAAATTGTTTAATAATCGAAACAATGATTTTCAGTCGCGTAAAACGCACGTGCTCTTTCACCGAGCAACGACAAAGAAAACTTGTCGTTGCGGTAAGGGGAAATAGAAAAAGAAAGAAGAAGGGAAGAATGGGAGAGAGATGCGGTATAAATCATAGACGGGTACTACCAACGATGAATCCTGTTGGATTCATCCACGTGGAAGGGGCATAATCAAATTTCGAGCCGCCATGCAAGGGGCGGCGACTGTGCGGTTGTGCACACTTTCGAAGCTTTTCTGTTCACCAGGGAGGGTGGGACCCGTTCGAGGGCTATTATGGGGTTTGCCACGACTTCAACCCTCGTGAAGGTCATCCGAGCGTATAGCGAGCCCAGGATTGCGCACGACGTAACGCGTCACGCCGTTCGACTTGCCATCGACTTGCCGTGTGAATTTGATCAACCGAGCCTTCTACCGAATCTCTCTTATCGCAATCAAATTCTTTGTTATACGACCATAAGGTTACGAACGTTCGAATTTCAAGCCGCGCAATCTTAACTCAGCCTCTGAGGATAAGCGTATGGCCTGAATTGTCGCGTATTTTTACAGCGATTGGAAAAGATTCGAAAGGCCGCTCGAAAAGTTCGTTTCGATTTACATCTCCATATGTAGGTACCATTTTGTTCCACAACTTTTCTCCGTCTTTCGTGTAACTTGAATATTTCACCCTTGCAGAACCTGTCAGGTTTTTCGGTGAAAAACTTTTCAATATGATTTTTCATGTCGAGTAAATTCCTTGAAACTCGGAACGAACTTTCCGAGCAACATTTAACGAGCCTAATATTTTATCAAAAGTGAACGAGCATAGTTTTAAAGATACTTCTAGTAACGTCTCTTAGCGTGACACGCTTGAAAATAATTCTTCAGAGTGTAGACTAAGCAAAGTTTCTTATTTTATAAAGTTCCTTAAAAATCGGAACGAACTTTCCGAGCGACCAATGTTATAATATATTGATAACGGTTCCGTATTGCTCAAGCGTGTAATGAAAAAGCACGTTCATAACGTTTTGTTTATAGCATTGTTTATAGCTTTATAGGATACCGCAGCAAATTTCGTAAGACGCGAATTCGAGAATAGCCGAAGCGCCGCAACAGTAAACCTTGCATACATTGCGGTCATCGCAATGGCAGGGATTCGACTTTCAATAGGTCAACGCCTCGACTTTTCCCGCAACAGAATCAAACAAAGAATATCCGCAAAGTTGCCAAGCCTCTGTCGATCCTCTTTGATCGCAGTTTATCTCGTCAACCATTAATCAAAAGGGCCAGGAACTTCCACGCGAGTGATTCCTTCATTGAAGAGAGAACACGGGATAGATAGATCCTATAAAAGATCGTTCTGCCAGATGGCCCGTGCCCGCAACTCACAGAGAGAGTGTTTCCGTCATCCTGTCTCTTCTTTTCATTTTTGTTCTCTTCGTCGATTTTTCTCCTCCTTCGTTCATATTATATCCATGGTGCGACGTCTTTCGTAGTTTTCTGCCGTAAAAACGCGCGTCCTTACACGTCCTGCGGTTTCTACCTTGTAAATACTTGTAGAATATCGCTTCTCTTATTATTCTTTCTCTCTGTTTTATAGTTTATCATTGCGAGTCATTACATAATCTATGTACATAGTTTATCATTACATAATTTGATATTAAAATGTTGGAATTAATTCAAAAGCAATTGGACTCGATACAATTAATATTCCTATTATAAAAAGTAATGAGAAATTGTAACAGGATGGATATAACAAAATTTAGAATTTAATATTAAATTGAAAATTCATAAATTTATATGTGTATGAGAAGAATATCTTACAATTATTGGTATCAAAATAAACGATATTAAAATTAAAGGAGTTTCTTTGTTCAGGCTATTAAACGTAGACCTTATAGATGCTAATATTGAACAATACATCTTGAAATTCATCTGATCAATAATATAAATCATCGATTTCAATAATTTCTTATACCTTCGTTTTTTCAGTTCCAGAAAGAGAATTAAAAAAGATACAACAGTATGGAAAAATGATCAATTACGAAAGAAAACTCATCGCGATTGTTAAAAGTGATACCAAGAAAAGCGTGGACGCAGCTGCATCGCGATGTCGGCACTTTGATGCCGCATAAACGACGTCCATTGAACAATCGGGAAACATCGTTCCAACTGTGAATACCAGTCGCCACGACATGACTTTGAATTAGCATGTTTGACGGCCGAGCAACCCTTTGCCCAAGAATAGTTGACGAAACGTGGCGTGCAAATTTAACACCGGGACGTCTCTTTTCAAAGTTTCTTCTTTGACGCCTTTGCGAAAATAGAACCGCGTGAAAATACGCGACGAATCGATCATCGTGTCGATGATTTTAAAATTTCGCGATAGGAGTAGCGGAAAATTTGCGGGTAGCCTCGGAAATTAAGTATTTACAAAATATACGCATGTGCATAATCATTTGGACTGTACAATTGAAATTATTGTACTTGGAATATAGCGCAGGATTTAATATAATTTCTGGAAATGAGAATTTTTCAATTTCAGTTTTTAAATTTTTGATTCTTCGACAATCTTCCAATCTTTAAATTTTGCACCTTTGAATTTTTAAATTTTGCAGATAGGTTAAATAAAACTTCGTATATTTTACTTTGTTACTTTTGTTTACTTTTACTATTTATTTGATAATAATAGATGTCAAAGATTAATTCATTCCATACACATGTTAGAGTATCTGAGGATTTCTTTATTTTACATTAATTTTCTCATATTCTATAGTTCCTCTACATAAACTTGCTTCTAATAATTAACAAAAGCAACGTTCGATATATTTTGGACAGTAAGAGATTAAAAAGTACTTCGTGCCCCTTCTCTATATAAAATTCTTTAGTCGTCCACGGGAAATCACGCAATTCGTTACGCGACAACCTTCCACGTCCCTAATTTTCACGGAACCTCTAGGTAGAAATACATACAGGCAGGATTTACTGTTTAGCTACCGTGGAAAACCATGGCGAATTTATAGAGTGTTTTTCTTTATTTCGATGATACCTGGTCGGCTGTCATCCCACATTATGCCAATGACAAAGCGTTACTAAATACGTGGACATACATATATCTCTATCTTTTAATACGAATTAAAATACATCGGCACTCTCTTTTCTATCAGTAATTCAAATATATACAATTTCAAACTGTTTCTTTTGTCAATTACAAATCTTCCTGTCTTATTTTATTTTATTTCTTTTACGACTCGACTGATATGTAAGAAAACTCCGATAATTATAGAACAAGATAGTCATATAAAATAGGCCTCGCTTTCAAAAACATATTACCACTAATGTATACGGAATAACAAACAAAACCTTGCAATTCAAACTCAATACTCACTATGTCGAAAACAATTTCTCTCGCCACTTCCTTGACGTAAGTAGAGACGCGATCTACGTTACCGGGAACTAGCTAACAGAAAGTACTTGACTCGAGAAAAGTCAAAGGTTGACAATAGGGGAACACGAGCCACGCCCAAGTGCCGATGACCGAGCGCGACAAAACGATCCGATTTTGCTCGGGACGCGAAGAAAACAGCGGCAGCTTACGAACAGAGGTAGCAAGGTGTTGGCTAGGGTACAAGCAGCTTTCCTTTTTCCACGAGTAAATTTGACGTTAGCCAAATAAACACATTGAGGCCGGCTACGTTTGAAGTGGTTCCCGTTGACAGGATGACCGTGAACATCGAGCCGATTGTTCCGCCATGGATAGTCGGCTCCCTTTCAAGATCGGCTCGTTTGCCCTCGTTTCCTTCTCTCTCTTCCTCCTCCGCCATTGCACCGTCGTTGCCAATGATTGTTGAATGTTCCTTTTGGAAAGATCAGGAATCAAGATCAGTCTACGCGCCTCATTCCGTCGGCCTCGAGCACAACGGAACGCTTCAAAGAAATCCGCTTGCTATTATTTTCATTCTTCGGCCAAACTTTGCAGTGATTTCAAGACACATTGACGTCAAGAGTAATGTTCGTCTTCGACACTCGTCGCTAAATTGTACAATCCCGCTTCGTGTTCACGATGAAACATTTTTTCTTCTTTTCTTGTTACAGTGATGGAATTTGATCTTGGTATTAAATCCGCTTTTCCTTCTAGGACGTTCGTATATTGTACATTCTTTTTTAAAAAAAGCGGTCGCCGTGTTATAGCTACGTTTATGTTACGGACACTGAAATAAAACCCAATTGATTATTTGGAAAAAAGAGAAGCGGGAATTGCTACTGAAGAATTTAATAATCCTTTTATAAACATACTTAATATCTTTTCTCTGCCTCATCATTGGCTACAAAAGTCTATTAGATAAAACAACTTTGTACATGTTATACAAAGGTTTCCACGTATAGGAACCTTACCGATATCATATCACCGTAAACATCAAAATACACGAAACCGATGATATTCGATCTCTAACACAACCGGAAACCGAAATTAAATTAGATTCGCGCAATTTCATAAATTAAATACAACTTACGATTCACCGTGCGTTTTTAAATGTATTTTTAAGGTAGTTCTGTTAATAAAAGTTTTGGAACATACGGGACAAGAATGTGCACGGGACAGGTGGTACTTTAAATGTTCGTTGAGTTGTATGCTCGTTTTAAATAGTTTTTTACAGATATTACACTTGTGCTCTTCCTCACTATCTTTTTCCAAATGAGTTCTAGTATGTTTATCAACTTCACCGACGTTATCAAATTCCATCGAACATACTCTACAACTGAATTTTACAGCTCGAAGAATACCTATTTGGCTACCAGTTAACGGATTAGGTACTGGAAATACATTGTTGGTACTATCACCAATATTGCACCTTAGTCCCTCTTTCTTTTTATGGGAATTTATATGATTCCTATAAAAATATTCCCACATTAGAATCCACGTTAGATATTATAGTGTTTTATTGATATACATTTATAATCACAGATGCTACCTGTAGGCTTGTTCATTTCTAAAAGTAATGTTACAACTAATACAACGATGTTCTCGTTGAGATATTTGCTGTGTCAAAGATGGTGCAGTCACTTGCAAAATTGTGTTTTGTAATTGTATAGTAGGATGAACGATTAGATAATGTTGCCTCACATCTTCCTTAAGTTCAAACGTTTCTGTACACTGATGACACTTATATGGATGCAATGGATCGGTACTGACATGTAATCTTATATGCTTATCATAAGTCACTTGTGAGCTACATTCAGTTTGGCACACATCACATACGAAATGAGTTTTAGTATGAAGATATAGAGATTGTGAAGATGAAAAAGTTTGATGACATATGGTACAAATATTTCTCTCCACTTGGTCATCACTTTGTTTCATTACGTAATATTTATCACAGTATTCACATTGAAATGCTGGCTTTGAATCATAAATTGACTTTTTCAATTTACATCCACCTTCTTTACAAATTTCTTTTTTCCTAACTTTTTCTAGAGACTGATTTCCTTGATTAATATTATACATATTCTCTGAGAATTGTTGGCTTCCCTTTGTTAGCTGTGCCAGCATTCTGAGTTTTTTTGATCTTGGACATGGCTTCCCATATATTTTATCTATTTGTATCGTTAAACGATACAGCTTCTTTTCTATTGCCACTTTCTGATACAATTCTGGTTTAATATCAACAGATTCATTTCTCATATCATCTGATATCTCATGATCAGAACATATGTCCATTTTCTCTTCTCCATTCATTTTATCATTCTAAAACACCATAGTTCTTTAATAAAATATTAAGCACAGCAAATAAAACAAGAAAATAATAAAATTATTTACATTTTCTAATTGATTACAAGGACTTTGTGGCGGAGTCACTGGGCTATGAGAATCGCTATCCAATTTCTTCTGCTTTATTGATGGAATTGTAGGCAATCTGCACCTGGGTTCATCTTCGGCTTTACGTTTTCTTTGGCCTTCTATAACAGAAATATTTTTAAGAATACTAATACTGAATCAAATTAAAGAATCTTGCTACAGCTATACTTACCATCTAATTTGGTAAAAATAGTTGGGACAGCATTAGAAATTAATTCCATTGAATCAGTAAAGCATGTTTTATCAAAGTGCAACTCACAGAGGTAGAGCATCTTATCACTTTCAGTATTTTCATTCAATTTACAGTTCTTAAACCATTCATTCCTTCGACTGAAAATATCAAATAACGAACATAAATGTTATGCATCACAAGCATAGAGCAATTATAAACAATCAAATAACAAATACTCACTCAGTTTCTTGAGGAAAACAAAACAGTAAAATATCTTTACCGTCGATTTTCGTATTTTCATTTGAAAGACAACCGTGTGCTTTGCAAGATAACATTGTATTAGTGAAAAAGATATTCTTAACAAATACAAACTTTCATAAAAACTGAATGGTAAGTGTAGACAAGTAAAATTGCACACAAACAAATCCTAACCTAAAATCTGAAAATTTTTTGCGAGTACTAATAACTAGTATTCAAAGTTAAATTTAATAAAAACGATAAGGGATAAGTGATGTATAATAATCCAAAAGCAGTTGCATTTAAAGTAAGATAGTTATACTATACAATACAGGCGGCTACAGATTAATTGATACAATGAAATTTAACCAATCACGTTCTTCCTATGTTGCATGGCATAGTTTATATATGTACGTCAATTGGTATCGTATTACATGTATATAATATATGGTAATATGCAACTGGTCTCCCTAAATATGCATGGGAGAGTATGTAAGGTTAAACATGTATGTGAAGTTACACGAATCTATCTAAAAAGGAAAGCCTATAAAAAGGAATTGATATGTATCTTGTAACAGAGACAAATGGTATTCTTATCTCTATATATACACATTTTACTTCAGTATTCTAAGCAGTGTTGAAATTATTAAACCAAGAAAAACAAATTGTTGTGAAAATAGATTTTTCATTAATTTAATTTGAAATGTACATATATATTATACAACAAATACATTATTTCCAATTACTTTGGTGTTTACTTTTTCTCAAATTGCATGGCATCCTTGTAATGTGGAACTACTAATTGTAAGTTGAATTAAGATTTAGACATGGAAACTACAACATCCGCAATTTTACAAGAAAGATCAAAAATATCTTTAATTGCAGCATCTATATTTATCTCTTGTGTGTTTGGAATTTGAATGCTAGATTTTTTTGGTGTTATATTTCTATTTGGAGTAGATGCTGCATTATTATCTGAAAAGATATGTAAAATTTTTATGCTTAAATATACTAACATATTAGCTTTTTTTCTTTGAGAACATTATTACAAACTTTTCAAATAATTCTTTTTTCTATCACTAGTGGAAAATAATCTAGAATATTTTGGAGAAACACTGAGTCTATTAACAGAGGTTGTTTTGTATACTAATTGTTTTTGCGGAGATTCCCAGCTTGGTGTGACACTCTCCAGGCTATCATTAACTTGATATCTTGTTGATCTTTCAAATGGAATATTGCATTTGTGTCTTTTAAACAAGTATTTATATTTCCCTAAAAATAATTTTTTAAATATTAAAGTTTATTATTTATCTGATAAGAAACCTTACCTTGTATTGGAGAGACCAATATTTGATTTGCTGTCTTTTCTTCCCATATATAGTCAGTACATAAATTAAGTTCTGGTGAATTTAAAATTGTGTCTAAACCCATAAAATTTAATATATCTTCATCTAATGTATAATTTATGGTTTTTTTTTGTAAACTATGCTGTACATCGTATAAATTATTAGAAACTTGTTTCATAAGTTCTTCAAATGACTCTTCTAGAGATTTAACTGTTTTACAATGCTGTATTATTTCTTTATCACAATTTAATATATCTGATGACTTATCCATTTTTAAATAATATTTTATTTGTTTTAGCATTTGATCAAATATTGATAATAGGATTTTAAATACTAAACATTTTTTTATGTATAATCCAGTACCAAGCTTTAAATTAAATGCATTATAAATTATTTAGATAACTTTCTAATCCTTATGTGAAATATACTTTAATTTTTATATTTTTTACCTGGATATTGTTACTTGAATACAACAAAAGTGTTTTACTATTTATTTTTTGAAGATTTCTCCCATCAAGGAATATGCAGTTTACACATAAATTTGAAATTAAATTTTGTAATGTGCTACTAAAAGTCTCTAGCTTTTTAAGCTTCAAATATTTTTGGTTTAAAAATTTAATATTTTGAGCAACACTTCTCTTCCATGCTGAAAATTTATAAATTCGTAGATATTACAATTTAGTTTTAAAATTAGCTTAATTATTAGTATAAAATGTTATAATATCAAATACAAACAATTTATAATTTCTGTATCATCAATATCCATTAATCGCTTTGCAATTAATGAATTTACTGGAAGCTTAGATATTAATTTCTCTATGTTACTTTTTACTTCAAAAATAGCAGTCTGTATTTTTATTAACTCAATAGCGTTACACCTAAAAAAACAAAGTTTTTATCTAACATATATGTCTTGAGATTTTTATAATATTTTTGAGATATAAAATAAAGATATATATATTTTACCGCATGTACTGTTCAAAGGATTTCAAACTTAATTTTGTGTTTTCATGAAATTTAGAAATAGTATTATCCTTCTCTATATTTTTAATGGTAAAATATGTTTGAACTATGTGCTTACTATCACCAATATTAGGAGCTTGTAATAATTCAATTTGACCTACACAGAATTAATCATCAATGTATTAGCAAATATGAATGATATTAACTTATGTCGAAAATAAAAATTTACATGTTTTACTAATGTAAGCTTTTAAGCTAATTTCTGATATTTTCCACATAAGAATTAAAATCTTTTTTCCCCCTGCTTGTAGCAAATGAGACATAAGTATTGATGGAAAATTTATATCTGGATTCTCATTTGCTAAAACTGCAAAATATTCTCTTATTTCCATACGGTATCTTTTCTCATCCATCTTATTCAGAATTGGCCATGTAACCATTTTTTTAAATCGTTTTGCATTATGCACAGATAAGAGATAATGGGAAATGTGAATAAAACCTGTGGTATTTGGTTTGTCAAACATTCCCTATACATTGTATTATATAAAAAATACTAGTATTATTCGTAGTTATATAAATAGGTTTCATTTTCCTAATAATACCTTTTTAAAGTGTATTGTACACTCATAGGATGCAGGTACAACTTGCATAAGTAAAAATACATTTTTATAAAACGATTCATTAATCATACTGTACTATTTTTTTAATTATATTATTTTATAACTGTACATACAACATACTACTGTTATCATAAATTAAACATATATAAGTTGTATTCCAAAGGCATTCCAAAGACATACAAAAAAAATATTTGTGTACAAAATATGGATTCCTTATACATATATATATATATACACACACAAATATATATTGTTAGTTTATCAGAAGACTGACAACTAAAGAAAGTAATTATACAATCTTTAATAAATGTTATTTTATTGCGTATTTCTTACTATTATATATTATTATATACTACTATATATATATATATATACATATATATAAGAAGAAAATTACAAAAAGGATTTTGAATCATAATATTGTCTTTGTTAAATAATATAATTTTATCAAACAATTATAACATCCCTATTCTAGAGAATAATAGATTTCTATTTTATATAACGAGAGAAGACTATGAGTATCTTTATTCATTAATTTCTTATATCATTAATACTATTATAATACTAAATATACAGAGAAGGAATATTACATTTTTAAACATTATAAACAGTTTTCAAGAAATACCATCATGGATAAAAAAATATTTAATTTCGTAATGCCTTAAGTTTTCTTTGAATGTTACTTTTGGGTACTGAGGCCCTTTCTTGCATCTAGATCCAACAATATAATTATGTACTAATTACTAATACTAATGTACTTCATGCTATGGGACTTTTAAAAAATGATCACTTCTGGGTGTAAGGCGGCGCCACTAGATTGTACCATAGCAACTCATCTCGGTGTCGTCGTGAAAGCTTTCAACACTATGAGCCATACACAGTGAAGTGTATCTGTCGGATAGTGGCGTGAAAATGGCGGTGTAAAATGGCAGGACGTAGATCGACGTTGACAAATGCCGATTCCCTATCGGAATCTGGAAACACCGATCCTCTTAGGGAACTGTTCGAAGCATGTAAAACCGGAGACCTTGCAAGGGTAAAGGCGTTGGTTACACCGAAGACGGTCAATGCTCGAGACACTGCCGGACGCAAGTCCACCCCTCTGCATTTTGCAGCTGGTAAGCATCATTTTTGCACCAGCTTTTCTTGCTCTTTTGCATTGATAAAATCCAATATGCAACTTGGAATTTCCTTCGATTCATAGCCTCCGATTGAAACCATAAGATTTCGTTGTCATGTCGCGGACTTAAAACAATTCGAACACTTAGTTCTCAATGTTGTCATATTACCATTTGAATAATTCTTTCGAAATCGAATATATTTATAATGAAATTTAAATATATTTTGTAGTATAAAAGAACTAAAATAATTATTGTTGGACACAAACTCATATTTTCTACATTTCGCAAATGAAGAACATAATCTTTGTACCAAGTTTTCTTATCCTTCTACATTGATAATATCTAATATATAGTTTAGAATTTTCCTTATTACATCACTTATGATTGGCAACGTACGATTTCATCGTTACATTAAAAGTTAAAATAATTAGAACACTTAGTTTACAATGTTGTCATTTTATAATTTAAATAATGTTATTTGAAATAATAGAAGATAAACATATTTTTTATAAGAAGAAAAGACTGAGAAAATTGTTGTTGTTAATATTGTGTTTCTAATGTTTATTTTTTATTGTTAATATACAGGTTATGGTAGGATAAATGTAGTAGAATTCTTGCTGTCTGCTGGGGCATCCATTCAAGCACGTGACGATGGAGGTCTACATCCCTTGCATAATGCTTGTTCTTTTGGACATTCTGATGTTGTAAGACTGCTCTTAGAAGCAGGGGCTAATCCAAACACTAGAGACAATTGGAATTATACACCTTTACATGAAGCTGCAATTAAAGTATAATTTTATTCCATTCGATTTACTAATTTTCATTTAATTTCAAGACAATTTTATTAAATCTAATATACTGATTATTCTAATAGGGTAAAATAGACGTGTGTATTGCTCTGCTACAACATGGAGCAGATGCCAATATAAGAAATACAGAAGGGAAAACGGCATTAGAATTGGCAGATCCTGCAACTAAACCAGTATTAACAGGAGAATATAAGAAGGATGAATTATTAGAAGCAGCAAGATCTGGAAATGAGGAGCGTCTTTTACAACTTCTGAATCCTTTAAATGTAAATTGTCATGCGAGTGATGGCAGAAGATCTACTCCATTGCATTTAGCTGCTGGATACAATAGGTCAAGACTGGTGCAAATTTTATTGCAAAATGGTGCAGATGTGCATGCAAAAGATAAAGGGTAAATTTCTCTTTAACTCCAGCATTATCTAATGTAATTATTAAAAGTTGACATATGAAATAATTTGTTTCCAATGATTATGTTATAGAGGTCTTGTACCACTTCACAATGCTTGTTCGTATGGTCACTTTGAAGTGACTGAAGCACTTCTTAAACACGGTGCAGCAGTTAATGCCAGCGATTTGTGGGCATTTACTCCGCTACATGAAGCTGCTAGCAAATCCAGAGTTGAGGTGTGCTCGTTGCTTTTAAGCGAGGGCGCCGATCCGACTCAATTAAACTGCCACAGTAAAAGCGCCATTGACGTAGCCCCGACATTGGAATTACAAGAAAGATTGACATGTATGTTTCCTATGTCGATAGTACTCTTCTAGAAAAGCACACAGAACATGGTTTTGTTAGATACACTTTAATTGTAGACGAATACAAGGGACACTGCCTCTTGGATGCCTGCAGGCAGGCAGATCTTACTAAATTAAAAAAGTACCTGTCCCAAGAAGTTGTAAACTTTAAACACCCATACACTGGGGATACACCACTGCACTATGCCGTTGCATCTCCTTATCCCAAGAGAAAACAAGTAATAGAATCTTTAATTAGGAAAAATGCTGCCTTAAATGAGAAAAATAAAGACTATCTTACACCTCTTCATGTTGCTACTGATCATTCTCATTATGATGCAATGGATGTGCTACTTAGACATAATGCAAAAGTCAATGCTTTAGATGGATTAGGGCAAACTGCACTACACAGGTACTGTGAATTGTCTAGAACATTTAAAGTTTTTTTATTTCTTCATTTTATGATGAGAAAATATATGATTCTCTTACTTAAAAAAAATATTATTGCATAAACAGGTGTGTTAGAGAAGACAATGTGCAAGCTTGCAGAATATTGTTATCATACAATGTTGATCCATCTATAGTATCACTTCAGGGCTATACTGCAGCACAAATAGCTGCAGAAAATGTCCTTAAAATATTACAAGGTTCGAAACTAATTCACTACAGATACCAAATATTTTCCACCTGAAGAATGTTTCTATTCTCATTTTTATTTTACAGATCCACCGAGTGGGACAGACGACGCGGAAGCGCAGCTATTAGAAGCGAGTAAATCTGGCGACTTAGCGGCAGTAGAAAGAATTTTACGGACGAATCCATTGGCTGTTAATTGTCGAGATTTAGATGGTCGGCATTCCACACCGCTGCATTTTGCAGCGGGATTTAATAGAGTGCCTGTAGTTGAATATTTATTGGCACATGGAGCAGATGTACACGCCAAAGATAAAGGGTTAGTAGTTCGTTATACAATTTATTATATAGTTATTTAAACACAATAATCAAAGAAAGTATTTAATTTTATATATTTAGTGGACTCGTTCCTTTACACAATGCCTGCTCTTATGGTCATTATGAAGTAACGGAATTGTTGGTAAAACATGGTGCATCTGTAAATGTTGCGGATTTGTGGAAATTCACTCCACTTCATGAAGCTGCAGCTAAAGGAAAATATGAAATAGTTCGCCTGTTATTGAGACACGGTGCAGATGCCACTAAAAAGAACCGAGACGGCGCAACACCTTTAGATTTAGTAAGAGATGATGATCAAGACGTAGCCGATTTATTACGAGGGAATAGTGCACTTTTAGATGCAGCAAAAAAAGGAAATTTAGCAAGAGTACAGCGACTTGTTACACAAGATAATATTAATTGTAGGGATGCACAAGGTCGTAATAGTACTCCATTACATTTAGCCGGTAAGTCTCTTAATTTTTATCTTCCTTTTTTTTGTATTGATTCACGCAATATAACCTGCTAATACCTTAATACAGCGGGATACAACAATATGGACGTAGCCGAGTTTTTGCTTGAACGTGGAGCAGACGTAAATGCTCAAGATAAAGGAGGATTGATACCTTTGCACAATGCTTCAAGTTACGGTCATTTAGATATTGCCGCATTACTCATCAAATATAATACCGTAGTAAACGCTACTGACAAATGGGGCTTTACACCACTTCACGAAGCAGCACAGAAAGGTAGGACACAGCTATGTGCCCTTTTATTGGCACATGGCGCGGATCCTTTCTCGAAAAATCAAGAAGGACAAACTCCTTTGGACCTAGCTTGCGCTGACGATGTAAGATGCTTATTACAAGATGCTATGGCTTCACAGCAAGTAGTACCGTCAATACCATCTGGTAACAGTGGCGTCGGAGTTGCCATTAACTTAAATAGTAATGGTAATAATACTATTAACAGTAGGCCACCCAGTATCGTTGCGGGTAAATGTATTTCAATGATACATCTACAATTACAAATATATTTGTATGTTTATATATATATATATATGCGTGTGTATATACGTGTGTATATCATTGAAATTTGTTCAGTTCCAGTTACACCACCACCACCACTTACTCAAGAAACCGTCATTATGCCTTCTGGAACAGCTATGACTCTATGCGTACCACTTGCTAGACCATCTTCTTGTTTAAGTCCAATGCCGCCATCTGAGACGTGTTCTGAAAGAGATTCCAAAGATTCTAAAGATAATTCGAATATTACGACTGTAGCCGGTTTTCTTCAGAGCCTTGGTTTAGAACATTTATTAGAATTGTTCGAACGTGAACAGATTACGTTAGATATATTAGCGGAGATGGGTCACGAAGATCTGAAACAAGTTGGGGTATCCGCGTATGGTTATAGACATAAATTAATCAAAGGCATGGAAAAACTTTTAAATACAACTGCCGGTACTCCGTGGCAACCGACTATTACACCGGGGACGTTATTAGTAGACTTATTAGCTGAGGATAAAGAATTTCTAGCTGTTGAGGAAGAAATGCAAAGCACTATTAGACAACATAGAGATAATGGCCATTCTGGTGGTATATTTTCTCGATATAACATAATTAGGGTAGGTTTGTTATACGTGATTGTAAAATATATACTCGAATAATAGCTAACAATTTTAATAATTCATTTATGATTTTTCTAAAATAGATACAAAAAGTGCAAAATCGTAAATTATGGGAACGTTACGCGCATAGAAGACAAGAAGTTGCTGAGGAAGTTGGTGCAGCCGCGCCTTCTTCTCCGAGTACTGGATCCAGGACTACTCCTGGATCGAGCTTGCCACAGGCGAACGAGAGGATGTTATTTCATGGTAGTCCATTTATTAATGCGATCGTTCAGAAGGGTTTCGATGAACGACATGCGTATATCGGCGGTATGTTCGGCGCCGGAATTTATTTTGCGGAGCACAGTAGTAAAAGTAATCAATATGTGTATGGAATATGTGGAGGTACTGGATGTCCTGCTCATAAGGACCGAAGTTGTTACATTTGTCATAGGTAAGCATATAGAAACGAATAAATTTTGAACTTTAAATTATTCTAAAATCATTATTATTATTCCTTACACTTGTAATATTATGTATATCATTTACAGACATTTATTACTCTGTCGTGTCACACTGGGAAAATCATTTTTGCAATTTTCCGCGATGAAAATGGCTCACGCACCGCCAGGACACCATAGTGTAATGGGTAGGCCGTCCCAAGGTGGTTTAGCTTTCCCCGAATATGTTGTCTATAGAGGCGAACAAGCATATCCGGAATATCTTATCACGTACCAAATCGCGAGACCTCAGCAAGAAAGTGGTGGAAATGAGAGTGTCGAAGAACGGTGATCAGAAGAGTCTAGCCCAGCGGCAAGGTTTCGAAGTCTTTGTTGCTGTCAGAGACCTCGAACGTGTAACACTCTGTCTTGAATCTGGTTGAAACAAATTACGATTTCGTTTTGGAATCAATTCTTCCATTTTTTATCTTCTTTAGCTGAAGTAGGAAAGGGTTGTTCGAATGAATCTACAATACAGTGATAGATAAATTTTATCGATATATAAGTATATATATCGGATCTATTCGTTCAACGTTGAAAAGAAAGAAGACAATTGATAGGACATTTAATTTTTAGCATTTATTTTGTGATAATATACTGGTCTAATTAGACCACGCAATCGTATACATGCCTGATTATTGATGTATATTGACTGCAGTGTACATATATCAGTATGGATTAGAATATATCGAAGACCAGCATGATTTTTTATGTAAATTTAGGTGTCGATGAACGTGTTTATCTTTATATTCATACGTACGAAACGATGTTTCAATCATCACATCTAATTGTCGATTGATTGCAGCGTGATGTAAAATATCTTTAAAAAAATCGTATAAATTTGGTGAAAAAGAAAAGCATAGTATTTCTATATCTTTGTCAATTTCAAAGTAAATAATTGTGCTGGTTAAAGCAATTACTTCAATTACATGCGTTATGGGTAAAGTCCGTGAGCAAATATTTAATTTGTAAATAACTAGAAATACGTTGTAAGTCTTCATAATATAATCATGAGCACAATCTGCGGACTAAAGTCAATTTGTTATTGACAAAGTTCTGAAAAGGTATATCTTCCTAATATAAAGATCAATTTATCGAATCGAATCTCACAAATGATTCCGTTCATGGTAGATTAATTAAAATGATTAATACAACGAATGGTATTATATTTAGTATTCGTATCGTTCGCACATAAATCTTCGTTTTATCGTATAAAATTCAATTCAAACTTTCACATAAAACTAAAGTTTGGACTTTACCTATAACATGTATATACGTAAGCGAGTATTTTATATATTCGGTTGATATTTCGGACACAGAATAAATTCACTCGTGTTGTCGACATTATCAACAGGGTTCCTATAAGCTCGTAGCAATTTCAAATACTGTACATAAATATACATTTTATTGTACGTATATCTATTTTTCTCCACGATATACTTCGATTACATTCTTTTATCGTGTTTTTATTACTCTTCTATGTATAAGTTTGGATTCTTTTCTCAGGTGATGAACAATATATGTTACACTTTCATTTGTCAAATTACACAACGAAGCCACTCTTTTCTTGTACGTCTATAGCCGTGTAAACATTAAAATTACGAGTAAAAAGTCGACAAATATTTTAATGTGAATCGTATAAACTAATTAATATATCATAATTTTGTATATTTTATTCTATTATATAAAAAAAAGAAAGAATATCAAACAAGATGAACTTAATGTTCTGTAAACAAAAAACTATTTTCATTATTATTTAATGAAATTGCTAAAGAGATCTCTTTAGATAATAGGGATAACCGCGCTTCAATTAATTCACGATATTATTCATACACATATGCGTTCAATATGGAGATCACATCTCTTAATACTAATGGAAAAAAGAAGTATGCGAATTTACAATTGTACGTATGTGAAGTACAAGAAAACAGATGTTTTTACGATATCCGAACATGCTCTTAATAATTATTTAGGTGACGGTTTTTATTTATGGGTGTATATATCGAATATATGTGTTCGTTAAATAAGTGCTCAAGAAACTGATGCAACAAATCAACATTTGTTAATTCTGCGCTCTTACACGAAGACACGAAGTAATCAATTATTGTAAACTAACACATGAAAAAATTCTGTCCTTGTATTTACTGTATTCGACAGTCGACAACGTATTCAATTTCTAAGCTTTGACTGTAAGAAGATAGACTGATTCTAAGAAAGAAAAAAATCGTTTTACTGTTACATCCGATTTTACACTTTCATTTCTTCGTTTTTTGCCTTACTACTGATTTCATAATTTAAAAAAAGTACGTACATCAGTGTTTCAATAAACGTAACTAGACGATAGCAATATGCGAAAGAAAAATAATGAAATATAAAAAATTAATACTTTTCTTCGTGCACTAATTTCTTAATATTTTGTCGTGTTCTTAGCTATATTAGATTTTCGTTTGTAATCTTCGTTGTTAATGACAATGGATTTAACGGAGCAAGCTAGAGTATAATAGAAAGTTTTACATTGAAGAAATGCGACAGTGTCGTATTACCAAAGGAGCTCATTTATATCTCCGTTTATCCATGTCTCAGACAATGATGAAGAAGCAAACGACTCTGTTTCATTTCTACGACGTACAGTCGTTACATAATTCGTATTTTTTCACAAATTATACGTCATCGATGCTGTTACATTACTGAGAAAATGGGGTATTACTAGTTTTTCTATTTTATTAAACCGAGTAATTTTCAAGCTTTCATACTTATTCTTATCAAAAATATTGTAAATTACTTATTACAAATTTTATGGGGTGGTCAATCATAATCCTAGTTTATGTTATGATTTATGGTTTTTGGGTATTTATGACCTTTGCAATCAATCCTCTATTATAAAAGATGCCTTAAAGAAATTTAAATATGGCGGCCAAATAGTGAACTGGCTCTACTTTATAGAACCGAGAATCTTATCTAAAAGTAAACAGAACGTACTATGATAAACCAATTCCTTAATATGTATTATATTTTTGTCGTATATTTTTCTAAGTAATATAAGTGTTACATATATAAATATTTTTTCGCAACGCTAATTTCCGACTTTATTGTAACTTCAACTTCAAACAAAAGTATTATACGTACATATGTATATCACATAATTATCAAATCTAAAACTTTTCTATGATATTTCTATGATACAGAATAACAAAATCCGATTATATATTAGTTTTCTATAATTTACAACATTACATTTGAAGATATATTCTAAAAAATGATTGTACAAAAGAACACGTGAAGTTTTCGTTGGCAAGGTTTATAATACGATCGTAAAGGAAAGTTATTTTTAAGTAAAAATTTTAAGATATCAATTACAGTGATAAGAGAAGGGGATTAAATCTTTTTACCAATAGTTCCGAATTTGTTAACTTTGCTTACACTCCATAATTGAAAACGTATTGTGTATCATGCGAACGAAGGTATCACGTGTCTTGTGGGTCGGGACGCTATCTAATACATTTGGATATCATAAAGTGGAACAGTCACGCAGGATTTCTTGTTATCAAAATAACTTCCAAATTTTATTTTCAGAGAATATTTGGACGAGGTACGATAAAAGTTCAGGTAAAAACCGGTATTGCTCGATAATCGACATTGCTATCCCGCTCTACGAAGCAACTCTGTCACCCGGCAGCGTAAGAATGCAAGCACGTGGATTTAGGAGCGTTCTGATTCGTAGTTTCGTCGAAATCACGTGAAGGCCACGAGGCTGAGTCGGCGCATGCGCAGTGAGGGAACACCGGCTCGTCAGAGACGTGCCGTCGGATGACACTATGACACTCACGCCGCGCCGGTGCTTTCAGATTTTAGACTTGGGGGCAGTCGGAAAGTGTAGGTTAGATTGCGCGATTCGCGACCGTCACTACCGCTGTTAAAGGAACCTAATTATCCTCTTAAATCAACTTAAGTGTCCCAACTATTAATCTCACGGAAGTAAATCCGTAAGTGTCACCCCATACACATAACAAGAGAATTATGCGAAATTCGTGACATTCGAGAAGTTGGCACGAACGATGCACTGCATCGTTTTCGCCACGTGAAAATCTTTTTATCGTGCGTACGCTGGTAATTAGTATATACACATCCATTTGCATCTCGTGTAAATTTCGACACTTTGCGACTCACTTCTCCTGTTTGCGCTCGAAGAAACTAAATACCTAGCGAGACAAAAAAGTCTACCGTATTACGATGTGCTCATTTCACACGTTTTAAAGAGATCTATATATTGCGTTATACTTACGTCTCGAAGATCCTTTTGTCATTAACGATCTCAAAAAATAGACAATGTGACAATATCTGGGAAGAGTATATAGAAAATTGTGAAGTTCAAAAGAAGAACTGAGGCGTGAAAAATTAAGAGGACAATCTGGTTCTTTGGTTTCATTCCAATCTTAAGTAGTACTATTCTTCAGTCCAAAAAATACGTAAGTAGTATCTTCGTTATTCCATTATAATTTTTTACAATTTTTTTATTTCGCATTGTTGATAGCACAGTGTTTCATTTATAATTCAACACATTCACGACCATTGATTTTAGCAAAATCTTGAAGTATAAAACCATAAAATTTTGTAATTAAAAGAAGAGCAAAGATTTGAAAAGTTTTTCGGTATGTAACTATTATTAATTAAAGTCAATATAAGAAATTCTCCTTTCTTCAGAGTCACTAACAATTGACCCACATGAAAAACCATATAAAACCATAATACAATCAACGGTCGTTAATGTATTAACATGGATCAAATGGATCAAATAACAATTTGTATCAAATCATCTTCTATCTCCATTGAAAGAAAAACGTAAAAAGCACTCCTGTGTAACCTGCGGAATTAATTGATTCGTACCGCGGTCGATGCCACATGAGAATGGAAACATTCGGCTGCGCATTGACTACGATTTCTTATGTAACAGAAGCGCGTAGGATTATACAATTGATTATAATATGCAGCACTATGCAACTAGAAAATTTCGATAAAATTTGTTTGTAGTTGCGTTCTGTAATAGTAAGCACATAATAGTGTATTATCATTCGCGAGAAGCAAACCACTTTGTTTACAAACAAACTGTGAGATAACATTCGTTGGAAGTGCGTAATGAATGTCACGTAGAAAAGAGTTTATCTGGTTGGCATTATTATCTCGCTTATGTATCACATATATCACATATATCGCTCTAAATTTACCCATCAGAACCATATTAGATGCGCGAAATGTATGTACACTGCTCAGCGAAACACGTGCGCGTGATAATCGACCTGAAAAATTTCTGATATGCATTTGTATTTGCATTATACGTAGAAGAGACGAGAGCGCCAGAAAGCGCGATTACGGGTCTACATTTCAAAGAAATGCTTTTATCGTGTTAATAAAGAAAGGAAAGTGACACGACTGATTAGCGGTTATGGTTGGGAAGAACATTATTAGCAACGTTTATTGTTTAATGTCCGCCGTTTTGAATGACGCGAAAGAGGGATCGATTAACTGGCTCCTGACCTCACGACGACGGAAACAATAAATAAATATTGCTCGCGATTTTTATTCCACTGCTTTTTTTTTTATACATTACTGATTATAATTGTGTTTTTAATACTCGATTCCAGATTAGTTATTTCAAAAATCAAGTACTTTTAAAAAATACGAACTTTGACTCTATATCTGACTGACGCAGTGTATATTCTGTCAACCTAAACAGTGCTAATCAATTTAATGTTTATATTATGAGCTATTGTTCAAATTTTGTTCAATGTAATATTATACATATATTTATATACATTTTATCCTTGTTTTAAATTAAAAAACATCATTGTGAGGTGATTGGTAGGTGATAGTGCATTTAAGGAACTACTCTTGGTGTTTAACGAACAACAATTTATTAACAAACGATTTAATAGACAGAGTCAACAAATAACAATTAACAGATATGATCAACAAATAACTGGTAACAAAAACTAACAATTAACACCAAGGGTTCAATCGACGCGTTTGCTACGCAATGGTACTGTGGACTTATTTATTTCATGGCTCGAGACAGACTGTCCTTTTGTTCCAGATCGAACGGATCCTTCCCTTCGTTGCCCATCGATATCCCCACTAGCGTGCGTTCATTAGATGTACCGCGGCGGCTGGCGCGTGTATGCTCTTCCGAGAATTCGGCGGAAGAAGCGTAAGGATATCGATGGCACATTGGGCACGTCGGTGTTGCGCTTTGATGGCGTAGCGCTTTGTATCGCGAAGCTGTTGGAAAGTTCCGTGGCACGTGCTGCCACAATTGTATTAATTTTGAAAAATGAAAATGTCTTAAAACAATTTAAATATAATAACGTAACGAAAGTAGTGACTCGCAAGGATCGCGTTCGAGGTTTGTTAGCCGATTTCTTCTCGTAACCGGCTTGACTGCTCTCTTAAAATGCATTTTGTTCGTTTTTACGTACGCATGCCCGCGTGCTTAGTGCCCCCGCACCAAGTACTCGTGTTTTCCGGTCACTCGTCTCTCCTTGGACGCCTACCCGGGAGACAGTTGTATGAACACAAGACGAATTGTTTGCACGTATTATTCCCACGCGTATACCACGACACCATGCATTTCCGGAGAAAGTGGAGAGAAATGTTGCAATTTGTATCCACTGCCTTTTAACCAGTAAAAAACAAAAATCAGAAAATCGACAAAATTGTACTTATCATGCATTTTCCTCCTGTAATCTTCATACTGAAATCCGTTAAACGATTACATTGCATTATAGGTGATAATGAATAATAGAATTCCTGGTAACAGAATTATATATAGATATATCGAAAATAACCTCTATGCGAGATAGTTGTCTTCTTTTCATATTTTCAAAATGTAGGAATATGAACTTGTACGGTTGATAAGGTTGAGAGGAAGTAGTATGCACCGCGGTGAATGTACGATAGAGTTTGTCGCCCCTCTGATGCTTATGTAACACTTGATCGTTTTAAAAGCGTACGCTATTTACTTTTAGGAGTCAGGTTAGCGTAGGTGCTATTGTGTCACGTATTAACTTTACGTGTTCCCTTCTACTTTATATGTATTTAATGACGAAAGTATCTCGAATTGTGGTAGATCAGTGCTATTCTTTGAATATGATGTTTTTAAATTCGACATTAGTGTTACAAAATTAATTGTGCTATTTAGATGTTGAAATTCAGTTTTGAAGTGGAGTACCGGCTTGATAAGAAATACATCAGATTGCAGATGAAGATACTTACATATTTACGTACGCATTATTGTTGCATTACGTTATGTTATTTATGCATCGACATTATTGTATCAGTCTTTCACGGTTTATTGTTCCACATATAAATCAGCAAGAGTCAAAAGGCTATCTTCGCTTAAACGAATCTCAATGTTTCTCAAATATAATTGTATTCTAAACGTGGCATGACCTTATCGACCGTATAAATTTAGGTTTATTGTTGCCTTGTACGAATCTTAATCGTCAATCGTGATATCTTACACATCCCTAAATTTTACATGGTCCCTAAATTTTATCGATTAGGAAAGACAATGTGACCCAGTCGTCATACTTTGTGAGAATATCTGTACAATTTATCGCGCTATTCAATGACATTTGCTTTATCGATAAAATCGAATTCCTGGTGACTCTCGAAGGTACAATTGAAAAGAATTCAGATCGATGGTAAATCGATCATCGATCGATCGTGGACTATCATTCATCACAAGAGAATGTTACGCCGCGCGAATATAAAGAATAGCTAAACAAAACGTTGAAATAAATTTGTAATTTAAAAGTTTCAGAACTCAGGGATTTGAACATTCGAGAATTTACGAATTTAGAGATTTAAAAATCTGAGACTTTGATAATCCAGAATATCATCTATAATATATAATTCTAATTATCAAACTAAAAAATTTGACAATTCGAAAGTTTGAGGATTCAGAAAGCTGAAAAATTACGAACTCAAGCTATAAATAATTCTCGTTATAGATAACGCACGTGTATTCGAACTGTTCATGCCCAGCTAGCATTGGCGTCAGATCCAATTATCTCGGCACGCGGTTTTCCCTTTTTTTATCGTTATAGAAAAGCATCTCGCGAAATCTACGCGCGAGCATAACGTGCGCCTCTTCTTTATGGTTTCGGCCACTAAACTTTGTCCGGTAAAATTCCGTACTTGAGGGTGTACAGGCGGCAAGGATATGTCGGTTATCAGGCTGCTTCGAACCAGAAACGCGACGGTGATAACAGCCAGAGGACCGACCTCAACGGCGCCTTCGATCGCTGAAATATACCGATTCCCGAGAACTTTTGCGGTCTGAGAATCTCAGCGCTTTCAGCCAGTAGCTTGTAACAGATTAGTAGCGCCAATGATGAATTGGCTGATAAGATTTTTAGAAATACATACTCTTTAAGCACGCGGTCAGATCGTGGCCTAGATAGTAAAAACGCACGTGATGTTGTATGAAAGTTTTATGGACTATTTCATTATTCTAACTGTGTTTTACTAGTTTTTAGATTACCAAAAGACTCTCACGTGTCTATTTGTTTAATGTATTAAGTATTATTAAGTTTATTTTTTCATTTCTTAAATTATATTTTTCTTTTCTTCGCGGTCGTTAATATCCTGTGATCCTGACCTTGTCTGTCAATTTTTTTCCTGTTGTGTGATCGTAACGTCAGATGTGTGTTCTTTAATAAGAAATCGCTCAAGGATCAGTAGGATTAGCGCATATTTCTTTCTCAAGGCTGTTCTTTAATGATACACAGCCGTAACTCGTGATAGAAGCTGATGCTATAAAAAGAAGATATTCAAATTTTGCCAACTCTACCGATTTGTAGATACGGTTCTTGACTCCTTTTTTCCTCTCTCTCTCTCTCTCTTTTACTTGTATTATGTACACGTAAAGGTGAACCGGTTGCGAAGAATCCTTCCCTCCGATCGAATGTTTACATTTCGTAAAAGCAAACAATTCTTATAAATTCCTATCTTTAAAAGCGGCATCTTTTTTTTAATCAATTTATCGAATTCTCTTATGCACGAAAAAATTATTATGTTGACGAAAAACTTCATAACAAAAAGATAGGCCAAATATCGAATGTATTTTCAATAATAATCAGTTTTAGCAGTCTCTGTTTTTCTATATAGCTGTTGTCTCATTATCATAGGTCAGGCATTCTCAGAGATCCCATTCTCTGGAATCATTAAGGTTTCGCCATTGTACATTCTTTCCTCTTTTTCTTCCTCTCCCTTTCTTTCGCTCTCTATCTTTACGTATATTCAGGTCCACGTTATCGATCTATTGTGCAACGAGACGATTTGCATAATTGGCGCCGATATATTATTAAAAGGGTACACATGCAAATGTTAAAGTAACAAGTTGCTATCAACAGAAATTATTTGCTTACTCGATTGTTTCTCTCGTTATCAGCGTCGGTATTACTTTGCGTTAACGTAACGCTTGATGACACTATTAACATAGTTCTTAGGCTGGTATAAACATTTTGCACACAAATTAATTAGGCGGCTCGGTTAATTAACAGTCAAGTAAGTACGTTACAATGAAGTTGAATTAATGTCAAAGTTTTATCTGGCGAGCGTTAACTTGTTGCAGGCCGATAAACAGAATCATACAATGTTTTTCAAACAGTAGACATTTTTGCCTCGATATTCTATTAAATATATCGTTACAGCGTTAGAAGTCTCATGTTATTTCCGATTTTAATTCGTAGATACGTATTTTGATGCCATTTTGCTGAAACTGCAAACGTTTCATACGTTGTTTAACAATTTATTAATTAAGTAATTATATGCTGATTAATTATCTCATAAAAGGGTTTATCATTGGTCATGTTATCGGTGACCGATGTTTCTGACTTAATAATTTTATGAAATTCCTGTCTCCTATGATAAGTCAAGGACTCGTATACTTCCCAGCTTTATCGGATTAGTCGTAGTCTAATTCCACACGTGACTCACAATAACCCACGACCTTCTTTTATCTCTGCCGATTGATAGCAAATTAACAATAGAAGCGAGTTTCATTATAACTGAAACGATCGTATTGAAATACGTTACTTTTTGCATCGGCTGGCTCGTTAGATAACGTCCTCTCAATATAAATTCCGCGTAATCGTTCTCACAGAGGATTGAAAATAATATTTTATCAATATTAATGACTGAGAAACGTGTATGCCTTGCAGTGGTTCTTCGTTTGTTCTAACGACAATCTATATGTCGTTGCATCGTTAGTTCCTATGCAAAAGTATTTGTATAAACTCATTGGCAAATAATATATACATCTTTCATTTTAATATACTTTAAGTGGGATAAATACGGCTGGATCAATAACACATGCACAGTGCACTGTAGTTCAAAAGCAGCGCATTGGTAACCAATGACTACACATGAACAATTCGAGTTTCTTCAGATTAAATACGACACTAAATAAACACAACATGTAAAAAAGACATAGTTAAACATAGTTCAGGTTTCCTTTCGATCCATTAGACGGTTATTTTAAGCAATCGTTAGCCGGTGACCAAACGTCACAAGCTAAGATCATTTGTATACACACGTGTATCTAACAGCTAGCTTTCACGTAGCTCACCCTATAGACCGTTTACGACTATGTATTATTCGCTATACATTCATAGGTCGATAAAATAACTTCGTAGAGTCAATAGAACACCGTATTTTCCTTTTCCTCGAAAATGCATTTGAGTTTACATTAGTTGTCTTTTAGACTTTTCACTACAAGGTATATCATGATGTACTCGCGCGTGGTTCTCGCTAACTGACTTTTTGGCTGTATCATGTTCGATATAATAAATCGTTTCTCAGTTGGTAAATTATCGATGAGATAGATTTATAGATTATTGGTAAGATTTGATAACAAAATTATTACGAATGTCTAGTAAGACGTTAAAACGTTATCTGGTCAGTTACTGAAGGAGTTATATTTCCAAGAAATCGCGAACAATGGCTAGATAACGAAGCAGAATCTCAACCAGTTAACATAGTACCTACTGTATCATAGAAGTCAGACAATTGGACTTGTTCCAAGGGCGGAACACGTCTCGTTGCATGTAGCGTTTTGAAGATGCGCCACGCTAATTTTAATCGCGGTCTACCCGAAATAGCATTACGACTGCGCACTTTTCCTTCTCGAGACACGAAATGTGAACATACTTTATTCATGACAACACCATTCGTCCAAATTTACTGACCTTTTAATGCCATCCGATCGAACATGTCGAATTGCTATTTATATATAAAACCAGTTTAACGGTGTTTACCCCGATGGTAGGCACGGAATACTTATCAATGGTAGAAAAAAGGAATGTACATTCAAAATAGTCAAACTAAGAGACTGTCTGGACTGGGTTATGAGACGTTGCACGTAATTCGCTTATTACAATATAAACTCCCAACAGCGAATTATGAAATATTATAATGCGATGCATCGCCTCCAGCATAACTATCGATTATTATCTAGTCGAGCCTGTATTTTTCATCTACTTTTTCTTCTACAAAAATAGATGATTTTTTATCAATTCTGTATATTTCATCATTGAACGTATTGTTACTTCACGCAATTGTTACATCATTCTGTGATCTTTCACGTACTCCTTATAAACATTACTGATTTAACGCGTACGATTTTCTTTCATCATAAAAATATAAAGACCTATACAAGAGAAAGACACGACACGTAATCTTTTCCGTTTTCAATACGGGAGCATCGTTTTAATCCAATACCCTACCAAACAATTACATATTATCAAAAGGATCTTTTTATTACATTTCCTTGTAGCGTTCTCTTGCAAAATACTTACATCAAAAATATTGATCTCAAAAGTTATTAATCATCGCATTTTAGACATCATATTTCGTGTATACTTATCGATCTTCCCTGTAATCTTCATGTTTGTTGTCTGTGATGTTGTCTTCTATAAATCGATAATAGCATTTCATAGGTTTCAGATCTGCCACGAAAACATGTTGCGCCTCCAACGCGCATTTTTATGGATTTTTTCCTTAGTAGTCGGAATGGTAATTACGGAATTGGCGGTAATCGCCTCCAATCGGTATCGAAAATAGCGACGTGGTTCCCTAGTGTATCGAGGACACGCAAGTTTATCAGCGAGAATTAAGATTTTGCGCTTGAAAAATTCGTATCGCCATATTTCGGCTTCTATGTGATAAAGAAAACGAAGCAATCATTCTAATTAATTTGGACGTTTCTGTGTCATCAGGTTGAAATAAATAAAATACACGCGTACATAGTTAATTTTGATAAATGTATAATAAGATTAAACAGATAGATAGATACTTCATCGATCTAAAATTCGAGTCGATGTTTCCCGAAGATCAACCTCTTTTTACATCATTGTCGAAGTATCTCGAGTTTTCCAAAGTATCTAGATCTTTCGATGTATTACTTGAAGTAAAAGTATCGTATCGCGTCTCAGGATTGTTCAAATAGTTTCGCAAGCCACGATAACTGTAAATTACAAGAAATTCTATTTGTTCGAAAATTCTTACATAAACGGAGACTTTCGTCGTGTCGAGAGCATAGATCGCATGAAATCTAAATATGGAAAGTTTCTCGTCTAGCTGTTCGTACGCCGTACGAACTTTTTTTCTTAAATTAATCAGTTATCAGCAGAACAACAATTATTGTGCAACGATTTATAGGAGTTCGACACTCAATGACAACTGGAAATTTTATCCCGGAACATTGAAAATATATTGTTGTTTATATATTTGCGGCATAAGCCTTATATCGACGAAAAATAAAATAAAATTAAAAAATCATCATAACACGCACGTTGCAACCGTTGTAGAAAGTGTCGCCAAGTGGGGCATATACAGTAAATGAGATAAGAGATTGTCAGTCTTTTTTCTCCCTTCTTTTTCAAAGTTACTTTTCTTATACCACAGCGCTCGACCCTGGCGCCTCGTTAGCGTAATGATAAACAATGCTTAAGGAATGTATACTTTAACCTCGACCTTTTGTTATTTATGACGCCAGTGGACAATATTGTACGTCATATTGCGTTTAAATTATTTTCTTTTTATTTCAATTGCCAGTAATTCTTTGCTAGCACTTTCTTCGAATTAATCGTGGCTACGTAATATTTCTTAAAAAGATATTAGAAATTGCAATTATTGTTATTATTATTATTATTATTGTTGTTGTTATTGTTATTATTATTATTATTGATACTGCTAGAAATTAAACATATTCGTGAATGGAAGATATACGATAACCCTATTGTTGTGACATTTGGTAGAGATAGAGAAAATTTACCAGAAATAGAAATAGGAGACAAGACGCGATAAGTTTATATGGTTGAAACTCGAAACATCAGATTTACGACATTGCTATAACGCTTCTTAGTTGTGCGCGCGTACTTGCTTGGTTCCGGTCTGGTACGTGTCGAGTCTGGTTCGAGAGCGAGTCTCGAGGGACGAGAGAAGAGACTATTGCTACATTTAAAAGTCGTAATTCCACTCCAGGAGTAACATGACCACTATGTGTCTACCCTGTCGCGCAAAATACTCCACTGTGATGGAGTTGTATAAAATTTTCAGTCTGTGTTATTCTTTCGTATAGAAACAACTGAATTATCATATCTCGATTCCATTAATTAAGTATCAATAATAAAATAGCTGAGCTATTCAGCGAAAGCAAGGAATATCTTTGATGTTGCATCTGACTGACGGCTTTAATCGATCACCAACGCAAGTTTCGAATTCGAATTCTATAAATTATTCCATGACACGGTGATATTTCTTTCTCTCTTTTTTTTTTCTTTTTTTTGTAGAGTATTTTGCAAGACAAGATACAGTTTCGATAGGTAGGTGAACTTTGTTTCCTTTCTTCTATATCTTCCTCTAAGATTCGCTTACGTCTATCTGTAAATATTTGTCGAACAATTTCGGATTTAGACGAGATTGTCTGATAAATCATGACGCATGACGATTCACGTGATTCGAACACACGGTCTTGTAATATTGTTGGCGAAATTTTTGGCAGTGAACGGCGCACGTTCCTTGCTATTAAAGATTTGGCGATTTGATCATTCATGCAACACGAATTCCAGTTTCGACAGAGTGCTCGGCAAAAGCTTTCTGCGATGTGAAATTGGATCCCATTCTCCAACTCGCGACCGAAAAACTTTTCGATGAACGAATACGACAACGATCTTAATTTTCAAGTAATCTATTATCAGAGAGTGTTATATGCTAATTTAGAAAGTCGATATTAACACGTGCCGTGCATATTTAGATCGTAGATACCAAAGGGAAATTTTTAATAACGTGTTGTTAACGTTGAGTAAGAAATGGATGTAATTGTTATTTATGTGAAAATTTTCAGTAAACATTTTTGTATTTTACTTGAGCGAATATTCGGTAAAAATTTTGGCAGAAATAAATTTAAAAAGTTAGATCATTTAATTTATTTCATCTACTATCATGCAATGTGTTTGCGGATCAGGTCAATTAAAAATATTCTAAAAGATAATCCAAAGTAGAAAATATTTCAATATTCTAAAGAACAAACAATTCTTTTCCAGATCTAAATGTGTTCCATAGCGATGCCTGCTGAGCTACTTCTGGGGCATAGTCCTCCAGTGTACAGCTCGCTTCTGTACAGTCCCTTGGTAGCACCGACGATTGCCAGCAGATCGGTGCCACCTAGAATAAGGCCATGCTTGTCATCTGGTTCCTTGGCCATAGATAGCATTCGCAACAGCAACGATGGCGGTAGTAATAAGCAGAAGAAGAGGGTAGTGTTTGCCGATGATCGTGGCCGTCCTCTTACTCAGGTACTCGTTCTTAATTCCTATCTTGTACTAATTGTGAAAGGAAATAAAATAATCCTGTCTGTAACGCAAGCTTTACTTGACTTCCTACTTGTCTTTGAACTTTCTCGCGATATATTTTCTTGTCTTTTATATCTTTGCAAACCAATTATTTTCCAATTTTTATTAATATTATATATACAGGGTGGTTGGTAACTGGTGGTACAAGCGGAAAGGGGGTGAAAAAAAAATTTTTTTAATTTTTTTTTAATTTTTTTAAAAATCTATAGTGAGATCCGTTATAACGAGACGTGATAAAGTGCACGCGTATCGAGCGAAAATTCAAAGTCGATTTTCTCGAAAACAAAGCCTCAAACGAAAAATTTTTATTCTATATCTTCGACTTCTTTTTTCGCGTAGAATCACCCCCTCTCCGCTTGTACCAGCAGTTACCAACCACCCTGTATATAAAATATAATAGAGAAAATTTTAATAACCTAATTTTTAAAATATTTTTTTATACTATGAAACTTGTACACGGTCTCGTTTTGTTCATTCGACGTTAATAAAGCATTAATCAAATTTTATCTTCACGATTCGAGTGGCGGAAACTTAATAATTTAACTTTACTCCTTTAGTAATATTATTCATGTATATTACAGATTGTTTAGAAGATACAATATTTTATATTTTGGAAAATCTACGTGTCTGCTACTGATACTTCATGTGCTTCTGTTATGTGATTTTTAGGTTCGAGTGATGTCGGAGCCCAGCAACGTACCTCCTCTGTGGAGTACCACTTACCTGGCTGGACTAACTGGACGATTTTTAAATTCGAAAATTGAGAATGATCAATTTACAGAACTCGTGTCACCTTGGCAAGTAACTTTCCCCCAGCCAGCTAGCGATTACCTCGCCTTTCGCCAGAAACTTGATCAGGAGAATGTCAGCCTGGAAAACGTGATAGTGAAAGAAACAGATCAGTGTCTAGTGGGTACCATTAAGGTACGTAATCTAGCGTATGACAAGGAAGTCGTGGTCAGGGCGAGCAATGACTCCTGGAAGACACACGAGGACGTTCATTGCACCTACGTCGAACAACCTGGTTCGCCCGCGCTGATCTTATACGACACTTTCCGCTTTCGATTAACTCTACCGTTAAAATCGAATATGATAGAGTTCTGTGTACGATATCGTACAGATGGAAAGGAATACTGGGACAACAACGATGGAAAGAACTTCATCGTCCGCAAAAAATTGGAGGTATGTATATCTAATTTTTTAAATTTTTATAAAAATGTAAATCTACATTAGCGATCACAAGTATTAAGATACAACTTTCGCTTATTAGTAAATTCTAAAAAGTTTTATTTTATTTAGTACTTTACGTATGAAATAACAGATTCATAATAAAACAGATTCATAAAAACCATTCAATTTGTATGTTCTAAAACTTATAGCCAACAGTGTAGATTCCTTTCCTATGTCACTTATTATATTATTAATTACTTTATAACAAATATATGATTCAAGGCTATTAGAGAGTACATAGCTCGTATCACAACTATACCATAGTGCACTCTACTATGTAAACAGTACATGATCTACAGTAAACGAATATAGTATATAAAAAACACTTTGCACGTCGCAGCCACGAGCACCTGCCAAACGGTACGATATCCTGACGACAACCTGCGAGGGCTTCTCGAGCAACGGCATGCGAGACAGCATATCTCGAATCACAGACGCGACTAGGGTGAACGTGCGTACGTGGAGTGAGTTCGCGTCCTGGCAGCATCTCGCGAACGACGCTCCATACTGGTGAATTTTCGTCACTGGTCACAAACGATGTACGAAAGTCGTACGAATTCTTCCAGTCTGCTTGGTTTAATGATCACGAGACGCAGATCATGCGAGACGAGGGGGAAAAACGCATGTAACACACGTGACATACACTAAACGGTCGTACGAATTACGTGTCTATCTATATGAGAGCGCGTAGTATACACGAGCACCAGGAACAAGAGAACGGAGAAGAGAACAATGGTAAAAGGAGGGAAGCGATGGACTACAATTGAGATCAAATTGTGGAAGGACATGCTTGCATAGAAGGGAGAGAATCGGAGGTTGATAGCGCGGAACAAGCGAGAAAGGAGGCACTAGTCGCATTACATATATGGTAAGTTGATCTTGTACACCTTACTGTACATGTATAATGATTCTCCAACGATTTGTGTACGATATTTGACAAATTTTGCGAGTGAAAATTCTTTATTCGTGAATTTTCCTTAATAGGGAAGCAAGATCAGAAACACAGTCAGTTCTGTAAGCTCGAAATCTACTTGTTATTAATGAAGATACAGAAGATAGATAATAGACCAATTGATTAGCGATAAACAATAGATCGATTCATTGACAATTTATTAATACCAGAAGATAACGTGAAACTTTCGCAAAGTCACGTTGAGAGAACAAGTGTAAGATAACTTATAGAACTAGCAATACACGTGTACAGGTCACGCGCGTATTTTTATAAAGGCGTCCTTGCGTGTGTTTCGAAAGAGAATCGAAGGAGAAGGAAAGGGAAACGAGCGACAATGCCACTGGCCCCGCAATCAGCATAATTCTGCGATTCGAGCCGTGAATAGCGTGTCGGAGATCATTTCTAAAGCCTAAACTGTCTTGAAAATTTGTGAAGAATTAGCATGCCGCGTTAGCATGTATCTTTTCTCCGTCCTTGCACTCACAGCATATATACGCTTAAAACTTTCTCTCTATAAATAACAATCTGGCGTGGTGCGACGATAACAACCGCGACCGGCGAGTCGCCTGACTCTAATCGCCTTAACTAAAGGTTGTTACCACGCGTGACAAGATACATTCATTTCTTCGTCCTCGCTTCATTTCCTCTTCTTCTCGTTCGTTAAGTCAATTTTATACACGGTCACACCAGACTTATTCAAGATGGTATTAGATACTGGTGATAGTCATAGAAAATATATCAGTTTTCATAGTTAGAAGGGATACGAATATGTGTAAGTTAATGTTTCGAAGGAGTAGATCATAAAATAGTTACTAAATGCAATGGTACAATACAGTTACTCTGTGTACTAAATTATGAATATTTCTATGAACTAGCAATATTCTTTATTATAGTATTTTTTAAATAGATTCAGTATACATACTTGGTTATCTGAAATTTAGTGTAGGCAAATGTGAAAGTCCCTTTAAGTCGTAAGTTCCACAAGCGGAGGACACTTGCCTCGTCGAGTGCGAATGAACTTCTTTCAGGTCACACGAATTCAATCAAAGATACTGTTATCAACAAATTTGCCGCAGTTAATCCGTACTAATTTAAAAACATTGACCATAATTTAATGATCAAGTGTTAATTCGCCGTTTATTTTCTTACGCGTGTATAATCATTACGTAAATATGTATAACATCAAAGTCATAGGGTAAATACGAGCAAGCTCTTACACGCTCTACTTTATTGGTAAAGTTTTCCCATCAACGCCTTAATAGTACTCATAGTTCTTCCGTGTTCCTTTCTAAGTATTTCACCAAGGCGACAATTTAAGAGTGCCTTGGAACACTTTATACATTGCGAATTATTTCACGGTCAAAAGAATCGGCAGCCGAATCCTTGGCCTACTGCCAGCTGTCCGACAAAGGCGAACACATTCTACATACGTATTAGCATAAAGTAGTCTGTAACATTGGAAATATACCTCCCTGATTCATGTGAATCTTTCAAGTAGACTGGACGTAAACGCGAGACAAAATGTTGCTGTGTTCAACTTAGCCGGAGACCTGCAAGAAAACTTGCGAAATCTGAGCCCTGTTCCCGCATATTAACCTACTTCACTTTATAGTTAAATCGGTCCATAACGTCGAGTCGGTTTTTGCGAACAGGTGACGTCGAACAATAAATTAAAAGATCGTTACCGTTTCGCCAACGAATCAAAATAACCCAGTGACCACTATAAAAAAATTTAGTTCAAGGCTCGAAAGCAAAAACACGCGTTTCTTAAAATACTGTTAAAAATTCTAGCAACTATAAATTATTTGTTCTAAAAGCCGTCCCTCCATCTTTCCGTATTCGAATTTGCTCTTTAGGTACATACCTAAATACCTGTTAGGTTGTCCTAAAAGTTTCATCGACATTTCTTGTTTTATATCATTTTATCGAATTAAGTATGATCCATTTTGTTTCAATAGAAAAATGTTGTGCATTTATTATTCCCTTATAAAACGGAAGAAACTTTTGGGACAACCTAATACGATGTAAATGCAAGCTAATACACACTTGCACCGGTTGAGACGCGGTTGAAAAGTGGTGGCACAGGATCATATACCGTATCGGCTTCACGTTGCATTGTAGTCATGCCATACCACGCCTCGTAAGCTTTGTAAAAACTTTAAGACGTCTAGACGCGTGGGTTGACTGGATAATCTCGACCGAATTGTTGTTCGCACTACATTTACTTTTTCGAAGGCGTGCGTTTTTGCGAACGCGGTCGATACCTAATTTCAATATAGATATTTTACTATAAAAATCTCAATAGAAACTATAATTATTCAACAAGCCACTTGAAAAATTACGAGTAATTAAGCATGTACTCTGTCACGAATTTGTTACTTATCCGTCGAAAATGAACGATACAGATAAGGACATAATTCATTGATAATGCAACTTAATTACGTCACTGATAAATATTCCGACCTTTGTCATAACGGAGACATAACTACAAACATCTGCATATGCTCAAGTAAACAAAGCACTTAAATCATAAAGATTTATAAGGATTCTAAAAACAAACTCGGATATAAGCATTAAATTTGCCTGTTTTTGTATATCTACATACATTTGCAACGGAAAACACATTGCCTATCATATTTTTGTATCGCATTTGTCACATAAACAATATTATCGAAATCAACAAATTTATCCAATGTTTAAAGTCAGCAACGTAAGTCAGAGAAGCTAAAATAACAATCGTCATCGAGTGTCGCAGGCCTACCGTAGCGGTGACCTTTACACTGCATGACTCGTTGAACAATTCATTATGAAGCTAACAGTCTTGTTTGACTACAGTTCTTGTTTCCTCTCGTTTCAGATTGCAACGTGCAGAACAGACAATACATAGAAACACACAGAATAACCGTGCGAGAGAGACAATTCATAGGCTAAGTGTTTGCCGAACGTATTCGAAGATCAGGAATCAAGATATGATGGATGTTCGTTCCAAAGTTTCCCCAAGCTCTGTATCAATTTGGAGATCGTCAATACGTCTTCTTCACGATCGTCATCTTCCTTCTCCTCCTCTTCCTCTTTCCTGGAACTTGGCTACCATCAGCCGAGGATGTCCGTCAAGATAAGTTTCCACCTTCGAGTTGACCAAATCTCGCTGGTCTCGTCCGTTCCTCTTTCTCTCTTAGTAACCACTCCCTTTTCGCGTATCCTTTCTTATTTTCTCTCTAACTTTTTTCTGTATAATACTCTCGTTTCTTTGAACTCACATCAATTGTTGTACGAATTTACGAGATTCTTTTAATGAGGTTTTTCTCTTTAGTTGGGGTGAATCGAGGGGCTTTAAATAAATAACGCAAGATATAACGAAGAGCGTAGCTTAGAAAAAGGATGATAAGTTCTAAGAAATTAAAAAGACGAAACTAGATGCGCGCTTAGCGGTTTTGAATGGAATGGTGGTCACAATCGTGCGCGCTATCTTGAACAGTCGATACGCAATAGTTTTCTTATACTGTTTGTCTCGAAACTTCTATTCGAAATTAACGTTATTATTTTTCTGTGGAAAAGTTTCGATATCGCGTGATACGTTCCAGTCCTAACCGCTTAAAATGAGAAAGTAACTATGAAGAAATAGTAATTTGCGCGAGCGCAACTCCAAAGTTGACCAGTTCTAGATCGTTGTCATAGCATACGTAAGAGCGTAATTTCGAGAAAGAGAAAAAGATCAGTTGCTTCTTTTCTGATCCGGGAATAATATTTTTTCTTTATTGTTTGACCGGTGCTAGCTACTGTCTCTTTATCTCTACTCTCTTTTTTATTGGAACGATTCATGATAATAACTATAAAGAGACCAAAGTTACGCAACCTTGTTCGTATTAATCCTGTATTGCTTGTTATCGTTCGATAAATTGGTATCAGTTACCACGCGTATAGAATACTCTCGTAACGTGTCGCGCCTTCTGCACGACAAATTACCCAACGATTAGCACGTCGATACTCGTATATACTCTTTCCTTATAAAATATCTTTAATCCCATATACATATACGTTTTCGTGTAATTGTGTATATGTCTTTATATATCTATAGGTTCTTTTTTATCTTCTTGTACTTTTGTTGGGACGCTGTCGATATTCAATCGTACGTTTCACGAACATTTAAAGAATAATATCGCAAGCAAATTTTGTTTCAAGACACGAAACTCAATTAAAAAATTCTGATCTCGACAATTTTGTGATGTATGCGCCATTGCGAAAGCATAAATGCGTCCTTACAATTGGAATCGAAGCTGTTACTCGCGTATACGTGCATATATAAGTATAAGTACAGTTACAGAAAAAAAGGAAAGAATTCGTCTGGAGGCAATATACGGCTAAAGATATATTATTCCGTTCGTGTAGGTCTATGGCATGGTTTGATATCGAGAAAAACATGTATGTTCCATGAATCGCGTCCCGCATCAATGTTTCTTCACCTGGCTCTCAGAACGAATTCTTTTCGCGCACGTGTAACCTTACACTCAGCTACGAAATTCAATCTATATTCTTTCTTACTTTCTTCTCTATTATTTTTCATGAAGTACAAATCAATAGACTATATTATTATTATTACCGATACCATGATTGCTATCTCTACTATTAGGCACATATATCGTTATTACGATCGCATGACAAGAAACATATATACATATATATATATATACATCATATGCATGCCAACGTAACACATATACACTACGTACGACTGGTTCGTGCGTAGGAAAGAAAAACAAAACATAATTTGCAATCTTTTTGACTTTTATGCCCCAAGCATAACACCCAGAGAAACAAGTATTCAGGAAACGAGATTTTCTTTGCAGGGACGTCGTGTGGCATGATGATGACAGTACATCTTCTTCAGTTCGTGCGAAGAGACGGACTGCGGGATTGGACGATCGTGAAATCGCAAAGAGTGAGGCCGTCGAGTTTGTAGAATAACGTTGCGTGCAATTAGAAATACCTCTGACAAACTGGCAACTACTGGCTTTAATCCAACTTGCACGTGATGATCATCTTTTAGTCGATTTCTTCCTGGCTATCGACATCGGCCTGCCCCTTCCGCAGGACTGGACGGCCTCTTCGTTCTCGATATCGCCTTCCATATGGAGCACAATGGTGTCGGAGTGTTTTATTAGACATTATATATCAGATCTTGACAATGATTATTGTTCTTCAAACACATATTCTTCTGTTGTTTATCCTTTTCTCTTAACGTCGTTATAATATCCTCTTCACTTCTTCATGTATCTGGGTCGCGTGACTCTTTGAGGTTTTATCGTTTGCCATCGTATTAGGTCCTTAATATACACTTACAAGTTGTACCTTGTATTTTCTGATACATATATATATAGAGAGAGAGAGATTTTTTATATTTGTTAATTCTTCCTAGAGTTTTAAATGATTGGTTGTGAATGTATAGTATGAAACGATTCCTAAAGAGTCGGTGACTTCTTTGTGAACATTTTTCTCTTTTTTCTTTTTTTTTTATTAGTAACATAGTTAATGATCGATCTATAGGAGGGCAACCAGAAACGATGACTGGAGACGAATCTTCCGTATATGTGATATAAAAAAGAAAATCATGGATAGGATGCCATTGTAAAAATGTATGTTTGCAGATCTACTTGTGCCCAAAGTGTTCACTGACGAATCAATTCCTTTTTGTACTTAACTGATCGGTCACAAATTCGTCTTGTCTGATATGATACTCACTTTATTGACACGTTTTTTTTATTTTCTGTAAGCAGAAATTACGGCAAATAGGCTGCCAGCAAGTAAAATCCAGTAGAAAGGCAAGAACATCTCTTTTTTACTTTGTAATAAGAAGCAACTCTTCATAGCTCTCGACAATCTGTGTTTTATGCATATAAACAAAATTCACTACTTTTATTTAATCATTAAACTAGTATTTTGTTAATTCCAGTGAGGCAAAGGGAAAATTAAGCACAGACTACTTATACATTACTGTTCCTCGTTGTACCTGTAACCCCTCAAGAATTAGCCCCCTCCCTTAACTCTTCTTTTTGTACTATATCTTGTACTTGATTCATTCCAGATATTGTACATAAACGATTGCCAATTAATAAAAATTAAGTCACGGAAGAATATATCGAACGACTGAATATAGGAAAATCGATGAAGGTGAAGTTTTTTTTCACATATACATATAATATATAAATAATTATATGTTAAGTTTTATGCAGCTATATTAAATGGGATTAAACCAAGCAAAATACATTTACCAATACTCTACAGAGTGCAGTTAGAGCTTTTCCCGTTTTCTGTATATATATTTATTGAACGATCACTATATTATATATGTATGAATAGCAACACAGAGATAAAGCTCAGTGAGTTCGACGAACCGTGATGATACGCCGTGTTTAATTCGCGTTTAGTCCGATAGAGCTCAGAAGAATGTCGCGAGGATATCTCTGTCGCAATCAAATTGTATAGGCGTTTGCGTTTGCGTATTGCGTTCATATTTCATGAAAATTGCAACTTCTTTCATGGGAGCACTCTCATAGCCTGAGGTAATTTAAGCTCGTATAATTTTCTTTCATAAGCTGTCGGTACAAACGAATTCTGTTTCAGCGTTCGTGTACCTGATCTTCGAGTACTCCTGTGAAAGAACTTGAAGAAGTGTCCTTCGTCTACGTAAATAAGCTTTTATTGCTTAAATTCTTACCATAGTTAAAACTTCAAGTTGAGTTTTTAACTATGCTAGAAAGTTAATATTACGAAAAAGTATCCATGAATAAATAGAAAGTTCATGTTTCAACACGCTAATGCATTCGACCCACTAGATACATCAATTGCCAAGATATATATATATATATAAACCAGAGTTATCCTAGCAACATTACATTATAGTGTAATTAATTTATATTAAATATCGCGCATGCGGTTGTCCGTTTTTGATGAAAAGTGTATAGAACTGGTTAAAACTCGTTCTACCTACCGCACCATCTCAAAATTAGTTATATACACGTACATTATAAGGGAAATGATTAAGGAATGCATGCATGTGAAACACATACGCTGTAACATATAGAAAAAATGTACAATTTCCTCTTGAGAGCCGTAAGACTGATAACTTAACACGGATACACAGAGACTGTACATATAATAATTTTTGCAAGACACAGGTTTGAGTTTCGATACAATTTGCATTGCAGATATGCGATGCGCTTCTTGCAATCTATATATATATATATACACATAGATCCTATGTATACAAGCTGTTTGTTTTTCATGGATAACGCGTAAACCGGTTGGACGATAATTTTTTCGAAACTCTCCTCTCTGTCGCGGTAGATGTAGCGTTGAGTTCGCTTATGAAAATTTGTTCAAACTTTTATATATATATATATTATTCTTTTGCGTAGGAAACATATGAACACGATATAGTGTGCAGCGTATCATTATATATGTAATTATTTTCAAACGCTATATCACATTATATTGTTGTTTCGTTTCGTTTATATAGGATATATGTTCCTCTTTTAGTTTATTTTATTAATATTTGGTATTCGTAACTCGAAATTAGATTTTTATCGCGTATTGTTATTATTATGGTTATCGATTATTCGTCAATATTACTTTTATTATAAATGATTGATGCCGCGACTGCGCAAATTGACTATATGAAAAAATGGACATACTAGATTTTTTATTGTATAGCATAAGATGCTTTATATATACATATATATCAGATACTGAATTGTAAATATGCTATCGTGTTATGTATATGAATACACGATATTTAGAAATAAAATATTTTTAAGCCGGCATCGCTGCGTACTGTGAAATTTATTATTTGTATATTTCAGCTGAAAGAGAAATGTAATAGTAATTATATCCTCGAAATGGAAGGTACTATAAGCTAAATAGATAGCCGTGAAAAATTGTTATTTAATGATTTGTATTGGATTAAAATATACTGTAAAATTTACTATCGCTTCTTATTATTTTTCCCAATACTGATGTTTAGGAACGTATGGATACAAAAATAGAAGCAAAAATAAATTTTTTCGTGTAAATCAGACGATACGGCTTCTTTGGTTGACTATTTAAAATTGCTCACGAACAAAGCTGTCGATGATTAAAGATGACTTTCTCTGCGTAATCACAATGTTCTATTGTCATTGTTTTCCAGGTATCGTGTTTTATTTATGTTCATTCCCAGCTACTTGTTATGCATTATCGGTAGAGGCGTGCGAAAAAATATCGCTTAGGGTCGGATCGAGTTGTCAAAAATATTTTGTAATTTGATATTGTCGGGATTCCCGAGAATTTTGAGATTCTCGAGAAAGTCGGGTCCTCGACAATTTTAAAATTATATAGGCGAGAATATACAGCAAAAATAACAATGAAACATGTGTTAGATATAACATTTTATCATAAAATATAATTTGCTTTATAATTTTATAATTCTCAAGAATCCCGACAATCTAGAATTACGAGACACGTTTCCAGTATTTTCGGGTTCTCGCACAGCTCTAACTACCAATCATTTACTAATAAAATTATCATATTTCATTCCTACAAAAATATATTAAGTTCTATTATAAGAATTAGGTTTAGAAGAAAATAACTATCTTTTTATTTAAGAAAATAGTAGATCTATAAAATAAACAATTTGTGAATCCAAACGTCGAATTTTCTTCGGTTAGCAGATTAAGTATTATGTAACATATATTAAATATATATTAATGATAAAAGAATAATCCTTTATTAATATTACATTATATACAGCATTTTAGATATAGATTAGATTAGATTGGATTAACATCTTTTAATATTATTGCACTGAACACATTTGCGCCTTTTGTATATGTACATTTCCTATATTATTCGTAGTGTAATTATATCAGTAATGCACTTGTTTCAAATGTGTCGTCTGCAAAAGCAATTAAAACTGGACATAACACGCGCGATCACAGTTGCCTTCAAAGAATTTGCCACACGAGTTAAAAATGAAGAATGATTATTGCATTAGCGACGTACGACGCGTATATGATATTATGTCCCGCTCAAAATGATTCATTTTAATTACAAAGTTATGGATGAACCGGGTTACAATATCGACAATCGTCCTTTACCGATCATTCTTCCCAATCATCATAATTACATACATCTAGTGATAGAATATCATGGCACGATTAAATTAATTTTCAAAAGCCAATACGCAATAATAAAACCGACGTTTGTGCTTGTCAAACAGTATAGAACTATTTTGTTATTTCGCACGCTTCTCAGATATCCGAATTTTTAAACTGTAAGTTAGATCAACAAGGATCTTCTAAATTGATAGGAAAACTCTAGATATTAACAGAAGCAATATTTCAGTAGCAAATATATATAAATAGACAATTTTTAATAGACAATTCAACATTCTGACGATTCCACAAAGTAGAAGCGAGTAGAATTTTCTAAAATTCACATACCGTTACCGTTTATAAATCGTGCAACGGGTTCGGATATTTTTACTACGAACTGAAAATATTCCTAGTATCGTTGATCATCTTATATTAAAACGAAATTGATCGAATACGAAGATTTTAGTTTACCTCGTTTAACCAGTTTGTGGACTTTTCAGTATGCATTCGAGAAGGATTATGGATCGTTTGCTCGTCCCACTACCAACTATGATAGAGATATGGAGGGGCATACAAAAACGACGGACAAAGGAAAACCCGAAGCAGTCATCGAATGGAGACAAGCGTAGAATTCGAAGGCTACGAAGTAGAATAAGATTGTGCGCAAAGTACGACGATGCGATTATCAGCGCGAACATCGATAATATTTTTCTCAGTTCTTTTGTGTTGTTCGATATCCTGTAATGCACAGTACGAAGGTAAAAAGATGCTTTCTCTCAGACAGCAAAACGAAAGATTATTAAGATTAGATCGATAAAAATAAAAGGATATAACAATAAAAGCTTATTACACAGCGATTCACGAAAATATTCAAATATTTACCATAGAAAACTTATGAACGTATTATGCGAGTTATGCGAAACTTTTTGAGATTTCATTGTGATCAGATTTGAGACCAATCTGAAAAATATAAGAAAAGTATATAAAAAAGATATCCTCGTAAGTAAGTCTTTATTCAAACATTTTAAACATAATTGTGATAAAGATGATTTCGTTAAATAATGTGCAAATTATGCAGTAACCTGTATAAAGTTTAATATAAAACATGCAATAATTATTCTATAATTTCTATATGCATTCTCAGGTTCATTTCAATTTTTACCAATATAATCATAATAATTATATCACATTACAGTTCTAATGAAGTGATAAATATTCGTAACATGTCTCTATATATATTTTCGTGAACCGCTGTATGCTATTTCTATATATCGCGCTTCAGTGATATTTATAATATAACATTTGAACGTAAAACATTTAAGAAATGTTTAAACCGACTTATTGTTATCTTTTTGTTGTGACTGGAAGCTTAAACATCATTAACACAATGCTAGAACAGTCGTATAATTCAGAAGATTTTAACGACGATAAAGAGCCTCGAATATTAATTAAAAGCGGAAGAAGGTTCTGTCAGGTCACGAGTATAAATATACTTGTACATTTATTTGAGAAACTGTTTTAGCTGCGTATAATTACGAATAAAGATTATGAGAAAGTAAGAAGAATATGGAATAACATTTTTACGTAGCTTAGTTCTTGAGAAAATCAAGTTTGATTATTTTTAATTAACTTAGTAACATATGGAAAACTTTATTCTATATTTTCCTCTTATTTTTTCATAAGGAAGCATCTCATGCTCTCTTGTACATTGTTGTTAGACCGAGCCCTGTAGGTAAATACAGATAATGTTGTATATGTAGTTAAAGTCATTAAATTTTCTCGGACACAAACAGGATGTTTTCGTCTTTTTTATCTAACATTCATAATTATTTTCAGGCGATTCATGCACTATCGATGGTACTCCAGGTATTTGTGTAGTCCTCTCTCCAGCGAATTGTCCATCGGTTTATCAAGATTTATTGAAAGGGAAACCTCCATCTAGTTTATGTGGATACAAAAATTTTCATCCGGTCGTGTGTTGTCCAAAAAACACGCCTACGACTACTTCTCCAAATACAATCACAAGCACAATTAAAAACACAACCCCGACTACAACAGATCGAGGATCAGTCGTTACTAAAGGAGCCAAGGCCAAAGCAAGTAGGTGTTCTTCCCTAAAATTTGTTCAATTTTATTAAGGAATTAAATTTCTCATTTTCAAGAAACTTAGTTTCTTCGACTCTTTTAAAACTCGTGTGTTTTAGTGTGTGAAAAATACGCCAAATCAGTGTATCAGCTCGTACCTTCGCCAACTTTAACAATTGACAACCCACTAATCAACATATCTGTATGCGCGATTAAAACTCGTAAGCTGATCGTCGGTGGTACAAAGGCTGAACCAAAGGAATTCCCGCATATGGCTGCGATTGGATTTGATACCGACGATGGTATCGATTGGCAATGCGGAGGCACGCTAATTTCGGAAAGATTCGTTCTAACCGCTGCACATTGTACCTACAGTATGTACGGGTAGGAATTTCAAATTGTATTCAAGTCATCCAAGCTTCGACACCTTAAAATTCAATCTTGAACTTTCGCATGGAATAATCGAACTTGTTGTATCTCATGAGATATCGTTAGTCTTTAATATAGTAACGGAAGAATGACGGTATATCATGTACTTTAGACCCAGCAAGAAAAAGTATTAAAAACGAGAATAATGCGAATATCATTACGATAGAGTTATTTACGGTAGAATAAGTCAGCGAGAAGATAATATATAAGAACTAATAAAATAAACAACAAAATAACTCCCAGGAATAAAATAATATGTGCATGCCATTTAATTATTAAGATGTAATTCTTTATAGAGGTAGAGCACGCTGGGTACGATTAGGTGACTTAAACCTCGAGAGAACGGATGATGACGCGAGACCGCAAAATTACCTTATTATTGAAAGGATAAAACATAATAAGTACCAGAGTCGATTCGCATATCATGATATCGCGCTACTAAAATTAGAAAAAGACGTGGAATTTAACGCGTGGATAAGACCCAGTTGCTTACCATACTCTTTGCCGGATATTGGTACCGATGGTAAAGCAACTGCATCCGGATGGGGAAGAGTTGATTTTCGTAAGTACGATAGATCAAGGAATCTTTATTTACTTCAACTTTTTAATAGTGTAATTTAAGAAAGCCTCCATTCTGAATTCTTAGCCGTTTTATTACACCGTTAAAGGTTTAATAAAATAACGTTCGATCTTTAATTTCAATCTTTAATTTTTTCCTAGTTGAGGACCCATCAAAAGATTTATTGAAAGTTACCATTAATTTGATAGCTCAACCGGTATGCAACAGATCATTCGTGTACGAAAGTAAATTCATACGTGGTATTGTGGATGAGTGGCAAATTTGTGCCGGTGAAGTCGGAAAAGACACCTGTCAGGTAAAGATATATTAAAATTATATTTCAGAAATTTATATCTATACCGCGGATATTTATACAAATTCAAATTTTTATTTGTATCGTTAACGAAGTAAAACTTAAATAGAACCTTAAATAGATTCCTTCATCCTTTAAAAATATTTATATTTTTGATATTTCCTATATTCTTGCATATTATGTATTGCATGATATTCTATTCCATATATTTGAGTATATTTAAATTTTTCATAAATGCATAAACATTCGCAATCTATGTATTTACAACGAATCACACGAGTATTCGTATCCTCATAATTATCGAATTCGACGATTTATTTAGACAGGTAACATTTTTATTATTTTTCTTGCGGATTACAAAGGATATGACGTCTTTGGTTTGTTTTTGCCACTATATATTCCTATCTTATATTCGCAATTAGTCATTATCATATTACATATCATATTTCCGCTCCCTATTCATGATTTAACACAAAACAGCCATCTTTTATTACCTACATTATACCATATCCTTAATACTAATTAATGACTATCTACATATATTGCCTAAATCTAAACTTGTTAACTTAATCTATAATAAACTACTATCCTACTATGCCTTCTAACCCAATTAAATCTTTAAAATTTAATATTAACAGAACAAATTAACCACTAATTAATATTAATCTGTCTCTTCTTCGTCACGTTCCTCTCCTTTTTCTCTTGTATATTCTAACAGCTCCATCCATTTTTCTCCCTCTTCTTCTTCTCCTAGAATCCTTCTAACGTGAGCTACGATATAGGTAACATCGGCAGCATCAGTTGATCGGTAACATTGGCAACATCAGTTGGTCGATAACATTGGCAACAACAGTTGGTCGATAACTTTGGCAACATCAGTTGGTCGATAACTTTGGCAACGTCAGTTGGTCGATAACATTGGCTACATCAGTTGGTTGATAACATTCTCTTTCTTCCGCTTTCTTTCAACCCGCACAACCTACAATTTTTATCCTCCTTGCTCATTCAATATTTGCTTTCTTTCATTTCATTACCAAATCTAAACTTGGCCAGCCTTCTCATCCTTTTTTCGCTCCACCCTTGTACCAACCTGTAACCTGTAACCACCCTTGAAACCTCCTCTCCTTTTATCCATCTATACTATTTATTATATCTTAATTTCTCTATCCTTTGCCATCTCTTTTTTAGACTTCTCCATTCGCCCTTTCTAATACCTCGTAATATCCTGTCTTCTCTTCGTCATCTACTGTGGTACTCTACATCTCTTGTTAACATACAATAAATCCTCTCATTTCCTTTTTCCATCCTCCCCTTATTTTGGTCCCAACAACTTTTCCTCTATTTTCTTTCTAACATTCTTTTGGAAGCTCACCACCTTCTTCCTATCTTTGCTTAATTTGCCCTCCACGCTGCCTTCCCTACTCGTGTCCTCATCAGATCCGCCTGGAGCTCTTTAATCACATATCTTGGCGTCCGTCAGTCCACCCCCAACGTTCATCACAAAAATCTTTTATGCATTCTTTCAATCTCTCTTTTCTCTTAATTCGATGATTTATTTAAATTTCCATTTGTGTAATAATAACTTACTATTTTTCGATAAACGATATATCAATTAAAAAGGCCTAATAATTACACTATATATATACTTCACATTCTTCATAAAAATATTTATTCTATGTATAGGGTGACAGTGGGGGCCCTCTCGTCATCTTCAACAATGATTACGATTGCATGTACAGCGTAATCGGTATAACAAGCATTGGAAAACCTTGTGGTCTCTCTGATCCCGGTATATATACTCGCGTTTATCATTATATTTCGTGGATAGAGAGCAAAGTTTGGCCAGACTCGTGACACAGAAATACAATGAATATAATAATACTTTTATGTTAAATTGTCTCTATATTTTATCCTTTTATTTCATGATTTATGCTTTACACCCAAATTTTGGGCCAAAGGTTCCCTCCTGTTCCCGAGAAAAAATCGATTTAAAACATTTTTCGAAAAAGTCACGTATGAGAGGAGCCAATTGACAGATTTCCCTTACACATCATGTTCTTCTTATACAAACCTTCGATTTTGGGCCCAAAATTTCTGCCGGTTCCCAACAAATAAGTTTTCAAAATATTCTCGGAAAAAAATCATGTCAGGAGAACGTTTGACGAATACTTAAGTATTACAAGGAAACTTGTAAGGAGAAAAGACCCGAAACCGCTCCAACAAGCTTCTCCTGGTACTACACTTTTCTGAACAAATTTTATGATTGAATTCCTGGGCAACCAGAAGGAATTTTCAGCCCAAAATTGAGAATTTGTATTATAGCCCAAAAATATGCCAAATAACATGAATATTAGAAAATTTTCAAACATGGATTTATATTTCTTTTTCCATATGATCTTCGTATCATTTTATCTTAGGAATTTAGAATGCAATATGAAAGGCGACATTATTCGTGGATCTTGATAATTATATACATAAGTAATATAAATGATAAATAATATTTATTTTATATGCAACACAATAGTGGCGAGTCACTAATTATTCGTAACGACATGATCAACATGTACAATTTAATCAGAATGACAAATTTCAAGAAGCTTTGGATTGGCATTACTTCCATACATTAGCGTTTGTAATTATATATCACAGATAAAGGATATAGGGTAACCAAACTTTTAATAAATACATTTTATACATTTTTAATTCTATATTTTAGTTTTACGAATTTAATAAATTTTGTTATACATACATATGAAGGCCGCAGGCGGTAAGACGTATTTCTTATTTTTTACACAGAATAGTTTTAAAATTTAGTACGTCGCCAATCAATCTCGTATTGCTAAAACTGTCTGTATATTTATGTTGTATATATATATTTATTGATTATATATTAAAATTAAAAAATCAATAAAAGTATATTTATTGTGTTTTTCTCTTGTGATCTTTGTATTGGAAGCGAAAATTTTAAAGAATATTCGGCATCGATCTTTAGACGCGCAAGCGCCAACCGGCAGATTTACCTAGTTTTCGTGACACCGTGTACGCGTGCGGTCGAAACCGAGGTGATCATCTATTTTCGTTTTCATCCAGAATTCCGAAGCTGCCGAGGTAAGGATCGTTGTTTTACAAATTCGCGACATAATGCAGCTGTTGCATAACATAAATGAAAGAACCAACACTTAACGTGAACGTATGTACTATCAAGGTTAAAAACCAATTGCACTGTGTTACTCCCAGTCTGAACGTAAATGACACCAGTACCACCTGTACCAGAGAAAAATATTCGTCAATTAAGAATTCGTGATTTACATTTGTCGACACATATACAAACACAAAACACATAAAAATGTTTAAGATATGTAAATTTCGTTCTGTATCGTTAGATGGATGATATTCAATTAGGTATGTCGTATTAATATGTTTCTGATTCATATATATAATTACATATATTCAGTTGAAGTATTAAACATATCGCACATGTATTTCAGAAGTAACGCAACTCAACAAATTTTTTAGGAAAGCGAGTAACTGTTTGTAGGCTTATAGAAAAATAATTAGCCCTTGTAATTCATCTTTAACGTGTGTTCTTCTAACATAGGGCTGGATTATTTGGAGTTACGACGCTTAGGAAATACATATGCGATATATTAAAAAGTAATTGTATAAGCGAAAGAGATATTATGTACGTAGCACAGATTCAATGTCTGCCATTCTCGACGCATGTGGAAATGATACTGGATCCCCCTCGATATCAAAGGCTGAGGATAATCTATCCAACAGCGATGGACCACTGATTAAAGGCTGCATTCGTCAAAATAGTTGCAGTAGCGTTCACATAAGGTATAAATGAACATTTCATATTGATAATCGAATTCGTAACACTTATAACAACAATGATAATACTTTTAGTTCCGAAAACATTAATCGAACAACAATCGTGTCATCCTATACCATGTCGGCATCCAACGAGAAGTTGATAAAACGACGGTATTGTTTGTGGACCTTAACTTTTATCCTAGCGATAATTGGACTTTGTAACCTTTTTCTCAACATCACCGTAATCGCTGTCCTACGAATCAGTCAAGGAATGGAAGCAATGGAAGTGATACCTGACGAGAATCTTGTAAAGTTTTATGGGAAAACCGACTTGGACAGGGTCAGATATTCTAGTATACCAGAAATATTCTTGTAAAATTGTAATTAACGATATGTATTGCATTCGTAGGTATGCTTACAATCAGGTGTTTGTCAGAGTTACGGAGACGAGCCGATGGAAATATCCGGTAACGAAGCTGGTGTGCAAATACGCGTGAATGTGAATAACCATCGAACAGACGATGAAACGCTTGCTAAAGTAACGATTTTGTCGAACGGTACCACTATGTCAAAAGTAGAATCTTTCGAAGTGAAAGACCCCAGAACCGGCACTATTTATTTCACTACCGATTTCCCCAATTTCGGATTACCTGCAGGAGTGAAGAAAATCGATGTAAAAATCGCAGAAACGCACAGAATCACGTCACCAGTTAACGAAAGTCTTACCGTAAATTCGGATGATCAAATTTCTATGCAAGGCGCAGAAGGCGCTAGCATGGAAAGCAAAGATATCGTCTGGAGCGCGGATACAGATATTTTTTTGAGAAGCGTCAACGGAAGCATTATCCTTGATGCCAAAGATGGTGTCTCTATCGATGTAGAAAACATACCAGTTGCACCACTGTTTCTACAAAATCCATCTGGTCATGAACAATATAAAGTTTGCATTTGCATGCCACAAGGGAAACTCTTCAAAGTAGCAGTTCGTGCTGGTGTGAGCAGTCGATCAGTAAATTGTGCTCGTATCAATCGAACTCCGGAAAACGATCCTTGCTTGCGATAGGATCGGAGCACCTAGCTTTTATTGCGATCTTTTTAACATATCTAACACTGCCAAGTGTACGAAATTGAAAAGGCAATAGCTAATTTGCTATTTAAATTATCAAATATTAGTGAAATATTTGAAATAAATTAAGAAAAATATGTTTCCATATGAATCAATTTAGAAAACATTGTAGGGACTTAGATCATGCATTATACTAATAATAGATAGATATAATTCGGATTTTATTTGAAATGTCATATACAAGTCCATACATTTTCATCACGTAAAATTATCGGCACTAGTCGTTAATAAAAAATCATACATTCTTGAAATTCGTATGCAATACTGAATACATTAACTTTTGTATCAGATGATCAAGATCATGAATACATCATTATAGGAAATAGTACACAACTTTTGCCCTATAGTAGCAAGGACATTAAATGAAAACACAACTACAATGAATAAAAAACTAAGCACTCTCTGTTATCATCTCTTCATTACATTCTTCCATATCTTCTTGCTGCTCTTGTTCTGTAGGAGGTTCATATGCTTTGTCTAAAGGACTAGCAACTACACCACCTGCCCATACACTCATCTCTACAGCAAGTTTATTAGTGCCCTCAAGTAATGGCCTGTAGCCTCCATGAGCTAACACACGTAATAATGTCTGGGCTGTAAGACATACCAAATCTTGTTGTTCTAATGTCATAGCTGTATGTACACGTATATTGCCACCCTCGCATGGATCGGAAATACCTTAATGAAACCATGATAAAATGTTATATATAGAGTTTATAGAATATTATTTCATTAATATATAGTGAAAATACTTGTAAATATGATGTAAGTCAGAAGGCAAAAGACAAGAATTATGATAAGTAATAATACAATGAATGTTACCAGCAGAGCCTGGAAGAAAGAGTCCAGAAGCAAGTAATTGAAGTACTCTTTTATATGCCTGATTTATTGGTAATGCTTGTCTACTAGGATTATTCATTATAGCATTGTGTGCCAATAAATCTAACATCCAAGGAGATAATGGCTCTAGACCTTCAAATCTACTTCTCAAATCTCTAAGTAATCTTATTAGAACTTTTATACTGGAATGGTGAGCATTCTCTTCAAACCACCGAGAATGTCTGATTGCAGCAAGATGGCCTTGACATATCTTTACATCTAAATGCTGGTCTGACTCTAATTTTCTCAAGTTCTGATGTAGAGTAGTAATCAATACACGCACTGTGGCTTCATTATTAGCAATATCAAAGCCACGCTCTGTGTGAGTCAGTCTGAAAATTTCTTTGGGATTAACACTCTTCAAGTCATTATTAACTTTTGTACCAAGTGCTTCAACTGCTGTCTTAGTAGGTAATGTTTTAAGAATCACAACAATATCAGCTACATTATGACCCTTGATCATTGTTCCCTTTTTAAAGCTACCTACTTGTCTCACTTCTTCCAATTGCTATAAAACATTACTTTCATTGAATAAATAAAAATTACAAAATATGTAGTTAGATTATACAAAGAATTCATATTTACACAAGCTTCAAAACTGCCTGGAGCAACTATTAAATTATCCAGTACAGTCTGTAGTTTAGTCACTAGATTTAAAATGGAAGTTTGTTCCTTTGGTGTAGGGCACATATCTGTATTCTTTTTTAACAGTGCCATTTGAAAATCTGACTCATCTGGTGCGGGTTTAACACGAGGAAATGCAGCTTCGCACAAAGTATAATCAAATGGATGGCGTGGAAGGAATTGTTTCCTAGGAAACCCCATTCCACGTCCCATACCACCTCTACCTCCTCTAATCATTCCACCTCGACCACCTCGTACCATATTATGTCTAAACATAGGAATAAAACCATTCAAAAGTATTCCAGAAACATTTATTACAATATATTAACATTTTGAAAAATGTCGATTTATCGATAAGAAGTTGTTTAAGTCATTTATGGATCTACAAGTCGAATGGCTAAATTAGTGTAACATAAATTAGTAACATAAATGAATTAATATAATAATTAAAATAAAAGAAATAACCTAACCACTTTTTCGTAATATAAACTAAATTCTAACTCAGCAATAATTATCTAAAGTTTGGGTTTTTATGATAGAATGTGTTACACTTACCAAAAAATAGAAATATAAGTTTAAAATAATGTTATTTTATACTTTTATCAGTAAAATTTCAATTTTTCAATTACATTAACATACGACACTTAGAGTAGCCGCAAACCAAGCAACATTGAATATATTGAAATCTTCATTATAAACTTAGTATACCAAGATACTCTACTCTAATGTTATACGAGCAATATCTTTGGCGCCATCTAACTAAAATGTTTCTGTACATTTCTTTGAATAATAGCAGATAATAACAAATAAATAAATAGAAAGTTATAAAATATTACTTTGTAAGAAATATATAAAAACAATATTTGAAAATGCTAGATGGAAATTACACATAAAATGTATAGTTAAGTTGGTTTCAAGACAATGGTGATAATTGCTTAATATATCTCATTTTTTACACAATTTATATTTCTTCTCGTATCTCCTATCTTTTTTGTGTAACATTATTGAATAATTATTAAATGTAATTTTAGTAATTGTGAAATATCTTTTATTTGCATTAATTAATAGGCAACCAAAACTTTTTATAGTGTATGCAATGTGTGAAATAAATTTAAAAAATTCCATACACAAATTTATACCAAGAAACGATTATAACAAAATTTTAATTATATATACTATATGTAATTTGTAACTGTAGACATGTTCATTCCAAATCAAATATCACACATCAGATCAACACCAAACATCCATCATACATCCCACAAATTTACAAGTATAATAGTAACACGACTCAAATGTAACTGAGAAAATAAGTAATATACTCTTTAATTATTATTGTCCTTTGCTTCATTTGGCCAGAATGTCCAAAATTTCCCTGAGGTCAAAAACAACCAGCTCACGACTAAGATTAAATCGTAGAAGGTATACATGAAACATTCCTAATAAATATTACAATAATACAATATCAACTTTTTATTATACAGAAAGCAACATGCAAAGAAACTCATTTTGAAACCTTACGACTTTTGTTGTTCAGTTGATAATGTTGATCCATTAACGCAATATGACAGGCTAAGATCGCTTTATAGATCACCATTGATGTCTCTACAAACAATAACTGAAAGCCCAACTTTGAAACTGCGAACAGAATTTACTAACTATATGGAACGTAAATTGAGAAGGAAAAGCCTTAAAAACAAGCAATTTGATATAGGAGATCATAGACACAAAAATAAGAAAAATTTGCAGATTTCAGAAAGACTAAGGAAGTTATATAAAGCAAAGAAATTACATAAACAACATAAATTAGAAGATACTGATGATGATTTTGAATTTGAAGATTTACATGATAAAAAAGTTACGTCTCTTCTTCAAAAACCATTGCAATGGTATTTAGAAGATGAAATTATTGGAGCAAAAGATATTTTATGGGAACAAAAACAAAGAGCACACAATGAAAAAATGAATAAAAATGTTGAAATTGGAAAGCAAAAAAGTAAATATTTTAATTTTAATTTATTTAATAATCTTATAATTTCATTAGTGTAATAAAATCTTAAGATATTATGATTTCCCTTTCTAGCAGAAAATATGTTAAAACAACAAACAGACAAGTATCCACGATGGTATCAAGATTTTTCTATTAACCAAGTATGATATTCATCTTTCATTGATCAACTATAGTATTAAACCACGATTAAAATATAAAATACTTCCAAATCTATAGATTAAAAATTTAAGGATGTTACAATGTATAATGCAGAAAGATTGTGAAGAAATGGTAACAGGACGTACTCAAAGAACTCTTATATCAATTGGAATTATATCTACATTTTTTACACTTACGTCAGATGTTATTAAAAAATTGCAAGAATCTTGTAACTGCAATGTAATCGAATTTTTAAGAGAAATTTATAAGATATTAACTGGAAATTATTTTGAAGAGGAAGGATACAGTATGCTGTATTTTCATACTCTAAATCTTTTTATTACATCTTTACTTTAAATTTTATTTTTAAATTTTAGAAAACTTTTATGATTGTAATGAAAGAATAATTTTATCAGCGATTGCATTCCTGACTTTACCAGAAGCTATTATAGAGCTTCACAAACGTTTACCCCCTGTAACAATGTCAGAATTTCCACCAAAACGTAACTTTTTCTATATTATATAAATTTATGTATTATTATATTTTAACATGTTACTATGTAATGTTATTAATTTATTATACTATTACATATCATTTATATAGCTATTCCACCAACATTATCAATAAGGCAGAAGATGAAATCACCTTATAAAGAAAAACTTTTTATACGAACAGATTGGGCAACTTTTTACAATCGCTTACAAGATTGGCAAGAGCAACATCGATTAATACCAATTCCGAATATAATATTACCTCCTAAAAATTGCCTTTTAAATAATTATTCCAGTGCAAAAGTTAATGCTTATTACGAAGGAAACAAACACGGTAAAGTACAAAACGTTTCGGAAAATTATCAGTTAATTCAGATTAAAAATAATCCTTCTGTTCAAACAAAGCAACCACATAATATTTCTACCAAAACAAATCAGGAAAGAGATACCTCCATTAGTACAAAACAGAAAAAATATACTTTTATTGATACGAAACAAAAGGATGATGTACCAGTCAGAATTAAGAGGAATAATCCATCTGATAATTCTCCATACTCTTTTGAATTAAATCAAGATCAACATAATTCTGTAGTGAACGAACTTACAGAAAATAATGAAAATGAAAAATTTAAGAGCATAATAGGTAACGCAATCAGTACAAAACGGAGAATACCGTATACCTCACAAATATCTACTGGCCTTAATGTTCCATCCTTATATGGTGAAAATAGATTATTTGATTTTACAATCAATGGAATTAGCGAAAAACCAGGGCCTATAGAATATAAAATATGTGGAGTTTTACAACCACCTCAATCAAATAAAAAATCTTGGCTTGGCGAGAAACATGCACATTACATAATATCTGGTGCTTCAGATGAACCACCAACTTGCCCTGTAACGTATGAAATGACTGGTGTTGCAAATGTAACACCCACTAACAGCAACGAGAGATTCTTTGCAGTATTGAAACTTGGAGATGGACCTAAAAAGATTTATCCAAGTGGAAGGCAGAATTTATCTCGTCATTGGCAAGAATGGTTGCAAAATGTGGATGAAGAATTTCGGAAAATAGAAAGAGAGGCAAACAAAATGATAAAAAATATAGAAGCTATAACGAAATTAGTATTTCCAGGACCAACATGTGACAGTTGTTGTTCCTGTAGACAAACTAGAAAATCATACTTAAAAGCAAAAGAAACGAAAGCGCCTTATTTTGTGATAGATACTATAACCGAAGACGACAATAAAAAAAAATATATTGTAGGATCAATGGCAATGCATTCTCCTGCACTAACACCTCCAGAATCAACCGTGAATTTATTAGAAGTTATAGCTTCGGAAGATGTCCTTACTGACAACCTTATAATAAGTGGTGTCACAAATGAAACAGGTGAAACACAGTATTTTATTACTGGTTCTCAGAAAGAAGTAATACGCATGCCAGCACGAGTTATAGAACGTCCACCACCTAGACCGCTTAGGAATGTTCCACCTTGTATATGTGCAATTCAACAAATATTTACTAAAGGCTTGTTTCCAAATGTAAGCCATGATAATATACCATGGACAAAAGAGGAAGGTTTGTGTTTTGGAAAAAAGTTTAGACCCCAAGAATCTCCTGCATATTCCTGTAAAAAGTATCCAGGTAATAAGTCATGTAGAAGAAGTCCATTTACACATGACATAAATAGATTAAAAAGAAGAGTTGAAATGGCAAAACAAAAGCAAGGTGATGAAGCTACAGGGAAGAAGAAAATGTATAGTATCGCAGATTTTCAACCATGTGGGGATGAACATGGTATGAATATTTGCGGAGGACCTTGGAATGCTTTGCATACTCTAACATCAGAAGAACTAAAAGAACAGGAAAGATTACGGAAAGAAATATTAAGAGTAGGTTTTATTTTTGTAAACTTATTATGAAAATTACAATAATATAATATAAAATTCATTATTCAGGGTCCTTCATGTGGAAAAAGACCTGGACAAGCTGTCTGTGAAGGTCCTTTTGGAGAACGAATACCATTAAAACCACAGCAAATATTTATAGAAGAAGAAATTCCAGGAGAAGATATTGAAGAAGAAGAAGAAGAAGAAGTAGAAGGAGAGGAATTAATAAAGCCTCCTCCAGTTGAGGTAAAAGGAAAAGAAAAGGAACGCGACAAGAAGTGTCACATGAGTCCAGAAGCTATAGAAGCTAGAAGACAAAGGGTAGTAGAGAAAAAGGTTAAAAAATTCGTTCCTGATCCGAGCTATCCTGGTTACGATGATCCGTGGAATATATTTCGTACAGCACCATCGGAAAAAGAATCTGAAACTGATTTTAAAAAGTTATTAAAACTTAGTTCTCCAAAACCACCAGGTACGGCTGTACAATCTAAAACATTGATGGACGGAATTGGAAAATCTGCACTACATGAAGATATTTCTAAATCAGAGATAAGAAAAGATCACCCAATTGTAAAAGAGTCAAAAAAAATATCTCCTACACATTCTGCACGAAATACGTCAGAACAAATTTCGAAAAAACGAAATCGAGAAAAATTAAAAAGCGAAGAAAAAATAAGTGAAAAAGGATTTATAAAATCTGATAAGAAAGGATTTAAAAAAAGCCAGGAAAGAATGATTGAGACAAAATCAAAAAAACTGGATAAAAATGTGATTAGAAAAAGCGAGGAAAGTAAAAAGAAATACAATCAAGTAACGAAACGCGATACAACAAAGGATAAGGTACAAGATCAAAGTACTCCAAAATTAGTAAAAGATAAACACGATCAAAAGTTGAATATGAAATCTATAGGAAATCCTTCACTTCCTAAATATTTGGAAAAACTAAGCGATGGATCAAATCCGAAAAAATCTAATATTGGTAAAGAAACATCTGCCATTAAGTCTCAACAAAACATGCGTAATGTAAGTGAGGTTGATAAACGACATAAGAAAAGAATGAGTTCAAAGAAATCAAATCACAGATCTATTACATCATCAAACATAAAAAAGAAAACGATAAGTAAACAGTTGAGTACGAGAAAATCGGTAAGACGAGATAAAAAGAAAGATGTGATTAATCAAGATGTAGATCCTGAAACAATTCATAGGAACAAGATAAATGAATTGAAAAATATGATGAAATCTTCCGAACTGTATCCATATAATATAAAACCAGCAGAGATCCCAGATGATCCTCCAGCAAAATGTCAACTAGAATACGAAGATTCAGAAACTACGATTGACACTGTACAAGTTGAAGAAGATGCAGATATACAATTACCAATCAAAGGTCCTTGTGGTTGGAGGACAAAGTCAGAACAGCAATTACCAACAAAGAAAACTTTGATATATCTGACTGATCCAGATTATCCTCCAGAAACAGTACCGGTAAGGTCAGGTGGAAAACCATGTGTTTGTCGGGACAATAGGGCAAAAAAGAAAATATTATTATATAATATCGGAGGACTCATAGGTGGAAAGAAAAATGGCGAAGAAAAGAAGTTATTAAGAAAGAAGAAAAACGAAGACAAAAAGATGCAAGTTATTGATGGGGTCATTTATTATACTCCACCACCAAGTCCTCGTAGAAGCAATGAATATGTACCCGAATATGATCTTTATGAATCTCCATATGATACGTGTCTTACGCAACGTAAAGACCGAAGTCTTAAATTTCTCGATCAATATGGTAGACCGAAAATATCTGAAGTTTCAAAAAATAGAGAATCTTGCGGTTGTAACGAATACGTAGAAACGTATGGTATTCAAACTATAAATGAAAATGAAGGAAAAGCTCAATTGTTGAAAGAACTTGAATCCAAAGACAAGTTAATAACCGCGAAACCACCGAAAGACCGCTGGAATCTGGCGCTTAAAGATGTAGGCTTGATAGATTATTTCACACGATGCAGAGACAGTTTGCCTTGTTGGCTGAGATGTGCCAAATTTAATAAAGTTGGCTGTCCTATATCATATAGAGAACTTAAAATAAAACGACCAGTATGTGAATGTAAGTATGAAAGAAAAATACTCGAACATAAGGAGGAAAAAGTGAAATGGAAGCAGCGTCAAAAACGATTAAAGTCTTTGAAAAAGCAACCATATGTGAACATAGCTGACATTTCGAAACTATTGATACCAAATACAAAATTAATGATATCAGACGTAAAAAGAATTCCAAGAGAAGATGAATACATAGACGATATTAAATATTGTATAACTGGAGTTGCCGAAAACTATGACCATTTACCACCTAAACAAATAGTAGGTGGTATCCATATGGTTACACCTATTCAGACACCTGAACCAAGCGAACATGAGATATCATGTGTTTGTTTGCATCGACATTGGTCGCCTATGAAGATTACTCCTGGTCCATTACCAAAACCTGAAGAAATTTTACTTGCTGAAAAGAAATACAGACAAGAAGCTGTGAAAGAAGCGTTCCGCCAAATTTATGCTCCTCAATCAACATATCACATACATGATGATCATAGTTGCAAAGAAAAATGTGGTAGATATCTTGAAATGGAAAATGACAAAAATACAGGAAAAGACAAACAAGTTGTGCAGGATAACAGTCGTTATATAGCATCTTATTTACAAAAACCTACTAGTATCAAAGGCAAATTAACAAATTCCGCTCGACATATTAAATCAAATATTGATGATCTTCAAATTAAAACAGAGATTAAAAATTTACCAATGCAGAAATTCTCTGAAACTAAAGCAAGAAGTTCGCATAAAGAAAATAAAGATACAAATGTGGCAGGGCAAAAGACTTTTGAAAATAAAGTAAAGAGTTCACGTAAAGAAGATAGAGACTTCAAGATTGAAAGAAGAGATCAGAAATATGTAAATGTTCCTCAGAAACAAACTAGAGGCGATATTCAAAATGATCCTATTGAATTAAATGTAGAGAATATAGATATTTGGGATAAAGAAACTGAAGAAGATTCTGATGATTCTAAATGTTATTTAATGGCTATAGTGAAGGTAAAATATATAATTTTATTTTTTATACTTTGTATTTATTTGGATGATATATTATAATTTTTCAAATTTTTAAATGCGGTCAGATCGAATTAAAAAAAATGGCGGCAGAAGGATTTCTGTTTGCAAAACTACCCAAGTGTTTTTTAATGCCACAGTTGCAATATTGGTTGATGTATAGAAAAGGGCTCAGTTTTAGTGATGCGGCTAAAAGTAAGTAAAGTATTTTCACGTAATGTGTCATATGCATATTATATTATAACAACTAATAGTTTACAACTCATAACAACTTGGCAACTCTGTCTCAACTGAACTCTCCCAACTCAACTTTCTCAACTCAACTCTCGACTCGCAACTAACTAACTCCTCACAACTCGAGTCTCAATTAACGAATCCTCACAACTCGACTCTTAATTAACGACTGCCAATTAATTTGTCTTTCTCCCTTAAGCATCCCTTTGTCGTCTTCTCATACCTTCACCACATATTCGTACATAACGCGATCATGGTCACTACACATTCTTTCGCGTAACTATTGGATTGAAGGACCGACGACACCGACGATGGGCCGCTTGGTCCATCGAAGTTTCCTGACCCTTTCGGCCTGTCGGCACTTAGGCTTTCTCGCAACATTGTCTATAGTTCACCCGATGTTTCTTAGGCAATCTGTCCACGATACTACGATAATATATAAATCTTTATAGGAGAATATTACTAGTAGTAATAGTAATACATTATTGATTTAAGTGGTGTATTACTGCATTCTGATAATTGTACTATTAAACCTTTGCACTCGAGGACTTTTCGGTCGGGCGTAGCTGCTACTCCGGATGATTTAGCGTATACGTGACGCATGTCTTACAGCTAGCGTAAAATGATTAATTTTATATACAAATTAACTTACAAAAACATTATATTCTAATAATTTATCTATATTTACATTTTTGAAAATATGATTTGGTAATATTAATTTCTGTATTTTTTTTGTATGATAATTTATAAAGCACTCAGCAAGATGCATTCTTGAATATAATTCATCTCAATCAAGATCAAGTTCTGAATCATGTTCATCTTTATTTGAGCTAATTTTACTTCCGAAAACCATTTTTTTAGGGTTTCTAAACTATAATACTTTTGTCATGATCATCGAATCCGAACTAACGTTGCAGACGTTGTCAGAACCATAGTTTCGGAGAGATATGGGATTAAATATTTTATCTTCATTTTAAATTCTAACACTTTACATTTCTTAACAAAGAACATAAAGAGCTAAGGAACCAATTTACAAACCAATATTGCACTCTCATCAATTTGAGATTTTGAAATCTAGTATAAACAGGAACTGTCGTCTCTCGCTCGCCACTGGACTTGCAGCACGGAACGCTGTGGTGACCGAGAGTCGCCTCTCGTGTGCAAAGGGTTAAGAGCTTAGTAGTGGTCAGTAATAACCTGGGAATAAACTACTTACTGGTCTTATTAGTAAATGACTGGGTAGTACTGGAACTATATATAACTATATATTGAGATCAAATCATTACTGGAGAAGAACTCACAACCAGCAGTTTTTGGTACTTCTTTAGTATTATACCTTTCAATAATTTGCACTAGTTTTTTTCTGTAAGAGATATTTCTTGTAAATGTCTGGAACCATAGCTTCAAAGCAAAGAATAAAAATTTCCTGTTATAATGTTTTTAGACAAATCAATACGCAACAGTATTAAAATGTGGAACACGCTAGATATGGGAGCCGCTAAATCTAAAATTACTGTACCATCGTTGAAAATGACAAAAATTCAACTTAGAAAATTAACTTATAATGATGCGCAAGAAATAAAAACAAAGGTTCCCTTTAACACAGTATAGATACAAAAAAGTGTTTAATTTCATTATCTATATCAAATATTTTATTCGTTTATAGATCGCACTGAAAAAAGCTATATTCTATAGTCGAGTTCGTAAAGAACGCGTTTTATATTCACGATCGATGTGGAATTCGATGGAGTATGGAAAATTTCCATCGGTATCGTTCAAGCAAGCGTATTTTACTTATATGGCTAGCAAAGAAGGCGATGGTTACGTTTTTAAACCGTGGCTACCTTCAGAAGTACACGAAATGAATTAAAGAAAATAAAATAAAAATATTCGCAGAAATTCATATTTAAATAATCGATCTGAATGGTCGAGTAATTTTTGGACAATCGAGAAGAAGAGCTCGAACGAAATAATCGATACTTACGATGCTTAGATTTTTAAGTCTGTTATAGCATCGTAAGTACTAGAGGATGGATTTCGAAAGTCCAGATGTAGAAAAAGAATTTCCTGGGTTATACGCTTCGGAATCAGCGAAAAAAAGTAACGAAAGCGATTGTACGTATTACCGTTTATCAAATTATCTAATTTCCTTCGCATGACAGTTATTTTAACAGATAGGTTATGCATCTGTCATAAAGCTCGCTAGTCAAACAGCGAATATTTTTTCTGAACAAATATGTTTTAATTAAGTGCTTAAAAATACTGTATTTATATTTCGAATAATTAGTTGTCATCTGTACATATGTATATATTTTCCAGTTAGTGACGAAGGTGGACATGAAAAACATTCTAAAAAAGAACTTCTTAGCGGTAAACGAAAAGAAAAGAAAGATCGAAAGGATCGAGGATATGCCACCTTAGAGGGTGAAAGTTCCCCTGATGAAGATCAGGAAACAAAGTAATGTTTTTCTACGAAGTTCTTTACAAATTATAGACATTAATTGATTTATGTTAATCTTACTTCCATGTTGTTTTGTTTATTTAACTACAAATGCTCATTAAGCCATTGATTTCATATTTACATAGCGTTCCCTGTAATGAAAGATATTGGGGTATAAATTAGTATCATCAAGTTATTTTAATTTTCACATATTGTTGGCACTGATATCTTAATTAAGCATCATATTAATCTAAAATTAGTTGTATTGATTGGACTGTTTATGTGTCTGCTTAGTTACCATTTTAAATATAATCATCCTGAAATGGAAAACAGACTTGTCACAAATATTTACGATTTGATATTGTTGATTATTTTAATCTTTATTTCTATAGTAAATATATACTTTATTGTGAAAGTATTAGTCCTATACATACAAAGAAGTGATGGGTAGATTATAAATTCAAAGGAAAAATAAAAAAATTAAATATTAGATTTTATAATGCATAAAGTAAATGTACCTTTTCATATATTATATACAGCTACTTTATTACTTGAATTAGCATATGCTTTAACTCACAGAAGTCCTTCAAAGTCAAAAAAAACCAAAGCTTTCAAATTTCCATCAAAGAAAGAAAAACGTGAAAAATCCAGAGAAAAAGAGGGTAAAGAGAAGGATGGTGAAAAGGAAAAAGACAAAAAGAAAAAGGACAAGGATGAGAAAGATATAGAGAAAGAGAAACGTAAAGAGAAAGAAAAGGATAAAGCAAAGCAAAAATTAAAAGATCGTAAAAAAGGAAAGCACACAGGGGAGGATGGCTTGGATATTGGGGGTAAGACATGTATATGTATTCTTTGAAATTATTTGATAGTAACTTTAATTAACTTTAACTGATGGTAATTTCACTAATCTTTGATCATCAATGTAGAGGAGCAACCAATATTTGGTGTTAGCCTGCATTTAGCAGTGGAAAGAAGTCGTTGTCATGATGGTGTTGAACTACCTTTAATTGTAAGAGACTGCATTGATTTTATAGAAGAACATGGAATGAATGTGGAGGGTTTGTATAAAGTACCAGGAGTGAAATCAAAAGTTCAATATTTAAAAAAATTATACAACCATAGAGAACCAGTAAATTTATCTGAATTTGAACCTACAGTAGCCACAAGCTTATTGATATTGTTCCTTAGGTTTGTATTTCACAATATTAGATGTAAACGAATATCTGAAAATAAAAAAATGTAAAACTAAAATTTTGATAATACAGGGAGCTACCAGAGCCTGTTCTAGAGAGTAGTGAAATGATATCAAGGTTTGAACAAGCAGCGTCTACAAAAGATGTTGCTCAAAGGGAAGCACAACTAATACACTTAACTCAACAGCTTCCTAAGTGTAATAAAGTTCTTCTCGCATGGGTCATATTACACTTAGATCATGTTACAGCACGAGTATGTTGAAAACAAAAAAACAAAAAAGTTAGGGCATAAAATCTATATGTATCTATTTTACATAAAACTGCATTACAGGAAAAAACAACTAAAATGAATGCTCAAACCATCTCAATGACTTTAAGTCCTGTATTACAAATGAGTCATAGGCTATTATTAGCTTTGTTATTTCATTGCAAAGCTCTTTTTCCAAACGTACAATTAATAAAATATGTGCCGCCACTTTCGTCCGGTAGCGTTAATCTTCCAGATTCTGTAGAAAGTATAGCAGCTGAATTATCTAAACAAGAATCGTTACTCTCGCAAATACATATGCAAATGAACGCAGGTTTTGTTACAAAATCGCGCGAGGAACAATTATGGGAAGTACAACGTATGATAACGCAGTTAAAGGTCTGATTTTAATATTCTTTAATTTAAACAAGTGTATATGAAGAAATGATTGCATCACATATAAATTTTTATTTATTCGTTTTAGAGGAAATATAAAACGGTGCAAAAAATGGAAGGTGCAGCGCAAAAAAGTTTAGATGAAGAGGTAAAATCAAATGACGAAACTGTAGTAGAATTAAATGTACAAAAAACAAAAGCAGAAGAGGAAGACGTAGAACATGTGAAATCAGAAGTTCAAGCAACATCTACTTTAGCATTAAAAAAGAATAATAAGGCACATATTTCAGAAGACAATAAAGAACCAACAAGTACAAATATTACTCAAAATGAACGAAATGTTTATACACATGACAAGGATATTGTTGACTCTGGCGAGGCATCTACACTTGCATCACAGTTTAATGAACAGGAAAATACTTCATCTAGAATAAATGAAAATGGTACAGACGATGATTAAAATTAGTTTAGAATGTGTATAATTTATTATTTTAATTATATTATTCAGTTTCAGCAGTAGAGCCTGAGCCTGAAAATGCTATTGACAAATTAAGAGAGAGTTTAATTTATGAAGAATTATTAAATATGCAAGCATTACTAAAATCGCGAATAAATCAAGAAAGAAATGAAATTAAACGTTTAATGGAAATGTTAACAGAACGTGGTCCAGAAAAGAAAAAACCAAAGGAAAGAATACATTCGCCGAATGAAGCAGAGATGACAGCTATGATTCAATTAGTCAAAGAAAATCAGTTACTCGAGGTAATTATGAGAAATTTGTAATTTACTCTCTCGGTTTTAAATTAGTAATCTATTCATATTTTAGAAAAAGATGACTACTTTAATTCGCAGTATCATAGAAGAAAAGGATGCCTGTATAGAACTTCGTGTTCAATTAGCAGTTCATCAATTAGCAGCTAAAACCTGACCATTAATTATAAAATAATATTTTTAATTCATCAAAGGAAACATTACACAGATTTTAAAAATATGTAACATGATGTTTTGCACAGAATGAACATATATAGTTTATAAGATGTTACTACAACCATGTTTTCTTGATTCATTCTATTCTCTTGTAAAATAATAAAAAACATATTGAACATGAACATGTGTTTTGTACTTAACATAAAAAATTCTTGTTTATACATATTCTATTCTTGTATATTATTAACACGTATTTGCATTGAATATGATAATTATATATAACAAACAAATGCACATACTTTTATATTTATATCGTTTTATATATTCATTTAAAATAAGTATACTATGTATTTTATACAATCTTAAAATAACAAAGATACTTGTAAAGTGTGGACTAAGCAAACCTTGTGCGCAAAAGATTGAATATTTCGATCAACATTAAATAACATTTAATATTTATTTCTTTTAATTGAGTAATAACATTTCTACAGATGACAACTTGATATTGGAATGTAGGACCGAAAAATATAAAGTGTTATACAATCATATTTCTTTTTCTATGTTAATACTGAATAATATATTACACTTTACACAATCACTTCTCATAAGTGATTATTCGCACAAAACACAATACATTGTTAAAATTTGATTTCAACGATATAGAGTTAACGTTAAATCGTACAACGGGGTTCTGACCTTTTAGATTTAAGTTCTGTACCAATACATATTTGCCATTATTGTCCAGCCATTTAATTTATCAAAACATACTAATTTCAATTTTATTTGAGGTTTGATTAACAAAAATACTGTAATTTTAACAATATGTATTTTCGAAATTTTTATAAATACTTAATTCTTTTTCGATTCAATTATAAAAAGGTCAGACCTTTTTCCATCTTTTTCATTTACAACTTTTTTTATGGAATTTAGAAGAGGAAAAATTTAATCATTGGAGAAATTAATGACGCGAGTCTCTTGGATAAAATTCAGCGAGAATGTTAGTAGGAATTCGTTTCAGCATCTCCTTAGGGAAGATACGTAATAATTGCCAACCAATATCCAGTGATTCAAAGACTGTACGATTTTCGTAACTTCCCTGAGAAATGAAGTTCTTCTCGAACTTTGAAAGGAACTCTAAATATAGTAAATCATCTGGTGTTAAAGCTTCTTCACCAACAACAGCTTTCATAGCTTGTACATCTTTTCCAATGGCGTAACATGCGTACTAAAATAAAATTATTTTAAAAAATTAGTAATATTTTTATTTACTAAAAACCATATGTAAGGTATAAAACTTACCAATTGATTAGACACGTCAGAGTGATCTTTTCGCGTCCACCCTTCACCAATAGCGGATTTCATAAGACGAGACAATGAAGGAAGTACATTAACAGGTGGATAAATTTGTCTATTATGAAGTTGACGATCAACATATATTTGTCCCTCAGTAATATATCCAGTTAAATCAGGAATAGGGTGAGTAATATCGTCGTTTGGCATAGTTAGAATTGGAATCTGAGTGATGGAACCATTACGACCTTCTACTCTACCAGCTCGTTCATATATAGTTGCTAAATCTGTATACATGTAACCGGGAAAACCACGTCGTCCCGGAACTTCTTCACGAGCAGCTGATACTTCTCGTAGAGCCTCTGCATAAGAGGACATATCAGTAAGTATGACTAAAACATGTTTTTCGCATTGATAAGCCAAAAATTCAGCTGCAGTCAGAGCCAGACGTGGAGTAATGATTCTTTCAATAGTAGGATCATTAGCCAAATTCAAGAAGAGGCATACATTCTCCATAGAACCATTCTCTTCGAAATCTTGCTTGAAGAAACGAGCAGTTTCCATGTTCACACCCATAGCAGCGAATACAATAGCAAAGTTGTCTTCATGAGAGTCTAAAACTGACTTCCCAGGTAATTTTACAAGACCAGCTTGACGACAAATTTGTGCAGCAATCTGTATAAAGTTCAATTATATCAGTTGTAATAACTTCAACTTCATATATATAATAACTAAATTTATATAATGTATAATTATATAGTAGTATAAATTTAAATACCTCATTGTGTGGTAAACCTGCGGCAGAAAAAATAGGGATCTTCTGTCCACGAGCAATAGAATTCATAACATCAATAGCAGAGATGCCAGTTTGAATCATTTCTTTAGGATAGATACGTGACCATGGATTAATTGGTTGACCTTCAATGTCCAAGAAATCTTCCGCAAGAATAGGAGGGCCTTTGTCAATTGGTTTTCCAGATCCATTAAAGACACGGCCCAGCATATCTTCGGACACAGGGGTCCGAAGAGTGTCACCAGTAAATTCACAATGAGTATTTTTTGCATCAATGCCAGAAGTACCCTCAAATACCTGAACAACAGCTTTAGACCCAGATACTTCCAATACTTGACCAGATCTCATGGATCCATCAGCAAGCTTCAATTGAACAATTTCTGCAAACTTTGGGAATTTAACTTCATCCAATATTACCAATGGCCCATTTACACCTGACACAGTTTTGTATGCTGTAAAAATAAAAAAAGAACTTATTATTTTTTTAGTTTAGTACATTTCACATATATATTTCAAATATAATGAAGATCTAGTGTTCAGTACGAAATCTCATTTAAACAAATGTGTATTTCGTATAGAGTTGATATATATTATACAAAAATTTTGTTGAATTATTATATCTGTGCTTGTATGTATAGTCACATGATACACATCTCGACACGCATAAAGAACTTGTTTCAATTTCGAATTAATCTACTAAAGTTAAATACATGGTCATTCAAAATATTCTTATGCATCTGAATCATTTTTTCTCATTTATTGTAATTAAAATCCAAACATATTCAGAATCAGCTGACTACTGGCAAATCGATCTGCTGCTACGCCCAGTTTACGTCGAACACTTTGCGTTTCGCAAAATTTTCTATTTCTGGATTTTGGTAAAATAAACGTATTTACTTACTAAGCCGTGGCTGTGAAATAAAATCTCTTGAAATAGCTAAAACATGTTCCTTAGTGGCTTGACGTTCCCCAATACTTTTCGAATACATTTTGACGAGTGAATTTTCTTGGTATGTTACGTCGGTCAAACAGCAGAAGGTACTGCTGCTACTATTTCGATGAAGGAAGACGGACTAAATATTAAGGGTGGGGATAACTTCAAAAATCCTATGTAAACTAACTAAAATGTTACCAATATTTTTTCTAAAATTAATCAAATACATCAACACGAGTAAAGAACAAATTTTTTATTAATTATGAGGACTTTTAAATGAGGAAATTTTCCATTTAAATGAATTTTACTTTGATAAATTGATAGGTATAATAAATAGCAAGTATCTGACAAAGATAGAAGCAATGGCACGTGCGATCACGTGGCTTATACTAAGTAATTCAGTGAATATTTATTAATAACAAAACTTGTAAAAATATGTGTTATAAATAAATATACCATAAAAAAAATATTAAGCGATATTTGTGAAGAAAGATCGTAAACTTTTATTAGATATATGTACATTCTTTGGATTATGTACTATTCGCTACATGTTATAGCGGTTTATTCAATTATGAATACTTTAATGGAAATCTTAATATTTAATAATTCATCTCAGAAAGATTAGTATTAAAGAGAGACAGAAAGAGTTTTATATACATTTTTCTTATTTTAATTCTGGATCTTTTATTTATATACTTCAATTTTTCAAATGAGTAACATTTTAACAAATACATTTCAATAAGTATTACAAATATAAAATCCATAAAACTATCTGGCAGAAAAAATTTGTCGTAAACATGTTATTTAAAATTTCTTCATATATTTTGATAAAAGATATAGTGTCCATTTTTAATTAGACAAGATGTTATAAAATTTGTGTATTTCTAGTCTTGACCCAATTCATTATGTATACATAATGGTACTGCTTTTAGTTGCGGACCTGACAGCAATAATTTCGCGCCGAGAAAGTGCGAGTGTGCAGTGAGACACGGTGGCGGCTGGTTCGAGGATATATACGTGAATCTAAAAAGGTCGATTCGTTGAAGCTAATGTTCTAAGAGATTTTTTAACATTATTTTTTTAAGTACTCAAATTTTGTATATCATTGTATAATCGATCTATAGAAATAAGTTTCTATCGTTGTTCCAATCGACACTGTGTACTCGTGCTTCACTGACAGGAAAATACTATACTGAACCATGGCGGCTCTTAAACGAATAGTCAATCTATCTAAAAGTCTTAAAACGATGACGACTACGTCTCGTTTGTGCTGTTCCCAAACATCGAAGAAGACCTATTTTACGTACGTGAACGAACCCTCTATGCCAATATTAGACAAGGAACCGTGCTGGCTCAAAACTGCCGATGAAGCGATCGAGAAAGCAGAATTAGATTCTGGTAATTACTATTCCTCGTAATACATTACGTGTACGTTAATACATTAGATATTTTGTTTCATTATTTAATTCCCTTTTTAAAGCCATATTGTTTAATGAAAAAATTATACTTTTCGAAAACTAACCTCAAAGTATTGTAAGAGTAAATCCAAATGTCAATGATTTTTTTGACATAATTATTTGTTTATTTTATCTATAAAAAAAAGAATGTATTTTTCAGATTTATATATTTGTTTCCGAAGAAGAGTAAATGTCAAAGCAAATTTTCAATACTGATCTTAATCTTATCTTTCTGTTTAAGTAAATAGTAATTTATACCAAATTATGTCGAGTTTTATTCTTATCTGAAATCTTTTACATTACTAGTGATTTTATCAGGTTCGTTTTATCAGGTTATAAATTTAAACATTATCTCATGTCTAAATAACACATCGACTTTAGTAATTATCTATTACTCTTATGCTCTTATTGGTTGTCATATTCGTGTTTGTATATAAAACATTTCTTCAAAATATTATTCTTATAATGGATTATAAGATTTACAACACCAAATTACATACATTACATACATTAAAATCAACTGCGAATATTCTTTTTTAAATTCAATCCTTTTTCCAAAAGGTTGTTTATGCTCAAATTATACCGTCTTAATATAAGAAGGTAATATATTTGTTATGTTTAAGACTAATGTATAAGTATAAGTTAAAATTTTATATGAATGTTTCATTTACGAACTCTTCAACGAACGCTTCATACCAGCGTTTCAAGGGTCATCTAAGCAGATTAATACTGACGTATTTGATAGCTGTCAGATTATATAGGGAGAGAGATAGAAAGAGACAGAGCTCATGTTTTACATTCATTACCGATCAGAAATTTTCAACGATTCTATCGATTAATCAATCGATTGTAATTAAACATTCCCACATTGAAAGCTTTATTATTTTATGGAACGTCATCAAAATTACAGTATGAAAAATGAAAAACATGATTTTTATGTGATGTACATACTACATACATATGTACATATGTATATGTTATACGTAGACTTCTTTCTCTTTCTTTTTTTTTTTATACGTGGGGAAATCGTCATAGACACCCCCCCTCCCGCTCTTCTGGGAAGCGGCAGGGTAGTGTCGGACTTTACCGACTAAAACCCCAAGGTGGACCGCCTGACGCTCAGGTGGGATGCCCCGGGATCTCTTTCGAATTACTGCCGGAGCACTCCTGCGTCTTCTCCTGTCTGAGGCAGTCGTTCCTTGGTTAGTTCGGGCATTGAAAGGGACCATCCCTCTCAACGCTATCCCCTGGGCCGTCGTGCAAGTCTGAGGAGATCCAGATCCTCCTCGACGTGTCGGCCTATGATCACCTAGGGCAGCGTAGAGCCGTCATTCGGCGCGGAACCTTGCAAGGGTGGGATGTTATACGTAGACTGCGAATATTTATGCAATTCAGATATTGTACGAAATAAAATTGAAATGTAATATACGAAAATATGTTACAATAATGAGATCTTTAATATTTAAACATTATTATTATAACTTAAAATTGAATAACTTATAAGCATTTTTGCTATATTAGCGGCAGTTAGTCAATAACTTTTATCACTTAAAATTGATTCGACCTATAGTTCGGTATAATGAGAATATAACTTCATTATCATTATTTATGTTGTTCTAAAGCTGGAATTTCTCTGGAGTTTCTCTGGAATTTTCACTTCAACATAATTTCTTATCCGACATTTCCTGTTATTTACCTTTACAAGAACTTTATACAGCAGTTATAAAAAGTAGTATAAAAAATAATTTATCCATTGTATTTATTATAGCATTTACATACGTTCATGCGACTAAAAATTTGATATTATGGAAATAAAATGAAGAATCTGATAAAAAAAGCGTCATTGAAAGCAAAGGGTATGTGTAAATATCTTCTTTAACCACTGTATATATAATACCATATACATATCATATGTAGCCTGTTAATATTAATAGTTAATACGCTTGTTTATAGAGTTACAATTGTCAAGTATAGAACATCATATAAAATGATGACCTCGACACGCATATTCATCAAGCAAATATGCATTTTGATCGGCGAACATTATTAGTTTTGATGAAGCGCGCAATTACGCATAGATCAAATTTCATCTATTGTACTTGCGGATCTAGTTTTCATTTATAAAATCTTGATCATCTATAAATTGCATAGAATAAAAAATTGTATTATCAAAATTTGAAAAAATACTTATCAATATCATTCCTATTTATAACCCGGAAGTTATTACATAATCAAAATATACGTACACAGTAAGCCCATATGATGTTCAATTTACATAAATTACGATAGCAAATTTTTATCAGGATAACTATGACTCTTTTCTCAAGACGGAAGAATGCTAGATAAATCATTTACAAACGACTGTCATCTTTGAACTACTACAATAAATGTTATTATTTACACCTATAGATATTCACAGTACTATAGAAGCATAATTGTATTCTATAGCGAATAGAACATTGAAATAGAATACGTCGTGTATGCACATTTATACATATGTATGTATGCTCTTAGCAGCGACTGAATTAGAAGTGTTTACTACTTCCAGTCCAAGCAGGCTTTATACAGCCTCTTTATATTTTTCAGATCAACTCGTATTTGTCCAAGGTGCAGCAGCTACACCCACTGAACTGTTAAGGGCGATGACTGAATATGGTGCCCGATGTGACGTGAGAAATGTACGACTGTTTCACATGCATCTTGAGGGTGAGGCATCGTTCGCTAAGCCAGAAAATGCAAGTAAGTGATATTATGATTTCTTTCGCGTTATTCGATCCAATATAATAAATCGAAACAAAAATCATATTGTTAAGAATATTTGATTACATATTATAGCGCTTTGTATGCAGAGCATTTCAGATCTATCAGCTTCTTCATTGGAGGCAACGTGAGACCAGCTGTTCAAACGGGTCACGCCGACTGCATTCCAATTTTCTTGCATGAGATCCCACGAGTATTTAATGAAGGATATATAAAACCAGATATTGCCCTTATCCACGTTACTCCACCTGATCACCATGGATATTGCTCACTTGGTACTAGCGTAGATTGTGTACGATCTGCTGTGAGCAATTCTACACGCATCGTAGGTAAATTTTCGAATCTTCTCAAACTCACTCGACATACTAGAATTGTCCTATGATTAATTCTTCTTCTTCGTTATCTACAGCTTTAGTGAACAAATATATGCCAAGAACATTTGGCGATGCTATAATTCATGTCAGCCATTTGGATTTCGCTGTAGAGCATCACAAACCACTTCCGGTGCATCCCGTGAAACCGCCGTCGAAAGAGGAACAACAAATCGGTAAATATATCGCCGAAAATTTAGTAATAGACGGGGCCACATTGCAAATGGGTATCGGAAGCATACCAGACGCGGTTCTGTCGCTTCTGACGAGTCACCAAAATCTTGGAATTCATAGTGAAATGTTTAGCGATGGTGTAGTAGAGTTAGTGAAAAAGGGATGTATAACGAATAATCGCAAAACAATGCACAAAGGTAGAATCGTCGGTTCGTTCTGTGTTGGATCAGAGAAGTTGTACGATTTTATGAACAATAATCCCTTTATAGGTAGGTATATTTTATACTGTCTTCTTTTTGTAATGAACATGGACAAACATACCACTTGATGGATTTTATAGAAATGTTGGCAGTGGATTACGTGAACGATCCAAAAATAGTAGCCAAACAACCGAATATGACGGCTATTAATTCGTGTATAGAAGTTGATATTACTGGTCAAATTTGCTCTGATAGCATTGGAACTAGGATGTATTCTGGATTCGGAGGACAATTAGATTTCATTATGGGTGCCGCTCTTAGCGAAGACCGTCAAGGAAAGCCTATCATTGCATTACAATCAGTTACCTCGAAGGGTGAAAGTAAAATTCAACCCGTCTTAAAGTCAGGTATGTAATTATTATTATTAAGTATTCTTGTTTCGACCAAGACCTCTACTTTTGTTGTTCGTTGTAAGGTGCTGGTGTTGTTACAAACAGAGCAGTTGCACGATACGTGGTCACGGAATATGGAATTGCCAGTTTATTCGGTAAAAGTCTTCAACAACGATCATATGAACTAATTCAAATCGCCCATCCCGATCACAGAGAAGCGTTAGAAAAAGCGGCATTTGCACGTTTAAAAGTGATGCCAGCGCCATAAGCAGATTGAAAACAATATTCGAAGGATTTGTTTTAATAGCATTTCGTGATAGGTGTTTCTCATAAGCATAAACATTTGTATGCATCGACGAAAGTTATGATAAATTACATCATGATTTTTTAAATTTATGTCATCTTGTTAAAAGAACGGTAAAATGAACTTAAGAAAAGAAGTATCAAAAATAGAATTTCAACATCACGTTATAGCGAATTGCATTGTGAATATTTATGTAAAGACTTTCATTTTAGACAAGTCAAAAACATTCGTCTAAGAAATAGGAATAAAAAAGCTTTTACTTTAACCGGGTATTTAACTTTAAAAGTACAATCGAAATGTGGTTGATGAGAACCAAGATAGTATATAATAATAACGAATAATTTTTACACGAAATTTGAAAACGTTCCTGTGTAAATTAACGTTATTGTAATTGAGAGTACATAACATTTGAAACAATAAATTAAAAATAAAATAAATATAGAATATATATTATTTCGTTGTAATTATTTCCATCTGTACTGAATAAAGCATAAAACGAAAATGTTTGTTTGAATGTATATCGAGAAAATTGAAAAATCGAATACCGATAAATCCGACATTCAAATACTAATCGTGGAGATGGTAACGGATCTAATGTGATTTGACGTAAACTGACATTTAAGATTAAAGAAATTCTTTAGATTATGTGTCATCCAAATTTCGACGTAATTGCCGTATATACTCTACTGCATCAACAAGCTTTAGCAAATTTTAATCGTTTATATATTTTTTGACGTCTCATATATTTTCTTTTATCAAAATGTTTGGACTTAATTTTCGTCGAAATTTGGAATCAACATTTAACAAAATTTTACCGACAAAACCCTTTAATATGTGTGGCGTGAGGCATATACGAGAACCTTTACAACCTTTAAAACGATGTCCACGATGGGTTTGCGTAGAAGATGCAGTGAAAATTATCAATTCAGGTATTTAATATTGTATGATTATCTTTCTTCCATACTTAAACAGGTTTATATAAATATTATTTTATGACTAGACATACATTAAATTCATGTTATTTCAGAGCATCTTGTTTTTATACAAGGAGGTGCAGCAACGCCTAATGAATTAATACGTGCTATGACTGAACATGGTGTTTGCAATAATTTACGTGGAGTACGATTAATACATATGGGTCTTGAGGGTGATGCACCATTTGGAAGTCCTGAATTTGAGAGTACAGTATTTTATAACTTAAAATATTAGACATAATCGCTACACTCTATTATGTTCATAAAAATATAATTATCTTTCAGAACATTTTAGATCTGTAAGCTTTTACATCAGTGCTAATCTTAGAGAGGCTGTTAATGAAGGCAGAGCAGATTATATTCCAATATTTCTTCACGAAGTACCAAAACTTTTTTACGAGAAGAGAATTATTCCAGATGTTGCATTAATCCAAGTTAGTGTCCCAGATGCTCGTGGTTTTTGTTCTTTAGGTGTAAGCGTGGATTGTACGCGTGCTGCGATTAGTTCAGCCAAAGTTATTATTGGTTAGTAAGCATTTGGCAATAGATAACTGCTACATTTGAATAACAATAAAAATTTCTTTTTTCTTCATTCAGCTCAAGTTAATGAACATATGCCAAGATCATTTGGGGATACTGCTATTCATTCTAGTCATATTGATTGGGCTGTCAAATATGACTGTCCTTTACCATGCGTAGCTAGTACTCCACCAAATGAGATTGAGCAAGAAATTGGCAAGATAATTGCACAAAGGTTAATAGATGATGGAGCAACCTTACAACTTGGGATTGGTAACATACCTGATGCTATTCTCTGTTCTCTTGGTAATCATAAAGACTTGGGAGTGCATACAGAAATACTTGGTGATACAATGGTAGATTTAGCAGAACGAGGAAATATTTCAAACAAAATGAAAATAAAGCATAGAGGACGTACGGTCAGTTCTCTGGCAATTGGTACGAAAAGAGTATATGACTTCTTACATAACAATCCATTTGTAGGTGTGTACCTCGTCATTTTTTTAAATTATTAATATATACAAATTTCTTAATTTTGCAAATAACAAAGTATTTATGCGTTTATGTAGAAATGCTTGCAATTAATTACGTAAACGATCCTCGAGTAATATTACAGCAACCTAAAATGACAGCTATTAATTCTTGTATAGAAATGGATATTACTGGTCAAATATGTTCAGATAGTTTAGGTTGTAAAATGTACTCTGGATTTGGTGGCCAACTTGATTTTACTCGAGGTGCGGCATTGGGCCAGGATGGTCGAGGAAAAGCCATAATTGCGTTCCCTTCAGTAACAAGTAAAGGAGAAAGTAAAATTCAGCCAGTAATCAAACTTGGTATGAAAACGAATTTTATATCAACCATTTATGAAAAACAATCATTTATTTAGACTAAAATGATTGTTTAATATAATAGTTTGTAAATACAAAAGAGTCATATCGTCATCATGTAAATACGATCGAAATCTGTTTCATAGGAGGTGGTATCGTGGTAACGAGAGCACATGCACACTACATAGTTACTGAGCATGGTATAGCAAATCTTTTTGGTAAAACGTTACGTCAAAGAGCAAATGCATTGATTCAAATTGCTCATCCTGATCATAGAGAATGTCTCGAAAAAGCTGCGTTTGAAAGACTTAAATCTAATCCAACGAAATATTTATAATTTATATGTAAAAATTATATAGCTTATAAAATTTTGTAATACCATTTAATGCTCATTGCACATAGAAAAGGTTTTTTACCTTAATGTTTGTGTTACAAAATTTTTGCGTGAATGTCTTTTTTGCATAGAAAAAAAATGAAATGAGCAACAAAGACTTATAATTGTTATCATGAAATTTGTTTTTACGAATCACTCGTTATACACATACAATTTGAATAAATAATTTATTTATTTCTAATTCTTATTTAAAAGACAAAGTAATATTTACGTATATATATATATACATATAAATGTGATTTTTTAATTTATAGATATAGCGCACACTTAATATTTCTCAAAAATTGATACCTTCTGGTAATGTTCCTTCTCGCCGTCTCTTTTCAACATTTTCATAGTATTCAGAAAAATTAACATAAGGCTTAATTCTAGAGTTTTTGTTTGTCGATTTTGCACCAGAAGGATACATATCTGATGTTGATGAAGTTTCAGTTGTTGAAAAATCGGAATTTTCTTCTGTAACGCTTGTACTTGAATACTCGTTCTCTAGCATTGTTGTAATCTGAGCAGATTCTACAATTGGGTTAAATCTGACTGATTGATTAGTTGGACTTTTCAATGCATGAGGAAGCGGGAAATTAAAATTTCGTACGAGAAGAGTTATATCATCTCGTTTACCAGTTGTTACTGTACTTTGTAAATTACTCATATTAATGTCATGATGAATTCTTACAACTTTATCTACAACAGCTTGAGCAACACCTGTTAAAGTGGACTGTACCTGAAACTGAAATTTATTTTGTGAGAATAAAAATATATTACTGTATGTATGATCAATAATTATTTCACACCTCTTGGACTGCAAAATTAATTAATTTTATATTAACTTGATCAACTCCAGTTACTTCCTCTAATGATTTATATAGACCACGAGACATAAGCAATAAAAATTTACAGGAGTCATCAAGTTCTATGCCACCATGAATTTCTGGTTCTGCAATGACAGGTTCTGCTGTGGCAGATGCTAATTCTTCAAATTCTCTGTACCCCCCTTTGACAAGATAGTTCCCAAGACAACGTGTAGTTTCCTGATTTCCAATACGAGATCCTTTAACATAAATTATTATTAAATACCCCAAAAATTGAAGAATTATATTGAAATTAAATATGGTTTTTAAAAATTACCTTGCCTTATAGAATCAATATCCAATTCTAAATGAGACAATCTTAACAATTCATCTTCATTCCTTAAGTCATGATCTACACTTAGTTGTACAACTCTTAACACTTGATTAGCATCTGTTTTGCATAATAAAGCTCTACTGTCGCCAACATTAGCAACATATAATTTTCCACGATATATAAGAGCTACAACTGCACTAGTTCCTGCTGATAGCTCACAATTTAAAGCATTTAACTTATCAACCTAATAAAATCTTAAGCTGTAAACAATATTTGATATTTTCAAAATTCGTATAATATAATATACTTAACCAACCAAATGCGGAAACTTTTGATAAGTTTCATAGGAGTTTAATCCATCGGGTATATCAAATTGCAAACTGGTCCGTTCAGCCAAAAGGTCTCCAATAGAATCTAAATATCCTCTTTCCACAGCTATAAACGCCTGTCTATATTAATATATTCCACAACTTTACTTTTCTTACAAAAATGTAATAGCCATAACTTACAATCTTCATTACAGCTATACTTTACTTTATTACCTAAGAACCTCTTTAACTTCTTCATCTGTTGATTTACCATTTAATTGTCCAAGTAATATCTCTGCAGCCATTCGCTGCATAGCAAAATTTGCAACTTTTGTGCCTTCATGCCCATCAAATACTCCATAAAGGAACGTTGAATCGTCATAGCGACAGTGAAAGCTACGATCTTCAAATGGATGTTCCTCCTGTCTATACCCATCCTCACGATAAATTATATTCGTAGAAAATCCTACACCTAATAAAATATTTGGAAGGTATAAACATCAAACAAGACCGTTTCTAGGTTATGTTATTGAACTTTTACACACCAGATTGTTTACATACTGGCAAATCATCCGTCCAACTATACTGAGTATCCTGAAAAGGTATCAAATTAGGGCGTTCTGCCCTAGTTGGCATTGTTAAAGAAGATGAAGTAACTTCAACAAAAATTTCAATTGATATACATGTGGACTTACGTTTCTAACATATCGACTGCATATCGATTCATATCGACTAAATATATCGAAAAATCCACAACAATCGATTAAATTAATTTAAATCAAATATTTCAGAAGGCAATACTTCTATTATTCTTCAATTACTATATTTTATTTAAAGCTTTTATTATCTATATTAGTTAATCCATGGTTATCTCTCTTTCTCTCTCTCTCTCTCTATATATATATATATATATATATATGCGTCTAATATAACGACACATTTATATAATATACATACAAGTTATTAAATAAAATTATATGTATATGTGCACATAAAATTTTATTATTGCCTTACGAAATGGATTATTTCAATTTTTTCTTTTCCTTCATATTCCGATAAGTTTATCTTTTATTTCCTATGTATTATCACAGACGAATATGTATTATTTTGTATTTTGTAAAAGTTTTAGTTTTTTAGACAACAGGAATATACCATAAAAAACAAAAGCAACTCTTATTACGAACTTTTATCCTACCTGCCAAATTATATGACGTCTCGACCAATTAATAGTAAAAATTTTAGTAATTAATAAACAATTAAATTAATCGACATTGAATATGTGACAATTTTTAATCGCATCGTAATGAATCACGATTACTAGTCTTACAAAATACTTGGTAGTATGAAGATGTAAAAGGCGCTTTTCAAAATATCAACCAAAGTAACATTTATTAACAGAAGGAAATAAATTATTCAACAGGTTATTGCACACGGAGTATTCTAACGGAAATATTTTTCTGTGTTTTTCGTTGTACAAAAAGTACAACGAATGTGATATTAATATTAATATTTAATATTTTTTACTTTTAATTTATAAAGGAGAAAATGAGTCGACGGCCTCAGTTAACAAAAACTGAACAACTTCGTCAGGCCAGAACTGCATCACTTGTAAGAGATATCGAACTAAGAGAAGATGCAGCATCCAGACACCAAAGAGACTCATTCAAAGTACGCAGGCGGATGGTTAGACCTGAGCCAAAAAAAGTAGACTTCAGTAAACCAGGAATGACTAAAGCAATGCTAGCTAGAGTAAAACATGCTCAGAAATTTAAAGAAGAATATGAACGTAAGCAAGAATCAGTTACATCAGTTCGAACGCCTAAAAGGACACCTGCACCAATAGGAGGTGATGCCAGGTCGCGATGATAGTTAAATTTGATTGTAACAAACAACATGATATTTGTCAGATGGATAATAAGTTCCTCTCTCTTTAATTTGAATTATGTTTCTCATATCATATTTATTTCATAAAATATTAAATAATATAACAAAAAATGAATTAACTAATTCTGCAATTTCCATTACCATATATTTAATGTATAAAATTATTATGTATAAAATTACTTCAAATTAGGATGGGCAGGGAAAGAACACCAGGTAGAAAGACTCAGCGTATAACACCAGCTACAACTCCTCGAAGAGGAGTCTCACCATCTAGAAGAGAATTTGAAACTGTAGCCAGTCGTTTACCTTCTCCCATAAAAACTCCAAAGACACCAAGATTACCTGCAAAAGCTCTACCTAGAAAAACTACTGAATTAGCTAAAATGATGAATGCTGATATAATTCAGGCTGATCCAATTGGTGAAGGAATAATTAGTAATATTGTGATACCTCCTGGAATAGTGAGCGAAGATCGTACTACCATTGTTAATATATCACAACCACCTGTGGATCCTGAATCAAAAATAGTATCACAAGTGGCTAATCGTTCGATTCAAGTGATCAGGTGATTTCATAAAATTCTTTTCCTTCTGATAATGATAACATGACATATTTCATCATTGATAGTGAAACTCTTGATGAACAAGATGCTGCTGAATCTGCAGCGGTACAAAATAGACTAACAGAATTACAACAAGCTAGAAGAGATTTTGTTATTGCAGTTGCAAATGTTGGTGGAAATGCTCTTCATCTTGAAGATGAAAGTCGTCCCACCACTGTTCTTGATTCTACTCGTATATCCCCTGTACATCAACCCACTCCACAAAAAAAGATTATACGGTAATATTTCAAATAGAGCACAGTTAAATAAAACTCTTATAGCTATTACACCTAATAATGGTATTTCTATAGAGTCCCTGAGTTAGAGGACCTTGAATATACTATCGATCACCCAGATATTATTGCTGCGCGTGAATATATGCAAAAATTTAAAGCTGACATGGAAGCAAGAGAAGCAGCTAAAAGAATGGAAGAAGAATTTGAAAGAATGGCAGCAGCAGAACATATGTCAGATGAATTAGATTTAGATATTCCTTTTGAAGAAGAAATTTACCAAGAGAGAGATATCTCTTGGGAAGAAGATGAAGGTGGCATGGCTATGCCTCGTCCATCTAGAATAAAAGCTCAAATTTCTCCTATTCCTAGACAACAAAGACCTTATCAATATGAACCCTTTGAGCCAGAACAATTAGAAAAATTCTTTGATGTTCAAACTTATCCACCTTGCCCACAATGTGGGCCACCACCAGGTAGGGAACACTTACATCCTGACTTGTGGGAATTGGAAGACCCATGGTACAAAAGACCTCCAGAACCTGATATGCCAGACTTAATAGAGTTTGAAGAATCTGACCTAATACGTTTCTAAAGTTTACCATATACAATTTTTTATAACAATTTGTTGTAAAATATTGATATCTAATATAATGTATAACTACTACACACATGTAAATAATAATAATAGTGATAATTATTTTTTAATAATGCAATGTGTAATCGCCAAAATTTCATATTTAACAAAAGCTGTTAAACATAAAATTTTTTATTAATTAAAAAATGAAAGTCATTCATAAATTTATGTTTGTGTAATATTATTTATATATACATAAAATAGGTTTTTATTGCTTGTATTTTTCAACTAAATTTATGCAAAACCGATGTTGTAAATTTATTAATAAATATAGCTAACCATCGATAACCAATAAAATGCTTATAAAAAAGTGAAAAATATAATATGTAATGAAATTACTGATGATCGAAATCGAGATATATCGATTATCGCGTACTTGAAATGTTACTTTAACTTGCATTGACTAACGTGGTAGATGTAAATACACGGTAAACAAGTGCATAAGATGAGTGATCGACAAATTTAGTAACATGTTTCGTTACTCTCACTATTTCGATTTAAAATTGAAAAAATTATCAAGAACTTTCTGTGCCGAATGTAATATTTATTAACAGTTGTGCGTGAAATTTTATTTAATTATGGAGTTCTATTATTATATTTATTTGCTTGACACATGTGCATATCTATCGTGGACTTCTTAATTGTACATATTTCAAATATTTATAATGGACGTACCCTAAAAATTAATTAATTATAATTGACAATATATTTATATATAAGTACTACGAGTATAATGGCGACACCCACTAACGGTAACGGTAATCTCATCGACGAATTTGAGGAAGCATTTCAGGTATGATATAAGTAGTATGTTTTAATATAATTTTTTAAAACGATATTTTGGCAAAATTACAGATTTGTTTTTTCTTTCATTTGTTTTGTTTTAACATAAAATACACTTTGCAGCAATGTTTGGGTATATTAATAACGAAAGACGAAGGGTTAGGAAACAATGGAATTGGAGTGTCAGGTGGTTTGACTGTGGATAAAGAAGAAGCACGTAGTGAAGTTGAACAGGTCACGCTAAGATTTATAGATCTGGCAAGACAGATGGAAGCTTTCTTTCTGCAGAAACGATTTTTGTTGTCTGCATTGAAACCAGAATTAGTAATAAAAGAAGATATCAATGATCTTAGACTAGAATTAGCACGTAAAGAAGATCTCATAAAAAAGCATTATGAAAAAATTACAGTATGGCAGAATTTATTAGCAGATCTACAAGGCTGGGCAAAGTCTCCAGCTCAAGGTCCAGCACCTAATGGTAAGAATCATAAAAAAATGTTAAGGAATGATAATATAGTAAATAATTTTAACGCACTTTAGGTTTACCAAATGGTACTCAAACTGGACAGAACCAACAAAGTGCCAATGGAGGTGGAAATGCAACGATGCAACAACAACAGCAAATATTACAGCATCAGCAGCAACTCCAACAGCAACAACAACAGTTGCAACATCTACAACAACATCAAATGCAACAGCAACAACTTCATCAGCAACAGGTATTTAAGTAATACCGTTACGAGCAAAGCTGAAACTCCTGTATTCAGGCAGCTGTCTAAAATTAGCGTTGAAAAATTTTTTTTAAAATATCACATGCAATTTAGAAAGAAAAAATGTGCGGCAGCGAAAATTGTATATTTACAGAAAGCTACTTTTGCTGTAGCAGTTATAGTTAGAAGTTACATCTTAAATCATCAGTCTTTAAGATCTGTCTCACTTTAGTTGTAAAAAGAATTCAAACATTATCAATACTGTAAATTATTGAATTTGTTTATACAAAGTATTGCAGTTACACATACACGTATATCACAAGCTTATTTATACTCACCGTAATGTTCTCATTTCAAAATGGTATATTTATTATTACTAGATTTCTATATTATTTGTTACAATTTAAAACTGAATGAATATTAATGTTGGATGATTGTATGTATCTGTGTGTATGCATGTGTGTGTGAATGATAAAATGTATATAAATAGATTAAATTATAAAGTAATCTTTTTGTGATTGAAATACTTATCAGAATTTTAGAAACTATTTTTGCTCCTTTTTTTTTTTGAAGTAACAGCTATTCAGGACACAAAACCATTCAGTCCTATTGCACAAAGGCAACGTGTACCAGTGTTGCATATAATCAGTGCCTTATATAATTCCTATCGACAGAAATGTAATATGTAAGAACTAAAAACTTGAAGTGCTTTTAGTAGCTGCGATATAAAATTACAAAAACATAAATTTCATTTATAAGAAAGGAAAGTACTAAATAGATACACTTACATAAATATGTTGTAAAATGGTGCCAAAATAATTGCTATTAAAATGTGTACAAATATTTAGCCAAAAACTGATATAATAAATCTGATAATGGCAATAATAAAAGAAAAATAAGCATATTACTTTTGCTTAACATTAATAGCACACCTAATAATCCCTACTACCTTTAAACATATTAGGAACAGGTAGTGATACTTCAAAAGTATATCATTTCATAATTATTCAAAATTAAACTATATATCCCACAAATATGTACACATCTGTTTATATATTTTCTTTCATATAACATAGTATAATTATTTATGTCACATATTGAAAATTGTTATAAATTTGACATATTTTTCAATATTTATAAATTTCCTTGTTTATAATACAATGAATATCTTCTGCATGTAAACATGTATGCATGTATTTTGCATCAATGTAAGAGCTACCAAGGAAAGACATAAAAACTTAATTTATAGTAAATTATGAAAATTACATGTCAAAAAATTTATTTTATTTATTCTTAAAAATTTTATGAATTGACATGTACTTTTTTAATATAATGTTTAGACATGGTATTGAATTAAAATATTGCAGCTATTCATAAAAGCGAAAAAAGATTATGCCATTTTACTTATGTTTTTACATGCAAGTAGATGTTTGCAGAATAAATCTCTATTCATGGCAAAAAACATTGTGCTTTCTTTCATTTCCCTAATTACTGTTCCTAATACATCCTACTGGCTTGTAAGGATCGGAACTCTTAATTTCACTATAGACTTACATATTCAAGTATATTGCATGTGTGTTTCATTTGTGTACAGCATTTCTAAGATTTTCATCTTTTAATCATTTCACTGCTATCTTTGATCCTCCTAAATGCTTAGTTTTTATTTAGCATCATTTTCTATGATACAATAAAATTTATGTTCAAAAAATTGTTTATATCAAATGTATATTGATAAGAATATAATGATAGAATATATATGTGACGTAAAATTGCAGGTACAACAAGGGTCTGGTGCACCTCCCACATCAGGTCTTCAAGGAGTTGGGGTCTCAGTTGGACAACAAGGAATGTTCATGACACAAGGGGGAGTAAGTGTGACTGGTACACGGGGTGGATTTCCCGTCGCAGGTGTAGGAAGTAGTGCTCTCCAGGGTCCTCTCGCTTTCCTGGAAAAGACAACGAGCAATATAGGAATGCCCGAAAGGCGGAGTTGACGCGGAAGGGGGAGGGGCCGGGGTCGGGGTCGAGGAAAAGGCCGAGGAAGAGGACGAGGCGGAGGAGGCAGTTTACCTCCGCCACCACCACTTCTCGATACTTCGGACCCGTCGTCGTATGCTGCTGCTGCCGCAGTTGCAGCTGCTGCGGCAGCGCCCCTTCCCTCTCCACAGCAGCAGCCTCCATCTTGTACATGAATATATTTATAACAAATTAATTTGTTATTGTAAGATATCGTTCCTATAACTAAAATTATTGCGGTCGCAGAAAATTGTTTTCGATCATATAGGTTTATACTATCTTTAGTAAAAGGGCAGAGCGCTTTGTTAAGTTAATGTTTAGTACGCAATTTTATAATATGGTTATATAAATATGTACATTAAAAAATATGCGTGATGCATCTTAATTAATTATTTAGAAAAAACAGGATTTTAATTAAAAAATGATAATTAAATAATGCCAGTTTTATTAAATCGTATATCAGTATAAATAATGAACATATAATACCATTCAGTTATTTCTGGAAAAATATTTTGTGTTCATTCTGTAAATTGCTGATTTTTCACTTTGGTATTTTATATTTTCTCTTTATGTAATAATAACTGGAAAATTACATAAAGAACATATGGTGTATTCACGAAATAAAATAATCAGTACATATGTCCTTTTAAACTGTTCAAGGGGATGAGCAGCAGAAACTGTACATAAGAAAATTGCAATGGTCAAAGCGTTAACATAAATTTTACATGTACATAAAATTAGAAGTACGACTTTTCATACAATAAGTCATATTGTATTTTATTATATTAAGTTCAAATAGTTATTAACACCCTTACAAATTACGTGTAACAGTTTACACGATATTGATCAAAATTATGTATTTTAAATGCAACACAAATAAAGTATAAATTGCCCAAAATTTAATATACCTCCCATAGATATATCTCTATTATATTAAGCTATACTTTGTACAAATTTAGTATATTGTATTCTATTCTATACGACGTCGTACAATCAGACTTTTTTGATATTGTTAAATCTTTCCTATTCCTTTATTGATAGTCACTGACACTGTCTTTAATTGTTTCAGTAAATGTAACACACCTTATATAATGAGAATAAAGCGAGCTGTACAAAAGAAGATTCACCATATTTGTACTAGGTATTGCTGTACTGTAAAGATATAATTCTGTACACAAATACAATGACTACGAATTTTATAAATGGCATGTAATTCGATTTTCTTATACAACGTTATTCACTTAAGTTGGAACCCGCGTTCGCGAGAACATATGAGAATGGCAACATTATATATATACGCTTACTATTACAATCAAATGTTGTTCGCCACCTATGAGCTGTTGTTAGAAGTATAATTAGGCGAGAGACAATGCGGTTTGGTAATCGCCGAAGGATTTAAAATTTGGCGTTACAATAAGGAGAAGACGATCGCTGTCTGATTTTTAATTGTTCTGCTGTCGAATATAAGAATAAAATGAGTGATTAAGATACAACAAAACACCTTACGGAATTCATATTTAGACTGAGTATTTAAAAAAAATAGAAATCAATTAAACTTTCACAGCAATGCCTGAATTGGAAGTTATTTATGTTAGATGAAACTGATGGCAGATGAATACAATTTTAAGTAAAAAAATTACATTTCAGTTAAATTTCAGGTGAGCATAATTAGAAATATCAGCATACCAAAAAAAAAAAGAATTGATTATATGTGGGACAGAAGCGAATACGCTTGCTTGCTTCGAAGTTTTCGGGGACGCGTAGAGACATGAAATTGTCAGACAAAAATGCGACACTTGCTTTCTCAGCGACCGTCTTTATTGTAATGTCAAATTTAAAGTACTTCTAGCAACAGCTTGTAGATTGCGAGCAATATTTGACTGTAGTAGTAAACGTATATGTTACACTGTTACCATTCTCATATGTTCTCACGAACGCGGGTTCCAAGATAAGTGGATAACTCTGTACATTCCGATGCATGTACTTAATTCGTTGTATCGACTTTAGTCATTTTGTATAAATGTCAGAATGTCAAACGGGAGGTAAGCGTGGATAAAATATATGTATATATATAATATTGTGTATATGTGTATGTATATATAGAACAAAGTTATATATACATATATATACATGCGTGTATACATATATGTATACGTATATATAAAAATAGATAAACTTGCATCATACAACTTAAAATAGTTGTAAATTTTAACACAATGCCTGCAAAAACTGGATCAGCGTACGGGTCGGACGACCTGCCATTCCAGCTGGTACATATGGTAACTTATCAGGTCCAGGGCCCATTACTCCTGCAATATCTAAATGCATCCATGGTGTATTGTTCGAGATAAATTCATGTAGGAAAGCAGCGGCTGTACATGAACCACCACCTTTCGTTCTCGCAACATTTCTTATATCAGCTGATTTAACTTTTTCTGCAATTGATACCATATTATTCGATATATTACTCTTCAAAGTTAAAGATATTGATTAATTGAATTATTTTCTTACTTGTCATTTCATCTGTGAAATGCTGCCAAAGTGGAAATCTCCATACTCTATCACCAGTAAGAGTGCCTGCATTTCTTAGTTTTTCAAACAGTGAACTATTGTTTGTGAAAACTCCAGTTGCTGCTCCTCCTAAAGCAATTCTCATCGCACCAGTTAGTGTTGCAAGATCCAAGATAAAACTGTATATGAAAAGTATTTAATAAGAATATCTATACTACTGTATCAGTTGTTATATATTTCCTAATTGATGCAACAGTTACCTTGGATTAAATTCTTGAGCATAACAAAGTGCATCCGCAAGAATAAGTCTGCCTTCCGCATCGGTGTTATCTACGATAATACTCTTCCCGTTCATTGCAACTACAACATCTCCTGGTTTAGTTGCAGTTCCAGATGGCAAATTTTCAGTAAGTGGTATCAAACCAATAAGATTCAATTTTAATTTAAGTTCAGCAGCAGCTCGAATAGCAGCTACTACACATGCAGCACCAGTCATATCAGCACGCATTTCGTCCATATCAGCTGGAGGCTAAAGTTATATAATATTATTTACATTAAATGTATTAATTTACAATTACTTTACCTTAAGACTGATACCGCCAGCATCGAAAGTAACACCTTTTCCAACAAACGCAATTGGTTGGGAATTATCATCAGCACCTTTGTAGCAAATTTCAACGAACTTCGGTGGCTCACAACTACCGTGAGATACGCTAAGGAAAGAACCCATCTTTTTCTGTTCTGCCCATTCTTTATTATGAACTTTTACGGTAATTCCTAATTTAGTGAGAAGTGTCTGTACTTCTTCCGAAAATATTGTAGGTGTCATTAAATTGGCTGGTGTATCCGCTAAATGGCGTGCCCAATTTTGAGCCTGAGCTTTAATACTCCCAATACGCCACTGTTCCCTTAAAAAAATAATTTTCTTTACACTACCATAATATAAATAAATATATAAAAAGAAAAAGAAAGAATGTATTACTTACTCTCCTTCTTGACCATATAATGAAACTTTTGGAAGAATTTTCTGTTTTTCCTTATTTTTTGAGCCTTGATAGAACCATGTTGATAATGTAGCTCCTTCTGCTGCAGCCTCAGCATCTCCTAATGTTTCTATATGTATGTCTTTTATTTCAACCGCATCCAATGCACGACATCCAGCTAATGTAGCATTATAACATTATTATTAAAGTATAATGAAAAGGATGTTCCTATTACTCTATGTAAACACATTGATTTTTACATAAAGAATATTTACCTGCTGCAGCTATACGTATGTTTTCTTTTCCCTCATGTATTTCTTCAAGTTGATTAATGCCAAGATTCTTTTTTCCAAGACCAACAACTGCAATTCCAACGTAATCCTTCTCATCCAAACCCCAAAATATTCTAGCATGACCTTTGGGAATTTTTGGACCTGCTCTGAAGTGGTACAAGTATTGAAATATTATTTAAAATTATTTATCCAATAAAATATATATTATTAAGACAAGAGGGGGAATGTATATATGAAATTAAAAAAATTTTTGAAGGACATACTGAGACACAAGTTCATGAATTTATTTCTTACAATAATTCTAGGCATCTTGGACATCTATTAGCACATGCTAGAGCATCTGCAATTTTAAAATACAATCTGAAAATATACTATTCTTTACATATATGTATATATATATATATATACACATGTGTGTGTGTGTGTATATATATATATATATATCCTAGAACATAGTCCTTTAAAATTATTCTAATGTCTCTAATAATCGTTCTAATTATTAATTGGATTAAAATTACAATTATTTTTCACGATATTATAACTATGTATTAACTCACAACTATATTCTCTGATCTATGGTGGAGACAATTGATTTGCACTCATAATACATTAATGGTAGGCATGACAATCATTTCCAATGTGTTTTGATATTAATAAGAATTTACAACAGTAAAGAATTATCTTCGAATATAATGCAGTACAGTGTAACACTATGTTCTTATTACCAAAATTTGATTCTTCATTTATGTATATATACAGATTTAAGTATGTAGATTTTCCATGGGGTTTCATATTTGTAACATCGTTTGCTTAAATATTATTATGTAAATTGTAAAGAAACTATTAAAAATTGACACATTGATATTTAGAAATATGAGCCATGTTATAGATTTACTTAAAACATACTATTCAGAGCTAAGTAAAATAACATTTAATAGAAAATAAATTTTTCTTCTTTCTTCAATAGAATTATTACATCAAATAATTGGTATTATTTTTGGTGGAAGTTATCATTAATTGTAACTATGTATAATTTATTTATTTCTAAAATAATGAACATGCCTTTATAATTAAAAAATATTAACAATCTACTACTTTTCATCATAAATTCTGTCTTTCCTTAGCTCTGATACTAATATATAAAAACAGTGATTGTAACACTGATAGTAGGAACTTAATGCAATTCAAGCACATTTACTACTTCCTTACTGATGTGATGTTCTTGGCACACATTAAATTGAATTGAACAGATAGTATTAACATTGTTTGTGATATCAACTTATACATTTCTACTGTTCTGAATTTAATAATCTATTAGGCTACTTTGGCAAGATTTATTATAAGAATCTCACTGCATGTGATCAAAATTACATTTTTATGTGACGATTATTATAAGCGATTTAAAATATTTTTCCTTTTTACATATCATTACAAGTCACAAAAATATTTTCCACATCGTAAATTGTTTAGAATAATGAAATTTTATATTTTATTTAACATTCATAAATCATATTTATCAAGCTAAAAAAATCTATATTAAATATTAGATAACTTATAAGATTTAATTATAAACAAATATTATTACTATATAAGATTAATTATGGCCAAAAACAAAAAATGAAAAAATATGGTTAATAATAATATAATGGTAATGAAATTTATCTAATAAAAATGTTTTATTACACTAGAATTGTGCTAATAATTACTGTGCAAATACATTAATTTAAGGAAATATAAAACATAACTAAATTATATAATGTTTTAGAAGGCCATTTTCTATAATAAAAATTATTAGATGCACGCGTATATCATTAATATATTTATATGAACTATTTAATATTAAAATTCAGTCTATTGTTAAAATATATATCTAAACTGCAAAACAATTAAATAAGTGTAATACAAGTGACAGTACCCATATGTTTAATAAAAATATAATGAGAGAAAAGTATTTGTGCTGCTTGATATTCAGAGTATTACTTTCTCAAATAAGTCAGTCTCTAACAATTTCTATATGTAGAAGTTTTCTCGATTTTGCTTACAACAAATTACTATAACATTTAGAATAAATTTCCACTTCTCGTTGTTATTTGTGTCTGAGCACTTAATCGAATAAATTTCAAAATATATATATATATCTGCTAAAGATCATAGAACTCATAATTAATTTTAAATTAGTTCTAATATTTTAATAGTCCCTTGAGAATTTGCAGCTACCACAACATTGGACATTTGTTTCCAACAAACTGCAGACACAAATTCATTCAGATCTTCTTCTCTTCTTTCTTGTATTTCTAATATACTTCGAACAGCATCAAATTTATATGAGAACAATTGTTTGGAAAGTCCTTTGTAGTACACATAAAGTGCATTATTTTCTGACCCACATGCTACATAATCACCATCGGTAGTAAGACCTATAAAATTCTTCTCGTTTACATGTCCGACGAATGAACGTAGACAATGTGGATTATTGATATTCCACATTTTTAATTGCGAATCCGTGCTTGCTGATACTATTTCTTCTTTGTTAATGAATTTAACATATGAAACAGCTTTACGGTGGCCTTTAAAAATACAGAGTGCTTCCTTCATATTACGTAAATCATAATAATGGACACAATGGTCTGCAGATCCAAATGCCAAGTGACATGAACTACGTGGGTTAAATTTTACACAACACACATTAGCTTTTGCTTCTAAAGAAGCCACGGAATGATCATTGTTCAAAGACCATAACTTCACTCTAGCATCATCTGACCCTGATGCTATAAGTTTAGTATCTACATCATTAAAATCAACAGACCAACATCTCTTTTCATGTTCTTGAAATGTTTTGGTTCTCTGACAAGTTGCAGCATCCCATACTGTTACAATTCCTTCATAATCAGATGATGCTAGCATTCCTTTATGAAAGGAATTCCATGAAACACATGATATTTTGGAGCTAGATACCATTTCAACACAGGGGTAATGTATATCTACAGTGTCTCTTATTACAGCACTATAATCAAATACTTTTATACGTTTTGTAACTCCAGCTATAGCAAAAAATTCATTGTCTTTATCAAATTCAATGCTTGAAACAATAGTGGAATTATTAAAAATATCTGATGAATAATTCAAAGTCGCTAATGGACGTAATGCTTTATATCTAGAGAATTTAACAAGGTTTTCTCTAAAAACATCAAGTCCTGAACTAGTACCTTGCCATGAATCACTTTGACTGTGAGATTTATGCCCAAGGAGTAGTTCCTTAGCACGAGAATCGAAATAGCATTGAACAAAATCATCAAAATGAGCATGCATCCTCTTTCTACGTACAGCTAAAGTAGATCCTACTGCATAATCATTTTGTTTTTTACTTCCTGTAGGATTAATAAAGGTTTCGCTTCCAACAACACTTGCTTTTTCATTTGGTTTTACCATGTTTGAATCAATTATATCTATAAGACCAATCATTTCTTTTCTTATAGCTGATACCTGTGCAGTATCATTCTCACTGGATTTTTTCAAATCTTCTACTTTAGGACATTTATTTTGAACATCTCTTAGAATATTCTCAACTTCTTCCATATCCTTCTTAATCAATGCTATCTCTTTTTGTAACTGATTCTTTTGTTCTTCTTTTTGCTGCAATAGATGCTTCAAAAATTCATGTAACAATTTATTTTGTGCTGTACATGTTTCTGCTTCCAGTAAATGTTTTCTTTGTGTTAGTACTTCTAGCATTACATTTACATCTGGTAATGTTAGATTAGCACTTTCTGCAGCTATAATATCTCTTAAACCATCATGTGGTGGTACAGGTAAATCTGTACCTACTACTCTGTGTCTACCATCAGCTGCATAAGAAGATCCTAATTCAGCAAGGCCCTTAATTCTAGTTTTATATTTTGATATCAATTCATGTAATAGAAAGTTTGGAAAAATATCTTGTTGAGTTAACGCATAGCTACACTTTGGACAACGGCCATTGGCTTCCAAAGACTTTATTATACAACGATAACAAAATGTATGACCACAACGTGTGATATGAGCTTCATCAATTACTTCAAGACAAATAGGACATAGATAATCATTATTTTTATCTTCAAGTGTACCACTAATTCTATGAAGAACATTTGCTGAGTGATTCTGTTTACTCATTCTACCACTACATTCACCTATACCTCCGCTGCTTCCAGGAATATCATTTCCCAAATTACTATCATTGATAGCTGACATCTTTTTCCTCAATTGAATAATATTTCTTAGAATACATTTAATTATTTTCAGATACATCTGGTAATTTTAATCTGCTTTTTTAAATCTCATACTTTTTAAAGTTTTGTATGAGCTCTTCCAATAGATGATTTTACTTGATTAATAACCAATCTATAGAAATAATTGCTTTACAAATAATATACTGTTAAAATTTTTTATATAACAAAATATGTGTCTGGTAACTCCTTCTGTGCAGCGAGTTTTGCTTCATATCATGCGTACAATATCGTCTCTCAGTCTAGTCTCTCCTGAAACAATGAAAATAATGCCAGTGAGCTCATAAGACATAAATTTCATTTAAATTCAATTTTGTTAAAAGAAAATACTTTATGTAAACTTTTCAAAAGAACAAAGGAAAAGCAATTCTGAATATTATATATAAAAGCTCAGGCAGCATTATGACAATTGTTTCAGGCTGGAACTATGAATAAAAGATTTAATATTCATTAATGTTAATCCATATGATATGCAAAACAAAACTATAGAAATAATAATATGTAAAACTATACTTTGCATGGTCACTTATCATAAATCAATGTCATTTACTATTTACATTTGATTTATCATGAATTGATAAAAGTACTTGCTTGATTTGAAGGAAAGCGGTTCAATCTTAGGTATACGGTACTTATACCTGAATTATGGACACACATCTATGATCTGGTTTCACATATTATATGAAAAAAAAATATGTTTAGTAAAAAGAATATTAACACAGATTTTTACATAAATATGTGATACAAAAAGATCTGATTACGGTACAAAATATGTTACAGATCGTTAATAAAATTTTCAACTTACAACAAAATATGTTTTTGCAGTTTTCCATTAACTAGTTCATCATATTTAGCCGCTGTGGGAGTCAATGAAACGTTGTTTTCATCTTCTGCTTCGTATAGACCGAGCACCAATCCTTTCTGTTGGAAATTTAGATATCAGAAATTAAGTATCGAAGTATAGAAACCTTAGAATACGACACAGTACATATATCGAATCATAGCCTCACAAAACAAATTCATTCGTTCTCCTCTCGGAAAGTTTTCTTTCGATAAGAAAAGAAAAAAGCGAAAGGAGAAAATTTATAATACATTTTTCAATAAAACTATTAATAACTTGTATATCTCAGTCAAGTATTTCTCCCACTTCTCCTTCTACGATGTTGAATACCAAACTGAAAATTCCTCGTTTCGGCAATTTCTTCGTAAAATAGACACATATCACTTATCTAATGAAATAATAGCAACGAATACTATTCGATTAAGGAATAAATAACATTATAATTACCTTCATGTTCGAAATGCAAGATAAGAAACGTAACTGCGAATTTCCGTATTGTAGACCCTTACCCCTGATAAGAGACAATGCCATAATTTGTTCAAGAGAGCACTTAGGTGTGATATATATACGTATGACTATATATATATATATATATATCTGTGTGTACATATGCGAATGTATGTGTACGCATGAACGTGTACACACTGTGCTAGAAAGATACGATATCTATATAGATATCTTGGTCACTTATGTTATAGATTCGCGACTCTAATGCCTCGTGTAGCATTCTCGTGTGGCGACACCAACTTCCGTTTAGTCATCTCACCTAAAAGTTTGCTCCGCTAAAAGATAAAATAGCCAAGCGATTTCTGTTTCCAAGAAACAATCTGCAATTCTATTGCATAGCAAAATGTTTTTTTTCTTCTTCTTTTTGAGCTATCGAACAATTAATGTTAAATTAGATATTTTGTATAATTTAATTATCAGATATATATCCTTAATTTTATTCAAGTTCATATTTTTACGAACTAAAAAAATGAGGATTTATTTCATGTACTAAATATTATGAGTATTTTATTTCGGATATTTATATATTTTTGCATATTATGTGCATTATACGATTTTTTGCATTTTTAAAGTTACATTATTAAACATTTGTAATAAACATTTGCATATAAGTCGCTTAAATTGACCGTATATACATTTATTTAAATTATTAAATCCCGCGTGGATTTACAAAATAAGCTTTCTACTTATCGTGTAATGCAAATTACTAACTATATATATACATATAATTGAAGACAAAATGTAATAAGTATTATTGAACTATTAGGACAAACAACTTCTTGTTATTCAGTAGATAAAGTCTTGCAATCAGCACTATTATTTAAAACAAATATATTACATTATCTGTACTCATTTTTTATATAGCAAAAATTTCCAAGGACTACAAACAAATAAATATTTTAAATACATTCAAATGAGTTCAAATGATTCAGTGGATTTGGAAAATTATTTCTTCCAACTTTATATTTATTTTTCTATAAATACTCCGTCTTTAGCGGATATTTCCGCTATTTCTATAAGCTATAAGCTATAAGCTATAAGCTTATAACATAAAAGCTATAAGCTTTTATGTTATTCTTTAAAAAACTTTCTACTACTTCCAATAGTTTGGTGTGTGTTTTATCAAATACATTCTTTTTACATTTTGAATTAATAATATAAATCAAAATGTTTTTTGTAATGATTTTAATAAAGAATTAAATAAATCAAACCAATTGATAGAATTTACTTCTATATATTGAAATCTTTTTTTGTGTTCATAACTTATTCCACATTCCAAATATTTTCTCATATTTATTTAATGCTTTTGCTTTAGTAGTAACAAATTATGCAAAATTATGCCTTCAAAGATTGATAAGTAGAGTTTAAACACATATTATGTTTAAAACTGGTTATTGTCGCATAGGAATTCAAATTTGAAACTAATACCAAGTACATATATATTACATATAGCTTTGAATATGGTAATACATTCATAAAGATAAAGTTTGTTAAACGAGGCTATGTTTAATCTAAGAAAATCTAACTGAAAACTGCAATAAAAATTTATTTATTAAATTATTCAGAATCTGATGAATTATAATTTGCAAAAAATAATACAACAATTTTGTTCGCGTTTCATTAAATACGTTAATCTATATAAGACATGGTATCTACGTTGTTCATTTTTTATACATTACATTTTTATAAATAATGAATCAGTCTGAATGAAAAGCAGCTGGTAACTTTTCTTGCTCCTAATTCTTTAATCTTTCGCTAATCTTCTAAACTTCTTTTTTTGACTTCATCTTCGAAATTACTTTTGTTCTTTACGGTCTTTGACATAACTACATTAGCTGAAGTATTAGCCATTTTGATAAAATGGTTATAGTTAAATTAATTTTAACTTTATAACAAACAATTATTGAAAGTAACCTATACGTACAATAAAATTATGTAATTTATAGTATGTAGTATATTTAAAGCATGGTCGTACACATGTCGCACAGGCATGTATGATGTATACACAGTATACAATCGTGTATAAAATTATAAATGTTCAAGGCGGATTTACAAAATTGAATTGCGAAATTAAACCTATTAAACCTACGATGATTATGTGATGTTTTCTTTCAATACAATTTTGTAATTATATTGCGTACATATTTTATAAAAATTGTAATATACATTTCATATACAATTATAACAAATTAACTTAATGGTACAATTTCACATTTATAATGGTACATATTTTGTACATTCTTACTTTATTTTATATTGTGATTTGTTTAAAAGAAGTGAAGTATAGAAATGTAAAGGAAAGTACAAATTATTATAAACTGCAAATAATAAAAATTTATATTGAATTTTCACTGTATAAAAAAATGTTTAATATCATAAAATTGATTGATGAAAATAACCCTAAGAAGGTCTATTTAAAAAGTGGGGATTTATCGACAATATTGGGGCCTTATAAATAAGCATATTTTGAAATTAACATTTTAGCTGCGATTTGTAATTCTGAGTATGTAATTAAGTAATTTTAAAGTTCAGGTATTAATTAATATTTCAAAAAATATTAATATGTTGTAATTTTATTATATGAAATAGCTACGATCTCCAGCTGGTTCAAGAATTGGAATATAAGATCAAAATGGAGGCAGTGCCAAATAGATCGATATTGTTCCGCAATGTTACGTATTGTTGCTAATTTTTCTATTTGTCGCATAATAGTAAGTAAATATTTTTTTTAATTTGCTCAGCCCTAAATTATGATATTTAATTTACTTAATAAGCTAATTAATTGGCTATCCATATACCCGCGAAATTTAAGTCCCAATGCTATATATAAAGCTATTTTTTTTCATTTCTAAAACTTATTTTCATTTTTTACCAATGTATTTTTTCTGAAGTTTTATTTAGAAGTGTAAATATTATTAAAATATATATAGAATATAGATTCAAAAATAATATTAAAATAACAAAACATAAAGAAATTATGATATAATTTTAATTAACTTCTTTGATCTCTATGCAGTTTGAAGAAACGTTTTTATTTCTTTTAATTCAGAATAGAGCATGGAATGGATGGATCATGTCCACTTCTCCTTCCATCCTTTGGGGAAAAGGACAGCTCTGAAAGAGAAACTCCATATTCATCCCAAAAGGTTGGTCTATACAGACCAACATCAGATGCAATTGACCTAGGATATCATACATTAGATAACAATGTTTGCCGTTCTACGTCTTCATCAGCAGTTATATCAGTTCCAATTAGACAACAAATTTTATTACAACAGAAGTGCATTTATGTCGTGGATTTGTGTCAACTGGATGATACTTTATTATTAAAGATATTTAGTTGGCTTGGTACCAGAGATCTATGCTCTGTTGCTCAAACTTGCAGGCGTCTTTGGGAAATAGCATGGCATCCATCTCTTTGGAAAGAAGTAGAAATACGTTATCCCCAAAATGCAACAGCTGCTTTGAATGCCTTAACCAGACGAGGATGCCACACTTATATCCGTCGTCTGATGCTCGAAGGTGCTGTTGGCTTAGCTGGGATTTTTGCCCAATTATCATTTTTAAGTTTAACTTCATTAGTTTTACGACATTCCCGACGTGTTACAGACACAAATGTGACAGCTATCTTAGATAATTGCATACATCTAAAGGAATTGGACTTAACAGGATGTGTCAGCGTAACAAGAGCGTGTAGTCGAATAACAACGTTACAGTTACAATCATTAGATCTCAGTGATTGTCATGGTATTGAAGATTCTGGCTTGGTATTGACACTGTCTCGCATGCCACATCTTGTTTGTTTATATTTACGACGATGTGTGCGTATAACTGATGCCAGTCTTATAGCGATTGCTTCCTATTGTTGCAATTTGCGTCAATTATCTGTCTCTGATTGCGTAAAAATCACAGATTATGGAGTACGCGAATTGGCAGCACGTCTTGGTCCATCTTTACGTTACTTTTCAGTGGGAAAATGTGATCGCGTGTCAGACGCTGGTCTGTTGGTTGTTGCTAGACACTGTTATAAATTGAGGTATTTAAATGCCCGTGGCTGTGAAGCACTTAGTGATAGTGCTACGTTAGCTTTGGCACGTGGATGTCCGCGTTTAAGAGCGCTTGATATAGGGAAATGTGATATTGGTGATGCAACTCTTGAAGCCCTTTCTACTGGATGTCCAAATTTGAAAAAATTATCTTTATGTGGTTGTGAGCGTGTCACAGATGCTGGATTAGAAGCATTAGCATATTACGTACGAGGATTGAGGCAGCTCAATATTGGCGAATGCCCGAGGGTTACATGGGTTGGATACCGAGCAGTAAAACGTTATTGCCGTAGATGCATCATAGAACACACAAATCCTGGTTTTTCAAGCTGATTGAGTCTTCTAAACCATTCTTTATTAATCTTATTTACAACCTATTTATTAACCATACTTATCTTAGTACTTATTTAGATACTAATTTGTAAAAAAAGCGGCTGACCAGCTATATATATATATAAATATATATATACACACACACATATATACATATATATTATGTTTCACGTGTTTATATATTATATATATATATATATGTATGCACTAGGCATATATATTATGCGGTTTGTAATATGCGAAAACAAATTTTTTGCTATTTATTGATTTTATAACTTAATACACGGAAATTAATAGCAAAGTTTCATGTAATTTGTATATTTATTTTATAAATAAAAGCCTTTTAAACAAATTTTACAAAATTGAGAAAAGTATGCTGATGTTCCATAATTTTTTCATCAAAAGCAATTTTAAACGAATGCTGAAGTAATATAATTTGGAAGGTCATCATATTTATGCATACTATTGTAAATTTATATGTAAATAAAACAACATGTTAGAGGAAAGCATGTAATGTAATACGAGATACAAGCAGAAATGAATAGGAAAATTGCCGATGCTTATGACACTGTAAATGATATATTTTACACGTTGGATTCGGATTGAAACCTCTCCATCAACGAAGTTTGGAATAATTATGATTCACAGAATTCTGATTGCAAAGAGCTGTTGCTAATTCAAAACCAGAAAGTTCATCATAAAGATCATACAACTGACGTAAAGTTCACAATTAGAAAAAACAAGAAAGCTTCTTGGTTTGACCTCCTATCTTCACAATTTATTTATTCGTGAAATTTACAAATTTTTCCAGTTGGTGCTGAATAATGTTGAATAAGCTAAATTTCTTGACGGCCTAACGTAATAAACGTTTGTCAAAGTGCTGTATTTGATTTTAATAAAATCATTGCACTATAGTCATAACAACAAATTATAATAGGTAATTATGAAGCATAAATGTTACGTGATACAGTAGAAATATTTTATACGGTAAAATTTTTATCCATTTTGCTTTTATGTGTTGTAACCTATGTGAAACATAACCTATATAAAAAACAACAAATTGTTTTGAGCTTTATGATCCAAGTTATAAACGAAAGAACATTTCACATTCGTAAATTAATACAACGTCATGAGACCTATTCAAAGGAGACAACAGGGTTTACAATACGGCATTTATTTGCTATGTATGCAAGCTCTAAACTATGGTATTGATAAAATTCCACCAGCTACTTTAATTACAATTATCGCACAGGTGAATAAATAATAATGTAATCTCTACATGAATGAAGTTGATAAATCAAAGTAATTATTATTTTATACAAAAAAGTAATCATTTTACAGGTTTTACTATATATTGGTTTGATAAAAGTTCCATGGAATGCAGAGGAAGTATGCATATCAGCAATAAAAGTATTTAAATACCATGATTGGAATTCTTTCTTAATATCAAACTTTGAACATGGTTCAGATATGCACTTGTATTATAATATGGTATCTTTGATCTTGAAAGGTTCATATTTAGAACCTATGTATGGAACAATAAATTTTGTCATGCTATTAGCTATTCTTTCGTTTGGATGCAGTACTATGTATACAGGATTAGGCTATGCTTTAATGCAGTTAACAGGGGATTATGGATATTATACACAATGTGCTATTGGTTTCTCTGCTATTTTATTTGCATTAAAAGTAATTGTAGTTTGTGAAGAGTATGATAGAATTCAGGATGTTGGAGGATTTAGAGTTTCCAGTAAAATTGCTGTTTGGGTTGAACTAATTTTAATTCATCTGTTAGTTCCACAATCTTCATTTATAGGACATCTTGGGGGTATTTTAGTTGGTTGTTTATATTGTTATACTTTTATTGGTGAAATAGTTGATAACATGATATATGGCATAACTGGTACTCCTATTATACATGAAGAACAATTTTATAGAAGACGTAGTTCATTATTCAGGTAAATTGAAACTGTTATAAATTTCAAATGACAAGAGATATTAAATTATTATTACCAAGAACTCCAATGTTTATCTTAAAAAAATTCACCTAAAAGATTGTATAACTGGATATTGATTGACTGATACAACTTAAGTACCAAACAGCACATGCTTCCAACTTACACAAATCGTTGAATATATATATATATTTATGGATGTTAAAACAGAATATTTTCTTTAATTGTATAAGTTTTCTTTTCAATCTAATATCTGTTCAATAGTTTCTCCAGGCCGTAATTAAAAGAATATTAAAATTATTTACAAATTACATATATACATATACACATATAAAAAACTGTCAAGCTATATTTTAAATTGTTTAATATTGTAAATAATATTTATTACAATAGATAGAATAATAAATTAATTTTCTGTTAATTATATTGTTATCTTATTAACACTTTGTTTATACGAATTTGGATTGTATATATTTTTATGCATTTTATGATACATGAGAAAGAATTACATATGCAACAAAATTTAGTTCATGTATAACAGGTTATAAAAATTATCAGTCTACAATCTCCGTATATCTTTTCAATATATATATAATGAATTATAAACATGAGTTAATTTAATGATCAATTTTTTTTCCAAATATTTTATACAAAACTTGTATCAATTATTCACAGTAACACAATTAGCTGGATTTTAATATTTTATATAATTTGTACCATGTTACATTAGGTATTTTAGATTTTGCTTCTGTGTTTAATAATGATGCCACTAAAAATATATTGAGGTTAATCATAACAAATATAAATCAGCATAGAAATATATCAGTAAACAGGTAAACTTACAGATTGTCTGGTAATCCATTTTATATGGAATGTCATAAAATACGAAATATGTGCACATTCTTTGCAATAATGGTATATTTTCCTCAATGTTTCCACTTGTTAAATAAGACTTTATATGAGGTGTTAATTCTACAAAAAAATTGTTAAATATTGAAAAAATATACATTTAATATTAAAAACATATAGTACTTACCACGTTCCCAGCTATCCATAATATATGAAATGTTTTGTTTAATTGCAAGTATACTTTCTGTACCAAGCACAGGATTTTTGCTTTCTATGTAAGACTTTTTTAACATTTGAGATGAAACAAGTTTTATTTGCCATATGGAGAAGCTGTTTGGTTCTTTTTCAATAATTTCCATACTTTTTATTAAATTCACCCATAAAGGAAGGAGACTCACTTTATCTTTTATTACACATTCATACACAATTATAGCAAATGTGTGTAGAAACTGTTTTTCGAACTCTGTCATTTCGGAATGTTGTCCGTCATATTTACAGAAAGAATTTGCATCTTTTGAACAAGATAACGTTTCTACAATTTCCATTTTTTCATTAGAAGAATCTGATTGCTCATTCCAACTACCACTTATTCTTTCAGATGTGTTGCTCAAGCTTTGTGATAGGTACCCAGAACTATTTTTAGCTAAACTACCACAAGATTGCATCTTGAAGCTAATCTCAGTTTTAGTTTTATTTTGTTTGGGCCATTGTAAAAAACATTTTACTATATTTAAAATAGTTTTATCATTTGTAAAAGAAGTTACACATTCAGGACGAGCAGCCCACGCGATAACATTTTCTGTTGTTAAAGTTTGAGCAATTAAACTTCTAAAACCCTGAAACATATTTAGAAAAAAGATAATATTAAATGTTAATATGTTTATATACTTATATTTATGTACTATATGATGTAATCCAGAAGCCATCCTAAGTTGAGAAGCAAGGATTACAATAAATAATAAAGTAATAGTAATACTTTTAATTTGATATGAAGGACCAAAAGATAATTACATGAGGATCCTCTATATATGGTAAACAACCAGCTCTCTGTTTAACATCTAACGTTTCACACTTTTTGAGCATATTCTCAAGTTGTTGCCAGTTATGATCTTTTACAAAAATGATTTCCCAATATCGATCGTCTTTTAGTTCAATTTTTTTAATAGTACACAATTGTGGCAGTAAGCATGGTGCTTGAAGTATTAAATCTTGTCCATCGCCATCTTTTTCAGATTCGAATGTTAAATGCACTGTTGCATAGCAGTACTGACCACTATCAATATCTCTAGGTAAAATTACACGTGGTTCAGCAGCCAATACATATAAATGTCGTAGAGCTTGTAAATGATACCTAATAATTAGTAAGAATAATTATTAAGGTTAGAAGTCAATTTTTATAAATAAGCTATTATTCTATTATTAACCTGTTATCATTACTATGTGTTGGGAATTTTGGAAAAAGGGAAATTATAAGAGCAGCTACTGCGCTAGGACTATTAGAAAGAGTATATTTCCCTCCTCCAAGAAAAAGTAGACCAAGAGCCATATGTGTTGCTAAATGAGATCCATATGTAACAACGTTACTCGCAGGGCCCACACGAGTTCTTATGTGTCGACATATTCTCATAATCTATGCAATTTAGTATAAATAAGTCAACAAACACAAAAACATTACATAATTCATTAATGACTAATAATTCACGTATTAAATTTACCTCTAAGTTCCCTGTTCCAGCCATTACAACAGCAGCAGAAAGTAGGGTAACATTTAAACAAGTTTCAATGGTTGATTTTCCTGCTAGTTCGGCAATAGTTTTATGTGATAATGCCGTAAACATCTGAGCATAATTATATAAAGTTTTAAAAGCATTTCTATTGGCAGTCCCTGCAAATTTTAAACCCAAAGCCATACAGGCACCCGCAATTATATTGCAGTAAGCTTGGCTGTATTTTAATTAACATTAATTAGTATAAGGAAGATATTACATTAATCTTATTAAATACAAGTATATTCTATATACTAACTTCATGGTTTCCAAATCTACATTCTGCCCTATTTCAGAAGTTGGTTTTTGTAATCTGTATTTATAAACAATGTTAGGAACGTGACTAGAAACCCAGGATTTGGTTGGTTCAATTTCATTCCAAAGAATAAGTGATTTTGCTAATATTCTTAATAGTAAGAAATCAGGTCGTACAAAATCTAATAAATATTGAGTATCAGGCGCTTGCATCCACTCTGCTACTGCTTTATTTCCTGTATCGAAATACATAAGACCTAGAGCTATAGTTGCTCCAGGACTTGTCACATCAATATTTATGGAATCACCTTCTCGTATTTGATAACTGAAATTATAAGAAAAAAGAAAAATATAAAATGTTTTACAAAATTAAATACAAAATGTTTACCTAGGTGATTTATATTTGTCTTTTTGTGCTCCTGTAAAAGGTCTAACATGTCCTCCAACCATGTAATAATGTAAAGTGTCTGGTATATTAGCTAAATCTGGCCCACCTCCACATCCTAATACTACCAAACCTAATGCAAGACCTGCTGCTAAAGAATAAGATTCTCGATCTATACAGTTTTTCATTTCAGGTCCTGGAGGTCTGCCTTTAAATAATTTAATTAATTTGGTAAAGTCATATACAACTACATGTTATAATTTTATATTGAATAGTTACCAATCTCTGATAATAAAGCATGTGAAATATGCCTATGAGCAGTTCCTTGGTACACTAAACCAACTCCCATTAATGCAGCAACCTGAACATTCTGTGGAACGTTTAATTCAATACTTGTCGGAGGTAACAGAGTTTCCACATGAAGAGATAATAATTTAGTCATAGAAACATTCATTGTACCACGGTGAGTTGCTGACAATCCTAATAGAAGTCCAACATTGGTAGCCTCATGACATTCAACTAAGTACTCATACATGCTATAAGGTGCTAAATTCTTCAAATGACCATTTAGACCAAGTGCCATTAAGAATCCCGAATGTTCAATACCAAATTCGCCCTGTTGTTGCTTATTATATACTATCCATGTAGAATCGATATTAGATGCATCTGGATGAATACGTAGACCTGCAGCTACACCATTATGAAATAATGGCCATAAATTCATATTTGGTGGGACATCTATGTGAGCTAGTTCTACAGTTGTTCCACGAGGAGGTGCTTTTCCTATACATATAAGGACATTTTACGATTGTTAAAAATTTTTAGAAATACGAATGCTATTGTTGGTTCGTACCAGTCAAGCAAAGTCGAGGAATTGGTAACTGCTCTGTAATAATAGGAGTTGAAGTTCTGAGTGTAAACATGCCTCTAGCTACTGGAAGTGCCATCGTTCTTGTGCATAGTGCATGTAAATGTTTCTCCTGTTCTTCTATAAATTCATGGTCACTTACATCTGGCCTCTGAACTATCGCTATCCTTACCGGTTTTGACGAATTTAGAAGTTTTCGAACTTCTGCTATTCTATGATCTTTGTTAAATCTCAACTTTAATACCTATATAACATCATAATTAATATGTGTAACAAGTAATACCTCCCGAATACATTTCGTATTTATAAATATTATCTAAACATACAGCATCATCAAATTCCATCCCATCATCTTGTTCAGGATCTTTAATCGAATAATTTTTTCCTTCATTTTCTAAGTGATTTAATACAGATGATTTTAAATGTTCGCCCAATGCAGATAAATCTTGTCGATCAACTAATTCGTACACTTGCATTGGCCAATTTGATGGAGGACGTTCTCTACACCTATACATTATATCTTTTAACAGCAATGATACACCAGGAGGTAATGTTTCAAGATCTTTTTTGTTCATGCCTGAGAATAGAATATTTCAACATTTAATTCATGATTAAAAATAGTGATATTTGAAGTATTAAAAACTTACCTAATTCATGATATAGTAATACTATTCTATCTATCGCAGAACATTCAATATTTTTACATATTTCTTTTTCGAATTTATTTCCGCTTTCTTGAAAATCTATACGACTTCCAACTGGTATTATATGCTTTATAAATCTATCGATTTCTAGCACAATAGGTTTATTTTCATTTGCTATGAGTGCTATTAAATAAATTATATTTTTCGTCTTTAAATTTACTTGACTTAAATAAGGGAATGGCGTCACTTCCATTCCATTTAACAAATTATTTAACGTTTCAAATATGTTTGGTGGTTTTAATGGAATATAATTCGGCATAGTAATCTTCTGCAAATCTGCTTCTTTCATTTGAGACACTGCATTTTTTAAGTAATAGACAGATTGAAAATCAAGAAAATAATGATGAGCATATACATCGAATTTTAAATCCAAGCTTAATTGGTACAATAATTGTGCAAGCAGATGTAAACTTTCTGACATTACACAATTCAGCTTCAATTCTTCATATAAAAGATGTAAAGAAAGAAGGACGAGCGGAAAATACGGAAATAAAATAGACTGCGTATTTATTTTTCCTGTATTGTTTGATTCTATAATATGTGGCACAGATGTTTGAATTATATTAGACGTTTTTTGTAGGCCAAGTATATTTGAAATAAAAATTTTAGAACTTCCATTTTTCATAAAATTCGTCATGTATTTCCAATCATCATTTGAACCAGAATTATTTGTTTTTTGTTTCTTTGATACTACTATAGGACTATTGCGTTCATTGAGTTGATCTTTTTCATTCTTCTGAATTAATTGTAACTTTTCTACTTCATATCCTAATAATGTAAATAAAACTACAAGAAAAAGATACCATTCCTGTTCTGATGAAAAATCTTGAGGTCCAGGAGCATTTCGTGCCCCATACCATTTTACCAATAATTGCATTGCTAAATCTTTTTGTAAAACACTTCTTAACGTTTGTAAACATTTAGTTACTGTAAAAAATGTAGAAAAAAATAATTTGCTATTAAATCAAATATAATTATAAACATATGTATGCTTACCCAAGGGAGAGGTACTAGATGTTGGTAACGTTATTCGAAAATAATTTTTACTCCCGTATTCTAAAGTAATCTTATTTCCGACAGCTTCTTTTAAAACAAGAAAATTATTCTCTATCAAAGAATTCTCTAACAAAATAGGTGGTCTTGCACAGTTACCACCTACAGGACTTAATAAGTGTAATCCTTCTTCAAATTTAATATCGTGAGAAGCAGCACAGTTTTGTGAAATTAACGAACTTCGTCGTGGAAATGGAGAACCTAATTTATGATTGATATTAGATAAAAAATAGTTATATCCGGTTAAATTTGGAAGTATTCCTGTTACATGTAATTTTCCAATACAAGTCACTCCTGAATATAATACCACTGCATTTGATAGATCCATTATCGCTATTATATGTAAACTCTGAAATATAAAATGGTACGTCTTATATTTTTATTCTAATAACTAAATATTATATTACGAAATGTTAGTAAGTACTGACTGGTATATTAACAGCACCCTTAGCTACAATGTTTGTTACCATGCCGAAAATAATTTGTTGTTGTTTATTTGTTTTCTCAAGCCTTACTAAAGAAAGTTGAGATCTATGTGGAACTAAGTAACATAAATAGTTCTGCCCCACGAAATCTGATGACAAAAAAACCTTTGACGCTCGACTGGATATAACATCCCTTAAAAAAATATTAATGTTTTACTGTTTGAACACACTAGAAAATATGAAAAAAATTTACAAGATTTATATGAAAATATTATATATACTTTGGAATTCCAACATTCTCCGTCCATACATGATCAAGACATATTTCTGGGTATAAAGGTTTACTTGGTGAAATAACGTCCTGTAATTGTATGTTACTACAGCTACCAAAAGGACTATTTTGTGTCTGATTTAATACAGAAGCCATTACTGTTTGATGCAACCTTGTATGATGAATGATCGAATTTGCAGGTGCTCCGAGTAAAGGTGAGAAAGCAGAATGGGTAGGAGATTGACAACGTGAAATAGTTGCCATTGGACTCTGAGATCTTGAATGCTGCTGTTGTTGTTGAGATGGTGATGGACCTCCTGAGCATGTAGTAGTATAAGATGTTCGAGAACCAAATGGACTATTTGACATTCCTAATCCTATATTAAATTGCGGATTTGGTACCCCTAAAACGCAGATACGTATATTTTAAATGAAAATTCTAATTTTTCCAAATTAAACGATTTCTCTATGCGATTGTATTGTGTTTACCAAATATACTTAAGTGTCCCTTATTTGTACTTTTATTACAGGAAAGATTACTCCCAATGTTTAAAGGTGAAGCACTTGCAGATTGATTAAACATACTAGGAGTAGTATCACTATTTCCACAAACCATTTGACACTCTTCTGTTGAAGCTTTACGTATTTTATATACAGAATGTAACCCAGTCTTTGTATCATATATCACAGCCAAAGATGGTTCAGAACTAGTAAATACAATTTGTTGATTTGAATCATACATGTATGATATGTTTCCTATAAATCAAATCATATATTAATTATATTCTTTGACCTAAAGTATTATAGAAAAATTTGTAAAATTTATAATAATACCATGCTTAATAAGTACGGGACAAATTTCATCTAAAGGATGTGTAAGAGAAAATACCACTGGCAAATTTGTGTCATTATGTAGTTGTAATCTATTTCTTTCCAATGATGTATATCTACAAACATTGATCATAATATTATTCATGCACGTTTAGAACTGTTATTATACAAGCATTTTAAAGATCAAAAAATATACCTTGTTTCTGATATGGGAACTTGTGTTTTTTCCAACAAAATTCCATACCTTGTTGACCACACAGCAGATACCTAAATTATAAGATAAAAAATCTATAATGTAATTATAAGTCTTTAATTAAATATCATATTTAATTAAAATATTACCTGAAATTGTAAACTAGATACATAATCTTCTCCAAGATTGGTAAATACTTTAAGAGTATATGAATCAATTAAACAAATACATTCTATCGTTTTATCAGAATTATCTTCTTCATCTGTCTCTTTTCCTCTTGCTAAATGATCAGGTATATTAGTATGAAATTTGCACCATAGTGCATGTTTAATGTCTGTTTCACAAGTATATGTTGTTTCTAATATCTTTGCAGTTTGATTGCCCTTTGAATGAATTGCAATTTTGCCTGAACAATATAATTCTTCTTCACCACATGTATCATTTTCACGCACAATCCAAAATTCCTTCTACATGTATATAATTGATGTATTAGAAACTTTAAATATTCATTAATGCGAATAAAACCATTATATATACTTACTGGCAATGTATCTGAAATGTTTACTTCACTAAATTTTTGTAGCAAAATACTTTCTCCTTCAACTGTTTGATTATTTAATAGTTGTTGATTAGTCACTGATTCAGGATGTCGTAAAATTATTTGTCTTCCACCAGGAATATATTCCTTCGTGTTACAGAGTTAGAATCATAATTTTTCAATATATTAATATATCAGTTTAGATTGAAAAAAATGTTCAATATTAATAGAAAACAATACCTTACACAATTTAATTATATGTTTATTAATTATATTATAACCTAAAAAACATTTGACTTACCACCGGTTCTGAGGCGGCAATCATCTTTTCCTTAGTTTCATCCAGATTTGCAGAATCTAATTATTAAGAATTAGGTAAATAATATGATAGTATTTATTTTAGATTGTTTCTTAGAATTATTTGAAAATATTTGTGCAAATACAATGTTGCTAAACGTTGCGTCACTATGGACGTCGCCATATTCGAATATATATAAGTACATAACTACATAAACTTCATGCTATAATATATTGGATAAATATTTAACATAGAATTATATTTACTTAATAATGTACTTCCTTTATCTAAATGATAGAATCCTTTTGCGCTAATAATAACTAATTTAATCTTTTTATTATAAATTATATAATTATACATTTGATTATAAATTATAGTTAAGTTGTTAAAGTAAACAATATAAATATTACAATATTAATTTTACAATACTGATTATTAATTATAATTTATGATAAATAAAATATAGCTTTTAAAATAACTTAATTAATAAGTTAAATTATGCAGAAAATGATAACAATATCCAACAATCATGAAAATAATTATTACAATTATAAAAATGTTCTTATACATAAGTGAGTAAGAAGTAAATAATAAGATCTCAAACAACTAACTGACGTTCAATAATTCTATTATCGTTAGAAAAATATACAAACTCAAATATAAATATTTCTGGTACCTTCATAATAAAATTACTATTAAATATTTTCAAATTTTTAATATTTGCGGTTTTAATATATTGCAATTTTTTTATTGCATATGAAATTGTGGAATTTGCCATTGTTACCGCTTGATTATAAAATTTGACATAATCAGATATTTGTAAAGAGTTTATAGATTTATTTTACCAAAGCATACATATTTACAAATACTTTGCAAACTTGTTACTAGAGATAGAAATTACATTATCTTCTTTATAACGATTATTTGGTTAACCAAAGCATTTCATTTATGTTTTAATAGAATAGTCTATTATTTTATTGTATTAAATATAATAAAATTATAAATAGTATAAAAACAAATATAATAACTTAGAAAGATGGTACTTTTATAAAAGAAGAGATTTTCATTCAAATCTACAAGTAATATAGTGTTTACTTTTACAAGTAAATTTATCTTGAAAAGTTAAAATGTATCTAGCATTGGAAATTTTTATGTACATTTCCAAGGAATCTTAATAAATAGATATCATTTAAAAATATAATAAAACTTTTATTTTAAAACTATGACTAAATAAATATTTGCATATTAAAAGTTTTACATAAACTTTCGAAGTATAAAATAAATCATATTACACTGTTTTTGCATTACGTTTCTTTTTAATTCGTTAAATACGACATTTTATGATCCCTTGGAATATATTTTCATTAAAAAAGAACAGTTAAAGCAACAGTTTCTTAAAATTGCAGTATTAAAAGCATTCAAAGAGCATGGTAAATACGGTACATGTCGATTTTTGTGCCGACTGTGCCATTATTTATGTGTTGTACTTAAATTATTTGACATAACATCGTAAATCTTCCTAAATTAAGTTCAAAATGTTTTACGATGAATTGCTCTAATACCATCCTCTTCATATTCTCTTTTACTAACCCACATCTTCTTGAAAGTATCTAAAGAAGCTAAAATAGAACCTCCAATCCAAGTACTATATAATCGTTCTTGAGGAGCTGATATCTATATTAAAATTTAAACATTCTTAACAAACGAATATCGAGTTGCAAATAGTGTTTATTGCACGTTATACATACCCTAATTTTTATATCTTTCGGTGCCATTTTACGAATCTCAGATAGTAATCTATCACCAAACCCCTAACATACAAGATACACATATTTAATGTTTATAAAATTTAATTTGATATGTATTAATATGTATATATTAATACATGAAAAATATTTCATTAATTTTATACTTACGCGGAATAATGTAGATCCTCCTGATAAGACAATGTTTTGGAATAATACCTTTCTTAAATCTAAATCAGATTTCTGAATGGAATATGTTAATACTTCATGAAGTCCTTCACATTCTTCTCCAATTAAGTCTGGTCTAAAGAGCACTTCAGGAGCTCTAAACCGTGCTGGTCCAATCTATTGCAAATAAATACCATACTCTGCATACATTACATAATAAAATTTTTCATATAAATTTAAAATATATTGATATACACATAAATTGTATAAGTAACAACTAATTTTAAAGAAACAACATATATTATTACCTCTAAGTAACTTCCATCAGGCAATATATATTGGAATTTTTCTGTTTCAATAGTTTCTTCTTTTTGAGGGTTACTAGCAAGATAGCATGCTCTTTCTTTAATTGTTCTAACAATTTCAAATTCTGCTGTAGTTCTGAAATTAATACCCTCTTTACGTAGAAGAAGCCGGAGGTGCCTTGTGACATCACGTCCTGCTATATCAACTCTCATAATACTATGAGGCATAGCAAAACCTTCATAAATAGGTACTGCATGTGTGACACCATCTCCAGCATCTAAAACTACTCCTGTAGTCCGCCCTGTGGCATATCTTTAAATTGAATTTAAATAATGAGAATGTTATTAACCGTTTAATGATATTGTACAAAAAATACAGTTTATTAAAACTGAATACCTACAGACTAAGAACAGCTTGCATTGAAACAAACAAAGCTGGAACATTGAATGTATCAAAGAATATTTCTGCAGCTTTTTCCCTATTTTTTCTTGGATTAAGCGGTGCTTCTGTTAACAAAACTGGATGTTCTTCACTAAATGTTGCTAATTGATCTTTACTATAAACATAAGACCAAATTCTTTCCATGTCATTCCAATCTGTAACAACTCCATGTTCCATTGGATAACGAAGAGATAAAAGACCACGATGTTCCTCTGCTATTGGGCCCACAAAAAGATCTCCTTCTAAAGCACCAGCCATAACACGTACATGTTTGGGTCTGCCAATACTGCAAAAAATTATTAATATATGCAGGGTGTTTCAGAACACATGGACATAACTTCACTTAAATGAACGCATATTGAATTCAACACATTAAAATAACAAAAACAGTTCATATAAACATATGACCCTGTTTCTGAGTTACAGCCAAATTTCTGTTTTCCAAAAATTCTTTTGATAAACTAAGTTCTTTATTTGTTTACAAATAACATTCAATATATTATGTACGATCTTATAAACATTCTACAACACTCTGTATTATGTAAACATTCCCTTTTAATGTTCCCAAATCAATTCAATCGTATCATTCATAATAGCAGTATATCTATTGAGTGCCTATATTTTATAACATCGACAATAATGGCAAATTATACAAATACAGAAATGGCAGATAAACATTTAATGTATGACCTTGCTGAATGCTGTGCTGAGACATCTATAAGCTTGTATTCATGCCAAAAGTGGTTATTTTATGCAATTTCTGTAAAGTCAGGTAAATAATTGATATAATACAAGTATGGCTGTATCATGGAAACAAGATCATATTGAGCCATGTTGATATGAGCTTTTTTTCTTATTCTGAAGTGTTAAATCCATCAGTGAAGTTGTGCCCACATATTCTGAAACACCTTGTATAATTAACACAGTACATTAAGCAAACTAAAAAACTATAGAACAATATAAATCTTGAGAACTCAAAATACTTGAAATTATCTTACAATCTACTGCCTGTCAATAACCTCCAAGCAAACAGAAAGCTGTCAAGAATATTAATTAAGTGGTAGCAGAAGATTTACTTACTAGTTTGGAAATCTGCATTTTGGTATCTGATCGCCAGCAAATCCTGCTTTAATTACACCAGAACCCTAAAAAAGGAAATAAAAAGATCATTATAACATTATCATTGAATATCATTATCGATTTTAAACTACAAAAATTACTGTATTTCTATTAGGTCACCAGTTTTATTAGATATAACCTATTTGTATAATAAAATATTAATAACAGAAATGACACGAAAAAATGTAAGAAGATCACATAATATATCACAATATTCATAGTTTTAAAGAAAAAGAGAAAAATTTTGAGCGTTGCTTAGGAGCCGACATTATGGTAGAATTGAATTTGACACACTGATTTAAAGAACGTAAAATTATTTGAAGACTTAGATATTTTGATATATTGCTTACATTATCGATAACTACGGGTTGATTAATTATCACATCGTACGGTTCCATAGTTATCTAAAAAATCGTACTATTTTATGTAAGAACTTTGGAAATTCACAACTGTAACCCCACAGTTGCACACCTATTCTCTGGTGAGTTTTGGAGAGAGTTATTGACAGCTTAGCGAAATAAAATTACTTGTTACTAGTCACAAACAGGTTTGCCAATTGTTCATTCAATTTTTCTGACAAGTTTTAAAATACATATTTAAATGTGATCATTCTTATCGATTACTTATCGTAAATCACACACACACACATATATATATATATATATATATATATATATATATATATATATATATATAAATCTTATTAAATATTTGTTAAGATATATAATGTATACAACAAAAATATTAAAAATAATTAAGTATACATATTTTTTTTATAAAGGCGTATATTAAATAAAATTCATAAAATAATTTCTGTTTCATTTAGTCATAGCCAACATTGAAGAATGTTTTATTTGATTATTCCTTATTGGGATATTATAAGATAATAATTATAAATAAAATATAAAAATCAAATATAATCTACATAAGAACCAAAAATTTATTTTAATACTTATTAACTTAAATTATAATCACTATATTGTAGAAGTAGTTAGGGAGTTAATCTAAAAATATGTAAATTGTTTATGTTATTTAAGATCTCTATTAAAATAGATTTCGTACATAATTAATTTTACGTGATTACAATACTTGTAGATAAGAGTTCTGTACTACTGTTATTTCTTAAAATTTATGTCTCCATTTAATCAGTATCATTCTATTATATAAAAAAGTATACATTCCTATAAATGTTTATGATAATTTACAGATATTATCACATTTTTATGCATAACAACAAAATAGCCAATATTCACAGCATTTACCGTATATGAATATCAGCAATATCTTTTGATTCTGCTTGTAGTCAAATGATATAGATGAAACTATTTACAATACGAATCTATGATTAATAAATTTCTGCCATAAGTAATAAAACTAGAGATGTCCAACCAGTGAATGGATGACTACCTTTTGCTTCTCCATGAACATCTCCATAATTTTCCCATACGTATCCAGTTTTCTTATATTGCTTAATAACGTTTTGTATTAAATTCTTTCTTAAATTCTGATAAATTTTTCTCGCTTTGTCTTGATATGGACCTTCAATGTTAGAATAGTAGTGCGTTGCTCGTACTGTCAAATAATTCAAATTCATCCAAATAGCTCCTCTCCAGTAAGGACCATCGTGTTCAGTATTATATTCCATGTAAAGCGGTGATATCTTTGCGAGTGATCGTAAGCCATATTTAGTCCACAATAGGTCAGGATTGGTTAAATCCTGTAGTACTTTGCCTAACTGTGGAGAACTGGGATTAATAATTTGTAAAATAAATGGAAATAACGAGACATATCCGAAAGAAGAATCAATGTATCTTAGAGTTGGATCTTCCATTACAACTCGTATTGTTTCCGACGGTTGTAGATGTGATCTTGAAGACGGAGTTACTTTTCGTAGAATTACTTTATCTGTATGCAATCCGAAATCAGCATACGTTTGTGTACTTGGTGACCAATGTAGCTTATTTAATAAACTATTATCAGATAAGTACTGATAGGTCTCTTGATATTTATTATTAGAGTGACTTAACATTTCGCTGATCTGATGCATAATATCAGCTGCAAATGCAATCCAGCAACGTAAATCGACATGTCGTTCATCGACATTTGGATGAGAAGCTCTTGGATAATCATCTAATCCAGATGTGAGCGTTTTTGGATTTAATTCTTTATTAGTTGTTCCATCTCTACCTCTCCATCTATACGTACTTGATATATCTCCAATTTGCGTAGTATTAAACCAATTAAACCATGTCTGAAGACGAGGGTACAAATTATCAAAAAATTGGAAATGTTTTTCTAATATCTCTTCTTTTTTGTGCTTAAGTATAAAATGCAATGTTAAAAAAAATGTAGGTGGATTTGCATTTGTATTTATTTGAGTTACGAACTCTTCTGGAACTTTCGCTAGAGCTTCTTGACCCAAAATCATTTCTCTCGGAATCCATCCTTCGACGTTCATTAAGTCGAACCAATGATTTATAATATCTAGTTCGATTTCTAAATCCCAAACTGATATAAGCAAGCCATGAAAACCTTCGTCCCATAGAAATCCTCGTGGAAAGAAGCTTCTACTAGGTACAGCAGTATATAAAGGTGCTTTCCAATAAGGCACAGGACCTTTAGTATATTGACTTTGAACTTGTGAACTTCCATAGAAGTAGCCTATAGAGCCTATCATATTCGATAGCGTCATTTTTGCAAATTTAATTTCTTCTTCTGTATAACCCTTCGACTTTAATTTAAACACCTTCTCAAACTTGTCATCAAATAATTTTCGGTGTGTTTCTAAAGTACGGTCATAATTTTGACCAATTAATTTGTTGACTCTGTTAATAAAACTACCTGATTCATAACTAATTTCAATTTCAAAAGGAATTTTCCCTGTTATTTGTGTTGCAATAAAATTTGCATCTCTTCTTTTTCCATCTACCGATAATGGTATTTGTTCACCTGCTAGAACTATGTATTCCTTTGATGATCCTTTATGAAATGCTATCCTTAGATTTTGGAGAACTGTTTCTTTCAAGGCATTTAAGCCAGGAGCAACAGTTGCTAGAAAAGAATGCTCCTCTACAGTTCCATGTATCATATTAAGATTTATAGTAAACGAACCTAAACCTTGAGTATTTCCCTCTACACCTGTTAACTGTTTTTCATCACCAAGATTAACTTTAATCCATCCTTTAACATTCTCTTCAATGGCAGTATAGAAAAGTAATGAAATTTCTTCACCATCTCGTATCTTATCCTTAGAAGTTACAGAAATTCTTGCAGTCCAATCTCCACCATGTTTACCACCAGGTCTTTTAACAAATGTAGTAGTTAAAATAGCTGAATTATCCACTATTTCTTGAACACCAAATGTTCTTCCATCATGCTCCATCCATGCATATCTAAATACAAATTAAATAACAACTATTATACAAAAAGTTGTCAAAATAGCATTGAATGAAATAAATTTTATTCACCTATCTAGTCTATCACTTTGTTCACACCAATGTCTAAGGCCACTTCTATCCTGACGCAATAAATGTGGAAAATACCACATCAATCCTGTTATTAAAGAATGTGGATCTCGAGTTTTTAATCCAAAATAAACACCTGATCTATAGGTACCCCAATATCTGTCTGCAACATCCAATCCAGAGGCTGTAACTAGCTATTTTTCATAAGTAAATAATACCATTATTAGTTTTGATAGAATTTTTGTATGAAAGTAAAGATATTTTTAATAACTTAGTTGAAACAAAATAATAAATAAAAATAAAAGTATACAACATACCTTTTTTACATCATATGGAGTATTCACTCTTGTTTCTAAGTATCCTCTATAACTGAACCAAATAGCAACAGCAATGCATAAAACCATAACTGAAATGTTCAATATGGACATTTTAAATTTACTTTCTTTTTTTGAAATAACAGATTTAGGTTTTGATTTTGTAAATTTATCTTGTATTTTATTTTTTGCCATTCTATGTACCCTGAAATAAATCATAAATATTATTTTCTGGTATTTCCATGTTTATAATTTCATGCATTTACAAACATAAATCATTAAAAAGATAACATGAAAACGTGATAATAAATACCTTAATCAACAATAAATGTGTTTTATTGTAACAACAATAATTTCTATTGATATAAAACAGCAGTGAAATTAAACAATAAATTAATTCTCAATTCATCCCTATACTCGGTATATTTGAATTCTTACAGGTTATATTTAATGATTGCTTTATTAGATACTAAATAAAAATTGGAATATAAAACACACTTATATATTAAAAAATCCTGTGCAAAAAAGTAAAACTACAGTGCTCCTAAGTTACATCATTTATTTTTACCGACCTTATCAGTGAATGATAAAAGCATTCCATACATATTTGAAAATAATGTCACAGCACGTATAGTCATCTGAGGTTATACCTGGTAATACCATTGACTCGTCTGTGGTAATACTATGAACTGAATAAAACAATTCTGTTTAACATTTTTACTTTTATTTACCCAATAGTTGCATATTTTACAAATAAAGCATTCCTATATATACCTTTGATTAGTAGTACATATTTATGTATATACTACCAAATTGGTGTACGTTGTTTAAATTTTCAAATGGAAATATATATTTAAATAAGTAAGTTAAATGCAATTCTTTTATAAGTAGAGTTGATGTCTTTTAATTTCCATTTGAACTTTAACCAAGTACAGTAAGTGTAAAATGATTATTTAGATAATACAACATAATTAAGTAAATACATATGTATCTATCATGATCAGGAAAATGTAACATTGGGATTAGCGGTTTCTTGTATATAATTCAAGACGTGTATAATTTGTTTACATTTAGTATCTCCAATATCTTATATGTATATATATATTTATTTTTAAAAATGTTAAAACAATTATGTATATACAATATCAGCAATATATAGATTTTTCCTTGAATATTAAGAGTAAACAACAAAATATTCCCTCTCAAAATTGTAACACAAATGAAATTGTGAATAATTAATTTTTCCCTTAATTTACAACATATATTAGGTAAAATATTTCACAGCCAATAGTACACATTAACTGCAATAAACTTAAAAATGTAGCAAGTGGGACATACTCAATAAGTTTTACATAATTTCGTTTGTAATACTTTGTTTTGATAGTGAGACACTTTTATTAAATATGTCTATTGTGTCTGTTTAAAAATATGATTTGTTTCTTTCTTACAATGACTGACCAAAATTGAAAGGTATAGATACAAAAATAATTAAAATATATTGATAAAGTAGGACCTTAAAAATCGTTGTTTCATGTAAAAGGCAGGTTTTGTAATATGTATATGTGAGCTGGCCTTTTTGATATAAAATTATAATATATAAAACTAATGAAATAAAATAATGCATATACTACAACTAATATTAAAGTACATAATACAGAAATGAGAAACATCTGTATGTACATATATAGGAATTTCATTAGCATAAAGTACAATACTAAAATACAATGTACTATTCTATAATGTATATCTTCTTATAATCTTTATTATGTTATCTTTGTTTATCGATAATTTTATAATGATAATATATCCTATAGTAGCATATATGATTCACCTCGAATAACATTTTTTATAACATTTCATTAATTCAGAAATTATCCATTTTCCTGAAATTATTCAAAATTCATTTATGAGTTAACAAATATAATAAATATACTAAGTACAATAACACTGTATCAATTTTCTACCTTTGATCTTTTTCTGTGGATTTAACAACCTATATAATCTGACAATTAATTTTGTACATTATATTGCTTTCTTCTGAGTTAATATTAATATATTACCAACAAACATTATATTATATTATTCAAAAATATACAACAAGTGGCTAAATAGTAAGATTTTGCAACTATTAAAATACATATTATAGTTTATAAACCTTTAAAATAAAAGTCAACAATAAACAATTTTTAAATATAAATAATATTGTAAACATCGATATTTTAAAAATAATTATCAGAATCATCTAAATGCTTCAAACTTGTTTTTTAATTTTTGATATTTTCTCTGATTTTATTAAATATTGTACTAAATATTAATTGACTTATCTTACTATATTTGAAGGAATATGCATATTGACATATCAAAAGATAACTGTCAAAATAATTTATCCAAAGGTGAATCTTCAAATACATGCCTTTTTTAAATGTGCATATACAAGTTATTATGTGCAATACAAATGCACACAAAAATTTGTATAGACATTTAGAAAATGATTGTGTTTAGTAATATAATATGCTGTTTAAATTTACTTATATTCATTACTTCTTTAAAAATATTGAAAAGGTAATACTGTTGTTTTGTGCAAAACATTACATTTGATAATAATAAAGTTTAGATATTATTAGTACAGGAAATTATAATGTAATCTACAAATGAACATTCACAAAATAAATAACAAAAAGAGTTTAAAATCATAAATAGCATGTTTATATCTGTATTCAATTTATACAGGTTGTGGAGTATCTTTTTCTCATATATAGTGCTTCTAATTTTTGTACACACTTTCTATAATAGTGTGATTAAGCAAATACTGTATCTACTATAAATCTCTCTTAGTAATAACATGTCCTTTTTCTATGATCATTGATAGAATTATATTATTTCTAAGTGAAAAGAAGTGAATTTTTTTTATAGTATTTTAGTATTCTAGCACAAATAAATTACGCAAAAGAATGCTAACTGGTGATTTTAAATTTAAAATATGAAGTTGTAATTGCTTTAAAACATACAAATGATCAGTATAAGGATATTAAACTAATTTTAATGGGATTACAGTTGGTAATTTGTGGAATAATGGATTTAAGCAGAAATATGCTTTTACAGAAAATTAATTTTGTATTGCAATAATATTCCAAAAGATAAACAACAGATATTTATCAGATATATGAGACATGCTTTGTTTAAAAAGTAACTGCATATATATTGTAACATAGAACAAGTATAACAGATATTCTTATGGCCAGCGCTTACCAGTTAATATCTTTTAATGAATGTGTAGAATACACTAACTTTTCTTCCTCCTCGAATATTAGCTTAGATATTCCGATGTTAATATTGTTTGAACTCTCTTGCTTTATTTCATGACAATTGACACTGTTACAACGCAAATGGACAGACGAATCAGCACATTTTGCTGTTGCGTATCTCTTTAGAATATATTTTTGTTATAAAATATTATTTTTTTTATTTTAAACATGTAAATAAATATCTGAGAAGTAATTTAACTTAATTTAGAGAAATAAAATTATATATTAAATACAAATATTTCAATACAAATTTTGAGTAACTACATTATAGGAATATTAAGTATTACAGTTAAAAATAAAAATGTAAAACGTTCCTCAGAAATATGCAACATGTGTTAATTGTAAGTAATAATTTACTTAATGTATGTTTAAATTAATGTATTGATTCGACTGGCCAGTTGCGTTGATTACGGTTCATTTTCTCAAACTATCCTTACTACTTGCTCGGCTAGTTGATGCTGTACTTGATTCTCCAGGACCTCCAGTACCTACTGCATCTCCATTAATACTGGATCCAGCAAGAGATGCTGTCGGTGTAACTGGAGCTGAACGCCTCCTTACTTTTGTCAAAGCTTTATCTAATCGTTGTATAAACATGTCCACATCTGATTTCTTCATACCTAAAGCTGCAGCAGCAGTTAAGTATGGTACTGGATAATTACTATTATGAGCTCCCCAACCTAATTTAAATTAAATGAATGAAAAATATAATGAATTTGAAAGTGTCATTAAAATATACTAGACACACTTTTGGTCACATACCTTCAAACTTATATGAAACAATATGCTTAGTTTCTGTTGTTGTTATTACTCTTGTACCACTAACATTGCGGAGAAATAACATCAAACCTAACATTGTAACTTGTTTATTATCATGCTGATGACTTAAACACTGAAGAGTCATTCCCATTGATATAGGATTTCCTTTAGTGTCTAGCAATCTTTCATCATGTCTGGCTGCTAACTTGCCAAGTTCTTCCTTTAAATATGAATACATTTCTTTACGTTGTGTTATTAATTGTTTGTAACCCGCCATTCCTAAGCTTAGTAATGTTATCATTACATCCATAATAGAGCTGGCACTTGCACGACCTGGGTACATTTTTGATATGCGATCTAACAGATTTTTGTCAAAAGAGCCAATAATTGCACCACCAACTGGTACTAGAAAGTTTTTATCTGTGCTTTGAACGAAAGCATCGACGCGGCCCTTACGTGATGCTTCTTGAATCAAATGCATACATCTCGTACTCTGTAAGCTATTGACAAAGTATAATGTAACATCTGTTCAAATATAATATGTTTAAAATGCTATAGTACATATATAATATACATAAACATACCCATATGCATTATTTACTAAATGTGGAATGTTATATTGAGTACAAAGCGCTGCAATAGAATCAATAGAATCACATGCCCTGGGTGCAAAGCAACTAGTTGTTGTTAGCACACAAGCAACACTTTCACCTAAAGCTGCCATTTGAGATTCAAGTCTTTGCATATCTGTCTTTAATTCATCTCCAACTATCTTGGTTTCAATAACAATCGGTTCTAATCCAGCTGTGATTATTGATTTAAAGCTTGATTTTTGATCAATTCTAGGCCACAGGACATACTTGGCTCGTGGTCTATCCTGTTTAAATGTTAACATACATAATACCAAGCTCATGCCTGTAGCCATTGGTGATAGAAAACAACCTGCTATGCTTTTTACACCTGCAATGAAAAAATATTTAATATAGCACTTAGATAACAAAAATTTTAAGAGCTTTAATAAAATTGAGCAACCTTAATTTAAAATTATTTATCTTACCCATATATCGAATGACTTCAAGTACTAAAGCATTTGTTAATTTATACATTAGGCTACTTCCTGCAGCTTTTGGTTGTACTTCTTCTAAATCACTTGATCTTCCTATGCCATGACCCATTCGAAAATGTCGCCTTGCAACAATGTTCGATATGATTCTTGCTTCACGTTCTCCAACACTACAATTGGAAGGAAAATTGTTGCTGTCCATTTGTGACAGATCTGAGAGAAAAGCTTCTATTGTTGCATCATCCCAACCCTCTTCTGGCCATTTTTGCTATTTTAAAATAATTTATATTAGTAATTAAATGATATAATACAATTATATTAATATATTAGTAATTAAATGATATCGGCAAAATATTAATTGAAATCTTACATGTTCGATGAAGTGTCTTATAAGATTTTCACGTGCTTTTTTTGCATTTAAACCTTGTTGTACATAGGTTGAAGGAATAAGTCTTTCAGCTAAACTGAATGCCTGATTATTCATCTTCTTGATTTATTTAATTCTTTCACACACTTAGGCCAGAAATATTAGAAAGTTTGATGTCTTAGCACAGCATTGCTTTTAATAATTAATATCAAATGATTAGAATAATTATTAATCTACAGATAATATGAACATGAAATGCTCATCATACAACACAAAAAAATGATATAACTTTATATAAAAATATTCTTCTATGGTATTCAAATGCATAAACATTTAATACAAAATTATATTATACTTAAATAAAAGATATTGCTCCATGAATGATTTTTATGTAAATAGAAGGTGCAACAATGTTGATGGTATTATAGAAAAGAAAACAAAGTTTCCATATAAAAATGAAATTTATTAAAATGTCAAATATATGGGTACAAAAAATCATACATTACATATTATAACATGCAAAAGCTAATTACAAATCAAAAAGATATGTATGCAACTTAAAAAAATATATAAAATCACATTTGTATATCAATAAATATTCGTAACTATATTTCAGAAAAAAATACAGTGCGAAAATATAATATTACATAATTTCATAGAATATGAATAAAAATTAATTAAATAGCGAAAAATCATTAAGTAACCATAAACATCAGTATCACATAAAATCAAAGAACGAACGCGCTGTTGTTTATTTAAACGAATCTAACAAAATACAACAAATTCAACATCGATATAAAGGTTATGTACTTTTATTATGTATGGATTAAAACACTATTCACAAAAAAAATGAGAAAAGAATAAATAGTTACAATATCTGAAGTTCTGTTAAAAGCTAGCAAACAATAAATAAAAAGAAGGTTGATTCAAATGACACAGTTTCGTGGAACGGTGTAATAAACGATATATCATAAAATAAGAAAATGGGTTGGGCTACGATGAATATTCGTGTGCTGGCGGTGCACTTGATGATCATGCACTACCTGACGCATTCCAAAGAGTCCGAGCCGTAATATTTCATACGCGCATTTAACGGAACTTGAATTGAGCAAATATACACACGACCTGTGTCGCCGTGGTCATCGGGAATTGTCAGCAGACGACAGGTTGTTAGAGGTTATGTCGTGTCGAGGTCACCTAAATCGGATTAATTTTACGCAATAAGAGAGGATGCAACGTAATTGTTTGGCCACAGGGGACTCAGGACTGCGTTTTAATTGTCATTAGTTACACGATGTGTACCGCGGACGCGTGGAGAATAGCAAAATTTACGAATTACGGAATTTTACCTCGAATTATGGCGTTCAGGCGACAGCGGACGGACGGGTTACGCACGGCGCTACGAACGAATTCGTTCGCCGCCTTTACAGGTCAAAGTGATTCGCATACAACTTACAACTCAACTATCCGGCAGGTGCATCATTTACTGATAATTACCTTGTTACCTCCTTCCCATTGAAAAATCATCGATCATCACATGCTGATACGAAAAATGGAAACGTAGCGCAGAATCAGCGATTTTTTAAGTATGTAGTGTAATTTTATCAACTTTCTTATAATAATTAAAAAAATTGTTTAAAAATTCATTCGCAAATAGTTCTTTAAAATTATCTTAATGTCTATTAATTGGTCTTCCCTTTTTTTAGAAAAATATTTATGTTGCTTTTCTTTATTTAGTGATTGTAATACTTTATGCATATATAATCTACGTAAAATGAAAATAGGTTGTTGTAATATTATCAGCATAAAAATAGTAGTAAAATATTACCTTGCACAAAATTACTTTATTGCATTTAAATCCTTTTTACTTAACGTTTGCATTTATATTTGGAAACTTTATATTTTTATAGTAACTTTATAATCTTTTATAATTTTTTGTTAAAATCTCGTAATAAATCTGTTACAATTTTACATAAACCTTCAAATCTATCGATGTAGCGTCATTAAATATTTATGACATACGCACGCATGCATGTACACACACGCGCGCACACGTACATATAGTTGTTCTCATGAATATTACGATGATATTACGTAATCACTTTCTTTCATATACGTCAATTAACAAAGATTTTCATTATTAATAGACGCTACGGAATACTAAAATCTTAACTATTTTCATCTCAACTGAACCTCTGAATCTCATCTCTGAATATTGCACATCTTGCAATTTGAATTAAATCTATTACATTGTAAATCGTATATCGTATCCATTGTCAAATTATTCACTATATAAAGAAGAAATTACTTTATTATAAATTGCAATGCATTTTCAATGTATCTCATCTATTTGTAATATTTCAGTTTAAATGAATTTTAGGCACATGTGTCATGAATAGGTTACGGATATGTTTATGTAAATTCATATATCTATGAATATAATTGAAGAAATAGAGCCTAAACAAAGATTTCTTATGTCAAATATTATAATGATATAATATCTTAAATATTACAATATATACTATGGTAAAATTACGAGTATACATAGTCTTTGAATATGTATTTTTCATAAATACTAAATACATAAATATCCGTGGTCTAGTAATAATATTTAGTAGATGAATCAAACCTTTCATAGATTGTTTCTATTGTTCATAAAATATAAATTAATTTTTTAAATATCCAGTCTAATTATAACGAGTACTATACTTTGTTATATATTTTTGCATATTATGTACATTTTTGCACGTTGAAATTTCCTATAAATGTATAAACATATGCAGTCTTATCATGAATATATGAGTAGCCGAAACCAGCATAGGAATAGTTTGATTTTCTGCATTGGCATACCTGCCTACACGTTAACCCTATTCAGCGAATAGATCTTATAGTTTGCGGTGAGGTTCGCATTGTGGTGATAGTGTGGAATTGGTATTCGAATGACAGGTTGTCGTGCTGTGTGTTAGTATTCAAGTTAAGTAACAAGAATATTTCAAAATTATTCTGTGTCTGTATTTATATAAAACGTTGAATATAGCACTGAAAATTTCGAGCTTATTAGGTACGTTCTCTTTAAACTTCCGATAACGAATTCAATTGGCGGATACTTGATATCAATGGCTGAATAACTTTTTATCATTTTTCCGAATAACATTATTTTGCGACAATTTGTTTCTGGCTTTTATATCGATTAAACAATTTAGCAGGTGACAATTTGATATTTTAAAATAATATCATTGCAACTGATAATTATCATTGTTTCGTGACATGATTATTTTATTGTTATTTTCCGCTTTATAACTATTTGCAGTTTTTGCTGTTTACAATTTGCTTAAAAGTATATCTTTTGTATAACACGCAAATGTTTACTGTTATTAAAAAGAAATTTTAATTATGATATGTTTGGATTAATTTCATTTTTAAACATGTTTTTAATTATTGAATGATACAGTGATACAATAATAATTCTGATGATATGTTAAGTCATAGTTTTTAAAATAATATTTTGCATAAAAATCTGTCGTGGTAAAAGATTATCATGTGCGAAAATATTTAGAAATTTATTTTATCGATAAATTGACAAATTTTTTTTTTCTATCTTTCTAGTTAATCATGGAATTGGAGAATTGTAATTCGCACGGGGATCATGTTCCTACTACACCTCAACACGAAAATGATCCCAGTGGAAATAAAAAGTGGTATCGACAAGCTAGTCAAAGGTTAGTGATTAATATCTCGTTAACTGTATCTGACAAACGTTTAAAATTCGCTGAAGCTTGATTAAAAAATTGATAAAACAGAGTAATGTTTTGAAAAATATTAATAGAATAATAATTTTCTATCCAAATTTAATTCTTAATAATAAAAGATTATTTTCACTCCATAATTACTATCTATATACGTATATTTAATGTTTTTAAATTTGTTTATTTTATCTTATATTTTACTTATTGGAAAGCATTATTGGTGTAAATATACCACATTTTTACGTCGTTATAGGAAATTTAATTATTTTCAATAGACTAAATTATTGTTCAATTATTTTGGGCAGTGTATCATTAAATGCATACACAATATGCCCATGAAACATATGTCAAATTCACTATCGTATAATCGTTAATATTTTATAATAAATGAAGTGCTTTATTATACTGAGAAAATTTATTTATTTATGGGAAACATAAAGGTGTAAAAATGCACATGATATGTAAAAATATATAAAATATTCAAGATAATTACAATATGTAACTGATGAAATGAATGTGTATTTAGTTTTTATTCTTTTTAATTATATGTATTCATAGAAATATGAATTTGCACGAACATCTGCAGTCCACTTATTATTATCTCAGACGAGCCACCCGACTCTAAGGCACAAAATTTTACGGTATTCACAAGATCGCCAAGGCCGTACCAACAGCCTACGCATTATCAGAGGCGGCTCGATCATATTACGCGAAAATAACTGGTTTAACTTTATATATTTCCATCATGATTGTGAGTGATTTTATGGTCTTGAAAAAGTAAACTTCTGCATTTTCGCCGTTGTACCATAGTTTTTCACATTTGAACGATTACAGTTTATGTTTTGATGCTCGTTTGATCAGAATTACTCAAGAAAATCGCGTGTGATATTTTTCTATACACTTCCTTCATCCATGCTGCCGAGACTTACATAGATAACGACTGTCAAAACATCTTACTGATAACAGTATATTTCCTATTCTGTCATAAAGACTTGTGTTTTTAATCATTAGCAAGGAGGTAATATATTTCAAGATTAAAAAGCTTTTCTATCGCTTTTTATCTGTCCCGAGTTATTTGGTTCCGTGGATTAAGAATCCATCTTATTTCAAATTCGAGTTATATTATAGAGATATTCAAGATTATTTTATACTTCAATTCCATATTAATCTTTATTCATTTATCTTCTTTTTTTTATTATTGTTTCTGAAATCAGGGGATCATCTTTGCTTTAAATCCGTAAATGTTACTTTCCAGTTATTTATTTTCTTTTCTATTGTTTCCATTATTTCATTTTTATATACAAGGTTATCTTTTTAATTGGCCGATTTCTTTCCAACATATTTTGGCAAGTTTCTTTCTAAGACGCATATGGTCTGTCATCGGTTGTATTAAATTTATATCTGGAATTTCAAATCGTTGTTAACTTTATATGACCTAATATATAACGCAGATTACGCTGCAATTTATAAAATACGCATCATAATGAATGAGTGTTATATAAAGAGTGATACAAAAAATAAAAATTCAAGTGATAAATTATTAAAATTGTAATGTTACCATCATCCTCTCTCATAAAATAAAAATCCATTTTTCCAGAAAATTTATATTTTCTCTTTCATTCATGAGACTGTAAAGGATATTTTGGTTTAATTGATTCTTGATTATATCAAATTTCTCTGTGTACTTTTCCTTCTAATCTATCATCGTCACGCGAATGACCCCTGCAGCCTTCTTATCGTCGTTGCTATTCTCGCCATATTTTCGTGTTGTTTGCTCGCGTGTAACTCGATTTGAGAATTTTCATTGAACTCAGTACGTCGTTGTCATTCGCGTTGGTAAGTTAATGAGCCGCGTAAATAACTCTGGATTTCATTCTCTGTCTCTTTCTCTTTTCCTGCGTTCTCTTTTCGGAACGTTCTATGATCGATTTTCCAACCGTTCAGTTTCAATCGATCTGTTATGAGCTGTGAAAATGTGGACGTGCTGATTACGCCAGGCAGAACTGGTAATTCTTCTTCTATTTCTATTTGTTCCTTTTATCAAGCTTACACGCATGGCGCGCCGTACTGTGCGTTTTTATCGAACAATAAAGTACAATACGCTATTAATATGCTAACGAAACGTGTTTAACTGGCGAAAAGTTAACTGAAAATTAGATTTCGTGAACTTTGTTAATAATCACGGATTAAATACTTTTTATGATATTTTTCACACAATTTTACTCACGTGACGATGTTTCTTCGACCAGTAACCAGCATTCGAATGTTCTGAAGCAGGGTGCAAAGTTCGATTCCCGGATGAGTCAAACATCTTTTACGAAGAATCCTTTTATCGATCAGTGTTTGGCTCCCCTTTAAATCACGGTATAGAAATGACCAAGAACAATTGTAGCGAACAAGACCTGGATAACTACAATGAGAGTGTCCTACGAACAGATAAGCGTGAATTAGGTCACAGGTAAATTTCTTTTCATATTTTATCATATCTACTTTACGATTGTGGTATCTCTTATAATTCATTACTCACCTGTGATTACATTACTTTCGAAAAATATTCATTACCAAATTTTATTAGTAGATAGAATATTAATCATTTTCAATGTCAGCGATGATAATTTCAGAAATGTGTGTGTTTGGAGATTTTATAGATTTAATTTATTGATGAAGTTTTTAATCATTTTTGAGAGACCAGATTTGAGTGTCGTGTTTCCCCTCGCCCCTCCCTTTCTCTCTCTCTCTCTCTCTCTCTACTATGACAATAATGCGCGCGCGCGTATCTGCAACGATCTGCATCTCGTCGTATAATTCCTGCAAGATGATTTAAAAGATGGACTGCTAATTTTTAAAGCATTCGATTCTTACCCGAACGTATCTATACACTAATTTTTACGTAAATATGGAAAACTTCTTTGTTCAATGCAGATGATGCAATGCTCGAGAGCATACAAGAATTTATAATACCTCTATAAATTTGAATAAAAAGAAATTATGTATATAGTACCTTTATTCCATAACTGGATAAAATTTGTATCGACGATACATGATCAGAATTATCAAAATATGACGTGATAAGAATTATTTATCTTTATTTATGCAAACTTTATTTCTTAAACATCCAAATATGAGTGTAGTAAATACTATTTATGTATGCTATCCGTCTAGATATCTATGATAATAAGCTAAAAACAAATTTCATCGTACCATTAGCCGATATCTTTCCGAATGCAAGATGGAAACGCTAAACATATTGCAAAATACGATATTTCGCAATGCCCCTCCATGCCTCATTAAGTCAGTCCGGTGTGGCCTGTTCTTTTATCTCAGTTCGAATGCCACGTTCCACCTACGGAAATTTCCTCTAGTCAGAGTTCTTCGCTTAACTTCTAAAAAATTACATCATTCGACTTAATTCGATATTTCATCGATTATTTCGTTTCAGGTCTTAGGATTTGAAACTTCCGCAAAGTGCAGATCTTATAATAAGACTTCGACCTCGACTAGGTTACAGAAGTGGAACTCTGATCTCGATTCAGTTTGCTCGTCTCCTTCGATCGTTCAAATACTCTTCTTCTTTGTACCGTGTGTTATGTGCCATTCACAACGTGCTTCAAGCTTCTGAGCGCCTCGGGTAGAGAAATTTGAAAAAGAAATTCGAAGAGCATAGCTATATGTAATACGTGCCTATTCTCACGTTGCGGCTATCTTGAGACAAAGAGGCAACCGTCCTCTTTCTTGTATCGTGACTTATGCGAGTTCTTCGACCATATTACGTACCATATTTAGGAGAGAGAGGTCTTATGCATTTTTCATAACCAGGTCAAATATATGCACGAGCGTTTCTTTGATACATAAAAATATGTTCCGTGTTCCATGTGTACTACGCAGTTTATTCATGCCAATGTTATAGGTAATATACGCGTCGAAGTGCGTTAAGCTTCATTCATTTAGGATTCAATATGTTCTAATAGATCCTAAGTATATCGCATTAAGGGTGCAATCTATTTAAAAAATCTTCACTAAGACATGATATACGTTAATTGTAATTTTTACTATAATATTAATTAGTAATAATTACTATAATGTCGCAACGCCGTACATGTATGTCATATTATCAGGTGCAAGTCGTTGTTCGAACAAAGCAAAATGCGACTGAGAAATGCGCTTTTAGTTATGTTTAGAATTTAATTTTAGCTGGCACATCTAACTAAATAAGTAGACGAACGCGTGCACGCGTGCACGATCGAAACAGAGATCTTAAATTCGACCCGTGTGAAATTGCTTTTTTCAATAAGAATAATAGAAGCTTGCATTGTGATGTTCCACTCGTTAATCAATTTTCTTTCTTATCAGTGATATATCGAATCATTCAATGAAGCAAAATTATCAAGGTGCGTTTCGTTATCATATTTTTTGTTGACATTCTTTTTTTTTTAATCTGTTTGTGGAAATAGAATTTTCAGAAATTCTTAAGCAATTTTCTCGACACAACGATTTAAGTACATGATATTTTCTTTGAAACATTCAGTGGAAGGAGCTTATTCTATTCTATATTACATTCAGTGTTAAAATCTTTTTTTTTCTTAATTTGTTCTTAGAAGTTCAATTTTCCAACGATTCATAAGTATTTTAACTGCAGTGTTTCGTACTTCTGCTCATATAAAAGACGAAGGTTTAAATAATTTTACAGTTTAATAATAGTAATATAGTATATTAATCTTTTATCAAAGGTATGTTTGCAATAAACATCTTGTAATTCCTATGTGCATCCCCAATGTTTCATTTTATTAATTAAATTTTACTGTTTGATACTCGCGATATGTTATAATGGTAAAATAATATTTTAAAGAATTTCGTATAAAATACATAATATATTCATATACATTATTTTATGATAAGTGTCCAGATACTTTCGTGAGTTACTCTACATGATGTTGTGCATTTTGTGTCGATAAAGTGATGAAGTGAAAACATCTATTACTCAAAACGCAAATGTATTATATTATGTAACATATATATATACATAATACCTGGCGCGTAAAATGTTTCATTTGCATTGGAATGTAGTAAAACTTAAAAACAAAGTATCTAAGAAAAGAGATGTTTTCTCTCTTTATGCGTTATTCGTATCTATTTAAAAACATAATTTCCTTTAATAAGAAATTTGTCCCGCCTTTACGAGGAATTTCTTGTCTAGATTTTGAATTTTCTAAATTGATTAGTCACATCATTTTCGTTCGCTAACTCTGTGGTGATGGTGCAGACAGTGAATAAGTAGAGTGAAAGTGTGAACGATGCATAGCTTAGCAGAAACACATATAGGTACGTGGATCCTTGTACAATGCTTGACCGACTTAACCGAAAGTCGATAATGTGAAACAACCGGCAAAAGAAATTCACATTAGAACAATTAAAATCTGCGTTGAATTACATTGACCTTAAACCTTCATGGTGGTCGAGAATTGAAGAGTTCATCGCATAAACAATGAGATATTATATTTTCCAATCTTTCTAATAATAACACATTTTATAGAAATATAGATGTTAGACTCACAACATAGTCGGATTAATATTATAAAAAATAATCGATATAAGTAATTAATTAATGTGTAATATTTAATGTACGTAATGTAATATATTTAATGCGATAAGCAGTTGCGTAATATAATGAATATTTCATTAAAAAACGGGTAAAAATAAAAAATTTTCTCTTCTGGGAAAAGACAAAAATTGATGAAATATGAATTCTTCGATTGACTCACAAGAATAACAATCTTCGATTTTAGTCGTTCTAGAAACGATGCAACATGTTTTCCCATTATTTCGAATAACATATTTCTTCATCTTATAAAACACACGAGAAATTCATTTCCTACGATATTCTTCAGCTACGATGATTAACCAGTTGGAATTTCTCAATTACGGCGCTGTAGTCCGTATACAATGCTTTATCTATAGTATACAAGATGCTTTATCTAGAGTATACAATCTGACTATACAATCGATGAATAACTGAAAGACTTCCTCGAAACGTAGTAACAATTAGTGCACTTATCTATGTATGTATATATATATATATATATATATATATATATATATATATATATATATATACATATATAGCGAGGATAAAATAGATCGGAAGTTTCAATAAAATGTAGGTTGCATGGTAAAGGTCGGGTCTAGATCAGTAACGAAGCTCCTATATACTATGATCAACCAGGCTAACGTGACTCATGATGCATGGGTACTGGGTACGGTGATGGATGAATGTACGACGTACTGTTTTGTATAGTCGTTGAGTAAGATTGTGTTTGAAAAAAGTTAAGCATGTATTTTGAATACAGAAATATTATAATGTGTACATATCATAACACGTTCCATAAAAATGGTTTAACATAAGGTGATGATAGTCATAAATGATTGTTTGACGACAAACTCATATATGTTATTAAAAAATTCATTTTTTTTTTTTAGAAATTAAATAACGTTTCACATTTTAAGTAATTTTTAATAAAGGAGGTTTTACAGTGTGTTGAAAGAAGGCATAAAAGATTCAATTGGTAAGGATATTTCACGTACGGATTATTTGTACGTGTTTTGAATTAGTCAAGAGATGAAATTTTTCTAAAAACTAGCCGTCAAGAAAGTTCTAGGTTTTTGATCGTGCTGGTACTCGCTGTACTCTAAGCTGTAATGCTCGGATCATCCTGCTTTTTGAGTTATATTTATAGATTTACTTCATAAAGTATAAATGATAGTATAGAAATGCAATAAATCTTATTATACAGCATTGCGACACTCAGCAAGATAAAACAAGCATTCCTCATTAAATCTCACGTTAATTCCACATGCACAATAACGTCTATAAATTAACAGAATTGTAGGAGAATTTCATGACTGATAAATATGTAAAAATTCTGTAAAATATTTAAAAAGTGATGAATGAAACACGAAAAATATATTACTCTGAAAAATTGTTAAAATTCTTTTATTCTATCATACTTTGAAATTTATAATGAATTTCTTTTATTTATTTAAGCTTCGAAACATCGGATCATGACGAAAATTTTGTTTCTTATATTGTAAAATATAGGCGATACGACGATGCAGCGTGTATATTAACAAACCAATAATTAATTAAGCGAAAACAATATTATTGAGATAAGTATTATTAATTACGTAATAACGATAGATGGTAGTTCATAGTTGTGTATTAAGATAGTTACTATTCATAGTTATTCCCAAATACCGGGCATCAGTATGAGGCAACATACATATGTTAATACCGAGTGTGACCATGAAATTTTAATTGCAACGATATTCATTCCTATTTTAAGTGTTTCGTTATACCTACTCTACTGTTAAAGAGATCTTCATGTCTTACTAGAACGACAACAAGTGAGGTGTGCGTCTGGATTTTTGTCCGGAAGTCGATGAATCAATTGCTATCTGCGCGTATTAACTGGTAACTCGGCAAGTCAAGGTTCAGTTAACGTTCTATCATCGTGCGGATCGGATCGTAGTTTTTAGCCACGCGGTTCTCACGTGTATTATCAGACCTACACTTTTCTTTTTATCAATTACTGTGATCATCATTTCCGTGCCTTTACGCGTGTAACATTTTTAAGAAAAGAACAGTGGTCTTTAAATTAGTGAAATCTTTCTAAAAAGAAAAAGATTGATTAAATAAAATCAGTGGATCAATAAAATTGCTAAATAATTACGACAATAATTAAGCTGAATTATCTTTCAAGTACAAACTTCAGTGATACGGTAAAGCCAACTGAAAATTGTGCATGTCAGAAACTCTTAATATTATCTACGTTAAAGCTAGATTAATTAAAAAAATGAATATAATATGACGTAATGTGGACTTAAGATATATTCTTGGTTATCAAAATTGTATTAAACGATAATTAAAGCCTCTTTTCATCAAGTAACGAAACTTTAATTTCTTTTTTCTTCAGAGTTAGTATACGTGACACATGCATCACTCATAATGTATACGATCTGGTTTTCTCGTTTCTTATTGCCACCGAATTTCGAATCGAACATTTTGTTATCCGTTATATACATGATCCGGATACATTATTAAGATTGCTTCGAATAAAACTAATTAAAGGGTAATTTTCATTCCGATTTAACAGTCAAATTGCTCACTAAGAGTTCCTTAACGAATATTTATCACGTCATATATGCATTCCTAAGTTTGATCTGAATGGAACCTTTGATCTTCTTGAAAAGGCACATTTAACCGAGATAATGCGGATAAATAGCGTTCATAAAGTTCGCCGCTTTTATAAATACCACTTCTTGGAATAATGCATTCATCGCGCCAGTGATAACATAAATTACATGTCTCAAGCGTAATTATACAAGATTGTTTACAATTAATTATTATTTTTATGTCGACTATACTACCGTTTCAAAGTATCCGAATGTTTAATGATTTGCTACAAGATGTATTTCAGTGATAGAATTGAGGCTAAATTTTACGCAATGATTTTATTCTTTATAATCATTATTATCATTCGAAAGAAATGAAATTCCAAAAATCATTCTTTGAATTTGAATCCATAATAAATTATCTAAAACAAAATCCATGATAATTTATTTCGAATATTCGATGATTATGTCGTAGGATATATATTTTTGAATTATTTTGCCATCTTTCTTGATATTCGTATCAACATACTGATGATTCGATCATTTTTCTATCATAATTCGTAGTGCAGGGAAAGTCAGTAAAATTCTATAGCTCAAAAAACGGATTAAGAATAGAGATCAAGAGTAGTAAAATTGCAGTGAAGACTTAACGAAGTATTCAACATAATTTTATTATTACTATTGATTTCTGTCTTGTTTTGAGCCATAGAATCTTCCTAACTTCAATTATAACACGAGTTTCATTTGTACACCCACGATATATTCTTGTTCATTGAAGTGTTGCATTATTTTTCTTATGGAAAACCGGTTGTTTGGAATAACTTATTACCTTTCCAGTAAATGAATTTTCATAGGAATAATGAAATGCAATGGATCCTTTGTTCTCTGTAATTTAACAATAGACATAATCGTCACTATACCTAATACAATTTTACAACCTCTTAAATTCTACAACTGTATCGATTGTATGAAAAAATTAATTCCGTTACAAATGATAAAACACTTTTAATAGCAGTGTTGTTTCACAAATAACACATAAACGCGTCATGACTAGAAAGGAAGCCGATGTCTCGCGATAAACTTACGAAACGAAGGTGATATGTCTTGTTTTCGATTTAACTTCGTTAAACTTCACACGTATGTTCATTTTTTACCGATTCCCATTCTATCGAAGCTGTTATTACCGACTAACAGGTACGCATATCGATCACGAGGTGCTGATGATTATTTGAAAATAGGAAAAAATGTGGCTGAAGGATGTGCATGACGACGCCTTACTGGCTGCGAATTTCGTGAACTCGCGACGCAGCGTCCAAAACGAGTAAGTTCCTCGTTTTTTCTCTTGTGTTAGAAATTTGTCCGTTGTCAAGATCAGTCTATAAGCTATCATCTATATCGTTGACGTAAGGGGTATAATAACATACAACTACTATTAGTAATATACGAATAAATGTTGAGTATTATTAATATACACCAGTGTCGATTTTTATTCGCTTTTAACGTACCTCATCCAATGTTACATTGAACATTCATCATGTTTAGTGCTCCTGATAATTTCTAAAGTATCATTCTATCAAATGAACTTTAGTTATTACAAATGGGAACTAGGCATACTTTGATATAACTTAATTAAGAGGGTAATTCATCTCAGACTCGTGAAAATTATCGGTATCATTGACAACTTTCGAAGTGAGAAGTTATAAAGTAAATCATAATTGTATTTGTAGTCATTTACTGTACATATTAACATTACAACGATAACTCTTTAACAAAGTGACTACGCTTATTCCACAATATTATTTCTCAATATGTGTTTTTATGATTATCATCCAGCTAGGCTGTACGATTGTTACAATACGATATATATCAGAATATAAAAGCAAAACATTTTTATCTACTATTCTATTATTAACCAAAAACAGATACAAATATTTAAAAATATTTATTTTTGTGAAAATCGTGTAATAATATTCGTAAGTCCAATTAAACCACGTTTGGTCACATTATACAACTTCAACGCAACCATTTTATTGGAGTATTTTATTGGAGTTTATTGGGCAGTATTTATATTCTTGATAATATGTATCATAGATTTATTTTATAATTTTCCTCCGGAAATGTTGTCGAACATAGACATAATTATCACGTATCCGGGATGAATGTACTTTACTCTCATTGATATTAACAGTATTTAATATAGATCGAAAATACATAATTCAAATCGATCTAGTAACATTATTATCCATTTTTTGTTATTAAACAGACTTTATGTAATCGAAAGGTTTCGATTCAAAGAATCGAAATGCGTATATTTTGCATAAATTATGTGAAAAATATCGAAGCAAAAACAAGTTGCGTTACTTCGTTAACCTTTATCATCGATTTAATAAATTATTTTTCACTGTAATTAAGTGCACCGTCGTTGAAGTTGTGAATCTTATATAAATAGATACGATTATCGATCGGATAACATCAATCACTATTTTTTAAAATTGAGTTGATGGATATAATAAATCTTTTCTCGTCTTACTTATTCAACACTTCGTCCCCTATCCTTTCTTGCATATATTTTTATAATTCTTTTGCAAATCTCTAGTAAATACTGTGTCTTTAAAGTGTATAAGATAGTCTTTATTAACAATTAAATTTTCCATAAATTTATATTTGTCATGTGCTATGAAGGAAGTTAGTTTTACATTATTTTTTATGTCAAGCGTATATTTTCTTCGTAATTTTTATACAACGCAAGAATATTTGCAATCAATAAAAGCAGAATCTTTGTTAAAATACTTGCAAAGAGTAGAGATTTGATAACATATACAGAATTGACTAATATTGAAAGGTCGGTGACGAAATTCTTTTTTATTTTAAATTAAAAAAGAAAAAAAAAACGTTTCTATACCACAACGATAATAACAATTGAAATGCATTATTCATAGCCTCCAAATAAATCTTTTTCTGTATGTTCGTGTTAAGAGAGCGCAGGATATTTCATTAATACGAAAGCTTTTATTCAAAACAAAAATGAATGATTCAGAAGATAAAATAGATGCAGCGAGGAGAATTAGCGATTCCGATATAGTGAGAATTCCACGCATGTCAATTTATTCAGATGAATTAGTTGCTATTTCAGAAATCTTTCTTAAGGCTCGGGAAATTGCTGTAAACAGGTTTGATGTAATTCTAAATAAAAAATAAAGTCAATTTCGAAGAAATTCGATTTTCCAAATAATTTTTTTTAAATTAAAGATTTAAGGAAGAAGCTTCGTTCTTCTAAGCTCTGATATATCATTTTTATAATTCACAACTGTGACGTACTAATAAAAAATATATTTTTCATATCTTCATAAATGAATGCTTTAATTCATTAAATGTGACCACGCAGAAAATAAAAAAACGAGCGATTAAAATTTATTACCATTTACTTTTGTTGCAGAATTTTTGTGAATCGTAGCCTTCATTTAGAAAATATCAAGTTCTATGGATTCGACATGGATTACACGTTAGCAGGTAAATAAAAACGTATATTATTTCTTTTATAATAATCGGATTTAAGGAAATATAATTTAAAAAATTATAAACGTATTTTTGTTACGTTGTAATATTATTAAAATATTATTTGAAATATTTCAGAATACAAGTCGCCACAGTATGAACAACTGGGTTTTACACTATTGAAAGATCGTCTAGTGTCCCTGGGATATCCACAGGAAATTAAAGCATTCGAATATGATCCCAGTTTCCCGGTGCGGGGACTTTGGTTCGATACTCTTTATGGGAACCTCCTTAAAGTGGATGCCTATGGAAACATCCTAGTTTGCGTTCATGGTTTTGAATTTTTGAAACAGTAAGTCCTAACACACAGCTTATTTGTTAATTGAGGATTATATACATATAAACATGACATATAACATAACTTGATATTGTTACGAACGTTTTATTTTGGATATTTTATATATCTTAGCGTATTATGTACATTCTTTGTATTTTTCCATCTTCAAATCTCCTATAAAGTGTATAAAAGTCCACAGTCTAGTTATTTGTAATTTGAAAAAGTAAACGTAAATTATTTAATACATTTTTCTTCGTATGTTTTAGTTCACAAGTATACGAACTTTATCCGAATAAATTTTTACAATTAGACGAGTCCAGGGTATACGTGCTCAATACGTTGTTCAATCTTCCTGAGACATATTTATTAGCCTGTTTGATAGACTTTTTCACGAATTCGCCGCAATACACGCGAGAAAAGACAGGGGTAAAAGAGGGAGAGCTTACAATGAGCTTTAAAAGCATATTCCAAGATGTACGAAACGCTGTAGATTGGATACACCTTCACGGTAATTTAAAAACGAAAACTATCGAGAATTTGGACGAATACGTGAAGAAAGACAAGAGACTGCCGATGTTTCTTAATAGAATCAGAGAAAGTGGAGCAAAAATATTTCTTTTAACGAATAGCGACTATGTCTTTACTGATAAAATTATGACTTATCTTTTCGATTTTCCACATGGTGCAAAGGTATTTAATTTTAATTTATAAAAGTCTATTTTTTAATAAGCATAAGTTATTTTAAAAAGTTAATTCTTTCAAAGCCTGACGAACCGCATAGAAATTGGAAAACGTATTTTGATACTATCGTAGTAGATGCTAGGAAACCATTATTTTTTGGTGAGGGTACTATTTTGCGGCAAGTAGATACCAAAACTGGAGCTCTGAAACTTGGGACACACAAGGGCCCACTTCATACAGGTATTTGATAAAATATGTTTTTATAAAATATGAAGAATTATTTTTATTTAATATATATTAAATTAATTAATATATCTTATAAATTAATATTTCAATCTGATAAAAAAATTATAATAAAACGTTTTATGTAAAACAGGAGAAGTTTACTCAGGAGGTTCCTGTGATGTATTCACGGAATTGATAGGTGCAAAGGGTAAAGACGTATTATATGTTGGTGATCATATCTTCGGTGATATATTGAAGAGTAAAAAAATTAGAGGATGGCGAACATTCTTAATAGTGCCTGAACTGGTGCAAGAGCTTCATGTTTGGACGGACAAATGTCAATTATTTGCCGAGTTACAGAATTTAGACGTTATGCTAGGAGAAATGTACAAGTAAGAAAAAATTACTGTAATTAAGATTATAACAATTTTTATGAATCATAATTTCATTCCTTTTTTCTGTACAGAAATTTAGATAGCAGCACAAAAGAAAAACCTGATATTTCCAAGTTGCGAGCATCTATAAGGGACGTCACGCACAAAATGGATTTATCTTATGGAATGATGGGTTCATTATTCCGCAGTGGAAGTAGGCAAACCTTTTTCAGTAGTCAAGTAGTAAGGTATGCTGATCTTTATGCAGCAACCTTTTTGAACCTCATTTATTATCCATTTTCATACATGTTTCGAGCTCCTGCTATGTTGGTAAGTTAATTAAGACCTTTTATTTATTACTGTAAAATTTTTCAACTTTTATTTGATTGAATGTTTCTATTTCATATTATTAAGATGCCTCACGAGAGTACAGTTGCTCATGAACAGAGATTTGTTATGGAAACGCCAATGATTAGTCGATCTCGGACATTCAAACTTACTGATGAAGAAGAAGAAGAAAATAAACCTACTGTATGTGTTGAAAAGTTTGCTTTTTATTTTAATATTATTTATATATATATATGCAGAACACAATTTAAAGTGATTATGTTACTAATTATTAGAAAACTTTGTACGTGGATTGTCCGAATAATCAAATACCACACCCAAGGCCAGAAACTCCACGTAATGTGACGCATACCCACGATGAAGATTGTAGTGATGAAGACAGTGATTCTCAGAAACAAGCAAACCATATAAGATCGTGTACAAGGAATTCTAATTGTAAATGAATTACTTTCACTGACATTTCATTTGGTTACATTTTATTCTTGCATTCTTTTTTGACCATTTACTGATATCACTAAAGGATTTAGTAGAATCTTGCTATATAAATATCTATGTTTAAAAATCTTGATCAAATCTATTAAAATTAATCAATAATAGATCTCATTCCTTTGTTTGCATGAGAAAAATTATTGTAATTGCATTAAGTTTCCATCACATTCATAAAATACATATTCCCGAATGATTATAAAATATAATATTAATATATATAAAGGGTAAGAGTAAAAAACGAGGAATGTTAATTTTTCTTAATTTTCCATTTTATAACACATTGTTCTGATTTAATAGTTTTGTAGCCCCAGTTCTCATAAAATTATAATGTTCAAAATGTCTCCATAAAATAGCATTAAAAATTTGATGTGCTGGCTAAAAACAGAGAATATTTACTCTATACTGGAATGAAACATGGATAAAAATGATGAATATTTTATTAATTATTCTTTTTTATGGTTTTTAAGTAAGATAGCAACTTAATTTTATGAACAATCCAGTTTCATTCCAATTCATTGAACATTGTTCCTTCTCTAGTGGACTAAAATACTAAAACTTAATTTTTTCAATAAAGTTATTTTGTGACATTCCTCGTTTCTTCCCCTTATCATTATGGAAACTAAATTTTTTTTATTATCATACAAAATACGAGTCAAGAAGTTACAAAATATAAATTATTATAGATATCAGTGTAAATTAGTTTACACATATATATTTTTTCGTTGATTTAATTCAATATTTATTTAAATATATGTAAAATAGTACAAGGTATAACAAAAAGATTTAGGTACTCATATACAAGTTCATAAGTTAGTACAGTTGAACCTCGTTTGTTCGAACATGTCGGAGTACATAACAGTTCGGATAACCAAACAGTCCCACTAATAGACGTTCGCACGTATATTCGTTATAAGAGTAAGTGTTTATATGTATTATGAAATTACGCTCGACCGTAGTTCGGATAATTGGGGTTCAGCATGAACTTCTTTGAATAAGCAAAGTTCTACTGTATATTGTATATTGGACTAGAACCTATTCAAACATAATATAGTTATTCATCTATTTATATCAATAACGTATTTTTTATAAAGGACAATAGAATTGATGTTTTATTGATTATTAACAACACAATAACGTTTTTTGATTGTATGTTATTTTCAACATGAATGATTCTCGCACAAGAAATTGGCGTTTATAGAGATGTTAAATAGATACAATATTGAAGGAATATATCCTAATATTGAATTTTTCTAGTAATGTGTGTACTGTATGTTTTATAAGTTCAACCTTATACGATATAATTATAAACTCGTTATGTATTGTATATAAGTGTTGTAATTATTGAAAATAGTGTAAGTTTGAGTAGTAGGCTAGCCTTTTTACATGAGATTTCAATTATGCAAAAAGAATGATATAGTAAAATCTAAAGTAAAAAAATTGACTTGAACTGTTATTCATTTTTTGCTGTATAAATTGAATGCATATAAAATGTGCTTTTATTTTTTTTGTATCTATATAGATGTATAACTTTATTACCATCAAACAAAATTTAGAAGTACAAGATTACTAAACTGTTTTACAAAAGATAAACCCCCATATTCATTATATACATATATACGAATCAAAGAACAATATAATTTGTACAACTTATAAATATTATAAACTAGAAACTTCAGTTTATGCTTTCATTTGCAAATTTCAATCGATGTAATTTATGAAATGATTTGTATTATGTACAAAAATGGAAGTTTTACTCTTTTCTCAATGAAATAGCATATATCAATAATAATGAAAGAAATAAAAATTGTGCATTAAAATTATTTAAATCTTATGGCTAACTCAAAAATTTACTTTATTGTCAATAATGTATGTGGTTGTTGAAAATATTTGACTGCAATAAAAATAAATAGTTGTATTTATTATACAATATACACATATATGTATATATATACACATTATTACCTGTGGTGCTAGATTTTTTTCACAACAAGGTTTTGTTGTAAATGTAAGTAAAAAATAACAACAGTTATCTAAGTGTGTAAAAGTTAAAAAATATGTACTAAGTCTTGTTATCATGCAATATAAGGATAGAACATGAGATACGCATCAATCAAAATAAAGATACAATAACTGCAAATGTTATATTTATTTGAACATGACTCATGTTGTGTATGGAAATTATCGTATTTTTTTAAACATTATTCGTAACAGATGATTTTATAAGAAACTTTAATTTTGTTTCTCACATTAGCAAATCTGCTAGATATTCTTCAAATTCTTCCTCTCTTGTTTTTTCCAGATTTTCAATTGGTTTTTCTTTCCAAATTTTAGATTCATCTTCATCTTTTTCTGTATCATCAATTGATTTCCCAACATTACTTGTACCTTTATCCTCTTCAATTTTAATTGGAACTGTTGATGTACTAGGCATACTACTGGGTGTTTCAGTATTTGTACCTAATCTCTTTAATGTTTTATGTTTCTTTGCTTCACGTTTTTGAGATCTATAATTCAACCTTATAGAACATTCAGGGCACAGTCCTTAAAGTGCATATCAATGATAAGCCTGTATTCCAAATGTAACAACTTAAACAAACTATAAAACGACTTACTTAATTTGACAAGAGCATTTTTTTTCTGACCATGCTCTATGTAACCAAAATTTACTTCCCAAGATTTAAGGTCCTCCTTTTCTTTACATTTTTTATTTCCACATTCAAACTGTCCCTTACCAACGATAACTTCCTTCTCTGTTCTCCATCTTAAGGCAACCTATTTAATATTGACCTCCAGGATTTAATTTCAGAATACTTCATTATATATTGAAATGTATATTATAATCTACCTTATTTTGTTTGTAATATGTTAAGTCAGCTATACAGTATTCTTTAAACAATTTGTCATAATATTTCTTTGCCAAACGAGCACCCCATGTTTCTGGTTCATTATCTTGATCCCACAGAAATCTATGGTTTTCTCTAATAACGTCATAGTCAGTCTTATCTCGGGACCTCGAAACACAGGCCGAAACGTCAAGAACTGCTTGTTTTAGAGTTTACAAAGCTTTCATTTTTTTTAATTGTTTATTTCTATGTAATGCACATTTCTTTTAAATACCCTTCTAATATTAATATTTATAACATTTGGTAAAAATGCTTTTTTTACCAAACTTTCATATTTTGAATAAACGTAAGTTAACTTTAACTCACTAATTATGAAACGCCAATTTAATATATTAATAATACAATATGGTTATGATATCAAGTTATAACATATGAAAACCAATTAAAAAATTTAACATACGTATCCCGTTTCAAAGATGACACTGAACCTCCGTACAATGTGAAATAATCATTTATAAGTTTTTTGTGTCTGTCATAAGCTGACAAATAGGCATAAGCTGGAAACATGTTTCTTCTTAGCACAGACTGATTTTATTTCTAGTTCGATGTGTAACGATGAAGTATTAGTTAAAATGTACACGACACTACACGACACATATCAATCAAAAAAAATAAATGATAAGAAGAACAAATATTATTCCACTAAACATAAATATACAATTCACGTTCTCTTTTCAGAAAATACGTTGATATCAAAGATATTTGAAATTACTTAGATATATAGTACATACACATGTCTTTCTTACACTATTACGAAGTACTTTTAAAAATGGCGTCGCAGTGGAGAGTAGCGCCATTATAACAGATTCAACAATGAGAACAACAGAAATTCTATATATTTATAAATAAAAATTCCCAGAAATTTGAACACTATTTTATTGTGCGTTCTATATTATTTTAATACAACTTTGACTTGTTTTGTATTTTAATATTTCACGTAATTGAACATTAATTAAAGTAATTCAATGTTACGAATTTACATCACTTTATTATCATAACATTTTTTTATCGGCACATTTTATCACTCTATATTGAGCAATGTATTGTGGATATTTTTCACTGCATATCAAATACATTTCTCTTAAGTATAGTATTGTATTTCTTTTATAAGGAAAAGAAAATAAAAGTAGAATATACTAATATGTACATTTTTAAATTAATGATGTTTAAAATTATCAGTAAGAATAATGTAAGTAATTTTTCTGTAAAAAAGATGAGATCAATTAGTAACTTTGTAAAAGTAGTTGAAGTTGGACCTCGAGATGGATTACAAAATGAAAGAAATATTGTCCCAACCGAAGTCAAAGTTGAGTTCATTAACAAACTATCAGAAAGTGGATTAAAGAATATAGAAGTTACCAGTTTTGTGTCTCCAAAATGGGTTCCCCAAATGGCAGACAATGCAGACGTGTACCAAAAGATTAATAAGAAACCAGATATTTCTTATTCAGCATTAGTACCAAACATAAAAGGCTTGAAAGCTGCATTGGAAGTAAATGTAAAAGAAATAGCTATCTTTTTGGCTGCATCTGAAACTTTTTCAAGGAAGAATATCAACTGTTCCATTGATGATAGTATGAAAACAGCTAGAGCAGTTATTGAAGAAGCCTTAAAATATGATATTAAAGTCAGAGGATATATATCATGTATCATTGGTTGCCCTTACGAAGGTCAAATTCAAGCAACAGTTGTAGCCAATTTAGCTACATTCATGTTACAATGTGGATGCTATGAAATTTCTTTAGGAGATACCATTGGTGTAGGATCACCTAACAAAATAAACAATGTATTACATGAATTGGGATATGTATCAAATGACATGCATGAATTTGCAATTCATTGTCATGATACTTACGGACAGGCACTAGTAAACATTTATGCTAGCCTTGAACATGGAATAAGAATTTTTGACTCATCTGTAGCTGGTCTAGGAGGTTGTCCATACGCAGTTGGAGCCTCTGGAAATATTGCTACGGAAGATCTACTCTATCTTTTACATGGACAAGGTTTAGAAACTGGAATAAATCTTAATGAAATAGTAAAAATAGGAGAATTTATCAGTAGTCAGCTTCAAAGACAAAATCAATCCAAAGCAGGTATTGCGATTCTAGCAAAAAAATGTTAAGACTGTAACTGTTTTAATAATACCTTGAAAAAAAAAAAATAGCAGAATAACGAAGAAAATGAATCTGTGAAGAAAAGCATGGATAGTAATGGAAGGATTCTATCTTATACTTATTAAATTTTAATGATCTTTTTTAATCTTGTATACACAATCCATAGAAATATGGCGCAACGATTGAACACACTACGATGTGTTACTTTCGCAACTAGCTATACATTCTTTGTGATATTAAGAACATACATATAAAGCTGATTTTATTAAAAAAAATACATTATAATACATGACAACGGAATGACACACAGTATTTGATTCACGTTTTACATAGAACCTATGTTACGAAATATTCGATAGTTCTTGTAATATAGCCTGTGTGTCTAATGTACTCAAATCTATCGATCCTCGAGTATCAATTACAACTCCAGTTACCTAAAAAATAATCATGTCATGACAAAACATTTAGAATCATAATTTTATTTAATTGAGCATTACCATTTCCTCAAAGAATGCAACATGATTAGGTTTCTCAGAATATCTTTCATATTGATCTAAATTATCTTGCAATTTTAAAGTAAGGCTATCATAATTTTGTATTATGATAGCTAAAATTTGTTGTTCTGTTGGAGTGGACAAACTTTCACTAGCTAACCACGCTGCTATTTTTGGTGGAAAATGATTTACTATGTCTCTCATATTCACCAAACAATTTGTCAATTTTAATGCATGTTCTTTATACTCATAAGATTCGCTTGTTGAATAACGGAGAGCTTGAACATATAAATAAAGTATTTTTATTATTAACTATTATATGACTAAAACAATAAAAAATATGAGTTTAAATTAAATTAAAGTAATATGAAAGATTTGTTTAATATATACCCATTGCATTCAAATTTGTGAAAATAAGCCTCATTCGTATTATTTCATAAAATAATTCGTCATAACTGCTAGGGGAGGATAAGAATGTATCTCCGTACGTAATAAACAAATTTAAAATATTCACAACCTAAAAAAATCAAATTCATTTTTTAAATTTATACTTGATACGAAAATTAAATAAATCATTAATTTACCTGAATAGCTAATGGAAAAATATTCATTTTCTTAATAAGGTGGCTTTCATGAGTGGTTAAAAATTTGAGTAAATTAATTAGTGCAGTCCAAAGATCTCTCCATTGATATCCAAGCCTAACTCTACATCTTTTTTGGTAACAAAGCAACCTCTGTAGAACTCCAATACATTGATGATAAAGTTCCAATGGAAATTTTTTCATCATATGCGATGTAACGAATTCGACAAGTAAATCTACAATATTGTGATAATTATTTAAACGATTCAAACTTTAGTACTAGATACATATGACAATTATAAATACCAAGTAAGGTAGCTGCTAATGGTTGTGCTGGTGCTGCTTTATCTTGTATCTTTCTATGATGCATCGGTACTCGATGGAGTTGTACTCTGAATGCCAAATTTGCATCATGCATTAAACTGTTTGCATATTGATCCTCGGCAATACAACTTAATATGAGGAAGCACAATTTAACGTTATTCATTATTGCCTCTGTTCTGATCACCTGCATAACTATTGAACTGAAATAATTCAAGTTTCTTACAATAAAAAATACAACATATTTGCGCGTATTATTCTTTTTACAGCAATACTATGCTCCTCACCAATACTGTAAGAATGTGGCCAGCAAATTAAATGGCTGCGCCATCACGTCAGATAGTTGTGTTCCGGGAGCTACCGCATTTGGTCCCAATGTATTATTTGGAGAAGGTGGTGCACTAGTATCACTTTGTGTATATGCCAAAGTTGTTACAAAATTACGATTTAAATGTGTTGCTTCATAAAGTGCTAATAACAATGCATTATTTGCACGGACTTGTTGCGTTTTCGCTTCTTCTTCTCCAACGAACATACTTCCGACTATACTGGTTAAGGAAGATAACCAGGATGCTTGTATTTCTATATAACATGATTCTTATTAATACATTTATAGTAAATGATTTGAAAATATAATTATGAATGTTCTATACCTGCTCTTTGTTGAACAAACTGTCTGCAAAAGTCCATCAATGAACTTGATATAACTTGCCCATAGCCATTAAGAGCTAATTCATCATCCAAAATCGATAACTTAACAATATAAGGATTTGCCCTTTCATGCTTTCTATAATTGACTAGAAGTGTTAAAAGCAATACTGCGTCATGTCCGTGACGGCTTCTAGCTGTTGTATCTCTTAAAAGCTATATAAAGAGAAATAGAAAATATTAATGCTTAATAGGAATCATTGTCAACAATTATAGTAGTCATACTAAAGTAACACCTACTTGAACCAGAGATTCAAAAACACTATTAAGCATAACATATTCCAACAAAGTGTTCTGACTAACATTGTCCATGCCAGTTACAATAATTAACAACAATTTCAAGCACAAAGCTTTTAAACTATCAGGGTATTCACCTAGAATCATGGAAAATTTTAATAATCGGTTTGTTTCTTTTGAAAAACTGTAGATTATTTAAATGTTAAATGTATATTTGAATCTTTGATTTCTTAACATAAATGAATTAGTAATTACCTATTATGTATTAAAATGCATATACCTGTTAAGAAATTATTACAATGTTGCATTAATGTTGTCATCCTCTGTTCTGCAGAATCAAATCCTACTAAGATATCTATTAAATTAAATCCACAATCACCTTGACTAGCTTTTTTATACATGGACTGAATAACAGCTGCTAAAGTTTGTAAAGCATATACAACTCTGAAAGGATGTTCATCAACTAATGTATCTACACAATGGCAGACTAAAGCATTTAAGTTTTCTCTGCTTGCATTTAACTGTTCTGCAGTCATATGTAAAATTTCACTTTCAATATGTGGAACCTAAAAATATAGGAAGGAACATGTATTGTTAAAACAATTAAATACTGAATGTGAATTTAACCACAAGGTACTTAATATAATGATTCATTTGTTTTTTCTTTGACAGAAAGGATTCATCAGAAAATTTGTTGTAAACAAGAAGTACTAAAGATTTTCATTTTATTTGATTTACTTAAAAACTTTTTTCCACTGAAAGAATGATATTCCAAACTTATGATTCCAGTATTTAAAAACTAACTCTTGGTTGTATAAATGTGTCTTAATACATCATGTTTGGTAAATTTGTTACAAAATTAATACAAGTGAGTGTAAAAGCATGTTACAAATGTATATCTATAATTGAACAATATTGTTTGTATTTATTTAATGTTATAGTCATTGCCAACATGGGAAGTAACTAAATATTATGGGAGAGTATGTATATATCAATTAAAATGTTTAAAATATAGAGTTCAAACAAGTGAAGCATGGTTTAATTTCAAATGCAAATTTATGCCAGGTAGTTTGCATAAAGAAATAGAATGTGAGGATTATGTTGAACCCAAAGGTACATGTTAAAAATCAGAAATACATATTTTATTTTTTTCATAAAATTATCGATTTATAAACAATAACTACAAATAAATTTTTAGTTAGCAATAAGTCTAAACAACAGAAAGAACAACCAAAAGTGTCATCTGAGAGAGAATCACAAGATAAAGTTCAATATAATGCAAAGGATCATAAAAGCGTACCAACTTCACTCAAGGAATTAAAAGATAATTACATTATTGATGAATTAATAGATTCAAAAAAGAAAAAGCAAGGAAAGAAGAGATGTCAAGAAAATAACAAATATCCTATACATGAAGATTATGTGACAAAGAAAGAAAGAAAAGTACAATTTAATGATAATCTTTACTATTAATGAATTCTTCTTTTAATAAAAAATTTTAATTGCAGGTAAAACGTGCTCAATGATTTTCATGGTAGATTAGAAGAATTTTTAGTTTGGAACCTCTGCAACATTCTCTCAAAATTACAAAAAAGTTTCAGAAATGTTTATCTTTTATTAATTGTATTTGTATATAATATTAAATAATGTTTAATATTTGAAAATAATGAAGATACTGACCATAGGTTTTATTAAGAACAATTCATTCCAAAAATTTGGATGAGCTAGTGTTAAATCCTCTCCTTTGAAAAAGCTTTCATAAATAGGTACAAGTTTTCCTTTATGTTGGCGTTTGGAGCCAGAACCGCTCCGTTTTCTCATAGCCATTGCCATAATTGATTATTCAATTTTTATCATTTCCTTTACCTAAAAAAATACATTGATTTCAATAATAATTATATTCAGAATTTATACAATCTTACAAATTTCAAATACATTGTTTTCTATAATAATATATTGCTTTATTTAAAATTCGTAAATTCTTATCTTTCAATACACCTATACACCATACACCATACCTATAACCTCTATACTGAATTTTCAATGATTTTAAATGAATAAATAATACTTTGATAGATACAACATCTTTCAGATAAAAATATTTATGTAATCGCACGTTTTAAAATTGTAAAAATATATAACAATAAAAATCTTGGGAAGAGGGACATCAAGTATTTACTTACTAATAAAGCAGATAACTTCTTGATGTCATATAAGTAATTTCTGTATTATTTGAAAAGGCAGTACTAAAAGTATGTCTTTTTATGTATGTTTTAACTATTATTCTTGTTTATATAATTTTTGAAGGGTTTCATTGAGACGAGACTCTAAGTACTGAAAATGAAATAATGACGCAAATAATTACGAAAACATCCATGCACAAGAATGACAGGGAGCCATCATGGAATAAAAATTTGATATATACATAACATACACATCATGAACATATGTCCATGATACACATTATACTTGTTGTGATATCTCCGTTCGAAAACTTACATCTTAAAGATAAAATCAAGTTCATATATACATAATGATTTGCTTATATAAATCATTAACATATGGTTCCTTAACATACGATTAAATACGTAATCCATTATTACACACATATGTATACACGATTCATCTAATTTATGAGAAAATCTTCTGGTACTATTTGCATACTGTTGTGTCAACTATAAAATATAAAAATTTCGAACTATGATTTTACATTCGAGGATCTTAAATCATCTAAGAAATAGGTTCTTATTACTTTGAATTTCATTGTTATATTTTATAGTGATATAATAATATTTATATGTTAAGAATATTAATAATTCTATATAAATAAATAATAAACTAAGATTATCTTATTTTATAATGAAATAAAATATTATATAAATGTGATAAAAATATTAATTATTTTAGACCATTGTCACCAGCGACAAGTGTTTATATCCAGTACTATCTTGAACCATTTAGGCAATACTCATCTTATAAAGAACAGTATATTAAACAAAATAGAATCAAATATAGTTCTTATGCAAAATATGCAGCATATATTACTGTTGCCACATCTATATTAGGTTTACATTATTACGTATTTTATAAAAAAGCTCAAGCTTTGGATAAGAAACCTACTTTATGTGGAGAGTTTAGAGCAGATTTAAAGACATACAATCTAGAAGAAGTAGGCAAACATGATAATAAACAAAATGGGATTTGGGTAACATTTAAACAAGGAGTATATGACATAACAGATTTTATTGAAAAACATCCAGGTGGTCCTTCTAAAATAATAATGGCAGCTGGCAGTTCAATCGAACCATTTTGGGCAATTTTTGCTAACCATAATACAGAAGAAATATATAAGCTCCTTGAATCAATGAGAATTGGAAACATATCTAAAGATGATGCAGCCTCTAATGCAATTAATGAAAATGATCCATATTCAAAAGAACCCATAAGGCACAAAGTTTTAAAGATAAATGGACAGAAACCCTTTTGTGCTGAACCACCACCTTCTTTATTGATAGAAAGTTTCATTACACCAATGTAAATTTGAATATAATTTTTAGAAATTTTATGTGTAAAAAAATTTACTTTTAAAATATTATTTCATTTTAGGGAAACATTTTATGTAAGAAATCATCTTCCTGTTCCTGAAATAGACTTGAAGACTTATAGTTTAGAATTAGCTATAGAAGAAGTAATAAAAAAGACTTTCAAATTTGAAGACATAAAGAAATATCCCAAGTACACAATAACAAGCGCTATAATGTGTGGAGGAAATAGAAGATCAGAAATGGCACAAGTGAGTTGATATATTCTCCCTCTTTTAAAAAAGTATTTTTATATTTTTTATTACGCATTATATTTTTTTTAATTTATCACAGGAAAGACAATTGAGAGGACTTAGTTGGGGTGTAGGTGCTGTTGGTAATGCTACATGGACTGGTACAAGGCTATGTGATGTATTGAAAGATTTAGGAATTAATGAGGATAATTACAACCATATACAGGTATTAATGTATAAACGAAAAAGAGAGGTTTTTTAAATATTAAAAGTTATAAAAAAATATTTAGAAATATAAATAATTTCATGGAACAAGTTTGAAGGATATGACTTAGATCCTTCTGGTACACCATATGGTGCAAGTATACCCATTAGCAAAGCTATGGACCCTAGAGCAGATATAATTTTAGCTTATGAAATGAATGGGCAACCAATACCAAGAGATCATGGTTTTCCTGTTAGAGTAATTGTGCCAGGTGTTGTGGGTGCTAGGAATGTAAAATGGCTTGGTACTGAGTAATAAATATTATAATCAAACAATTTAATTAATAATTTTGTAAGCCTTTCTGTAATTTTTATAGCCAGAATAATTGTTTCAAAAGAAGAAAGCCCATCACAATGGCAACAAGGTGACTATAAAGGTTTCTCTCCCAGTACTGATTGGGATAATGTAGATTTTTCTAAGGCACCTGCTATACAGGAAATGCCTGTGATTTCTGCAATTTGCAAACCAGAACATGCAGAAACAATCAAAGTGGTAAATGGAAAGATAAATGTGAAGGGTAAAGTATAGTTTTTAAGATTTCACTTATCTTTACAACACTAATATTATAATTATACCTTGACCAAAACGTTTTTGCAGGATATGCTTGGTCGGGAGGGGGTCGAAAAATCATCCGGGTTGACATAACAAATAACCAAGGTAAAACTTGGTATACGGCTGATTTAAATGCAGAAGATAAGAACGCCAAAGAAGGTCGATATTGGAGCTGGACATTGTGGAGTATAGATCTCCCTGTTAAAGAGGGAAGTAAAGAAATAGAAATTTGGGCAAAAGCTGTAGATGCGTCATATAATGTCCAACCGGAAAGTTTCAAAAATATCTGGAATTTACGAGGTTTTCTTTGTAATGCATATCACAGAGTTAAAGTTAAATTAGAACACTAGAGTTACTTAGAGAACTTATAATAACAACTCAATACTGTAAACATTTTTGTATTTAGTGAGAAATAAATAACAATTTCTTTTCACTACAGAACATGTGTTTGTAATAAATGCACTTGTTACAATAGTACAATGTATTTCATATTTTTAAATTTTTATACCTTCTTTATTGAAATAACTAGATATGTCATTCAAAGGTATTTGACAATTTGTCGAACTATTTATATCATGAATTTCAATCAAAGGTGGAGATTGTATTGCGGATTTACCAATTATAACAACATATGAGAATCCTGTTATGCGGGCGTGCATAAGACGATTTCCAATACTTAAGTGTGTTCTATCATCAAGTATAATATCAGTATTTAATGGAGTTAAAACCTCTATTATGTCTTTCACATATTGTAATGCGCTTTCTTCCTTGCTACCTACCTGTAAATTATAATGAGTTTTTAGTATTTATTGTTTATAAAAAATATTGTATAGTGTATACCTTTGGTGGTATAATGCAAATAGTATATGGTGCTAAATTTTTTGGCCATCGTAATTCTTCTTTGGTAGATAATAATTCAGTCATGACTGTAAAAATACGACTCAAACCAAGTCCATAACAACCCATTACTAAGGGTTTTATTTCCTCGTTTACCCTCAATGTTACATTTAAAGGTATTGTATACTTTGTATCTAATAGAAATGTATGTCCCACCTTGAATAAAAATTAATCATTTATTACAGAATCTTAGATTAGTTCAAAAATTAGTTTTTCCCATCACCTCAGCAGTTCTATTTTGCTCAAATACACTCCCACATTCTGGACATTGTGATTTCTTGCACATTACTTTATTAATGCTGTACTGACAAGGTAAGCATGTATAAACATTATCTTCACCAATACTACTTATATAATGATATTCATGAGACATTGAACCTCCAATTGTTCCTGGATCACCAATAGCTGCAAATATGAATAATATTAATAAAAGAAACATGAAATTGCATTATTTATTTCACTACCTTTTACATATGTTATTCCTATTTTCTTAAATATATTCTCATAAGCTTCACATACTAGTGCATATGTTTCTTTTGCTCTGTCCAAATCTATATCAAACGTGTACAAATCTTTCATGATAAATTCTCTACTTCTCAAGAATCCCAATTTTGGTTTTATTTCGTCCCTCCATTTGTTAGAAATTTGATATAATCTTAAGGGAAACCTTTTTGGTGATAATGATCCTACTGATGACACCATAAAACAAATTGCTTCTTCATGTGTCTTTAGAGACATGACAAATTTATTGAATTATTTTTTATTCTTCAACTTATTGATCTACTATCTGATATCTTCAATAATGATACATACTGGACTGAGTATATATTCCCTCTGAGATCTGTCTCGTAATTTGAAGAATTCATTCATATTATCATCAAACCTATTTGATTTTCTCCATAACTGTGTGGGTGTTAAAGCTGGAAGTAATAACTTTTGAGCACCAATCTTTTCCATTTCGGTATCAACGAGTGCTATTAATTTATTTAAAACGCGTAAGCCTAAGGGTAGAAATGCATACATTCCATTGGCAATTTGTTTGATCAACCCATATTTAACTAAGTTCTGCAATTAATGATATAAAAAATATACATTATAATTAATAAATATCGAACAATACAAATAAAAACAAACGATGAAATAGAAAGAGTACTTCGTAGCTTTTCGAAGAGAGATTTGTTTTTTTATTGGTGGCGATCGTAGATGTACTCGGTTGAAATAAATGCGATAATTTGTTTATATTACGAATCGGTAAACTTGACATGTTGAAATAGTCTTGGATAAAATATTGTAGCTAAATGCACACACAATACACTAGAATAAGTGTATCTTACCAACTGGTCTCTGATTTTACGCCCTACACATTCGCATCAACTACATACATTCGCGTCAACTACACATATTCTTGGTCGATGTTTTTAGGTCCAGTGTTATACGGTTCGTGGATACACTAATCATGTTCATAATAATGGTTAGAAAATTAGAAACAGACTAAACAATCTAAAGAATGACAGATAGATTCTCTCAAATTTTTCAACTTTTAGGTTATTTTCTTTGATTTTAATTTCTTTCTCCACGATTGTTGCTTAATGCTGTAATCGCAAGTTTGTTGTCAGTTTGAGAAAATTTCTCAACTTCTATAGTTTTCGTCAGAAAATGTAACACAACGAAATAGGGTCAAGTTGATCCGAAACAAATGGAATTTACAGTTGGTGAAATGGAGGGAAAGAAATTGGAATTATCTTTCCAGGACAAAATCTTTTCTGAAAATGTCAATCAGGCCGATTCCAGTGTAACATCAGATGTTTCGATTGCGGAAGGTACGATTTGAGGAGTTCTGTTTAACGAAAATTTAATATAAATTATTTTTCGAGTTGCTTAAATAAAAATATTTCAAATGGCAACTGTTTAAAATTTTTAATATTGCTTCTTTGATTAACATTTTTAGATATTAATCCTATAACTCAACAAGATATAAAAATACATGAAGAAACAATGCCAATTCATGAGGAGCTTGTACAAGACAGCACTGATGAAATTAGAGGAGATTCAGTATTAATAAAGAACAGTGATGAAAAGAAATATCAATTGATAGAGAGAAACAATATTGACACAACTGTAAAAAGTTCCACTTCTTTAAGTAATTTCACAAGTGAGTTTATAAAATGTCAAACATCTGTTGATACAATCCTTTCACAAGAAAAGTGTCTTCAGAAATCATCTTCCTGTAATGATATTAAATTATCTTCAACGACATTATATGATACACTGTTATGTACATCTTCAGATACAATTTCTAATCATAATGTAAGGTCTATATCACCAAATACAATATGTAATGATGAAGAAGAAATAATTTTTAACAATAAATTGTATATGGAGGAACATGAAACAAAATCGTTGAAAAATATTGTTGGTGTAGACACACATGAAAACTGTGAAGTTAAAGAAAATATTGGAGAAACGGAAGAAGAAGTATATCATCCTAATGCAAATGGAAAATTACTAGTAAATAATGGTCAAGCTCCAAGAAGTTTAGTTAAATATGAAAAGAATTTTAATGAAGAACAAAAACTATGTGAAATTATCAAGGATACTAAGATACAGAGCAATGTAATATCTAGACCAACTTTGGTCGATGATAGCAGATTGGTGAAAATTTCACTGCCAACAAATCCAATTAATATAATGCAATCAAATGCTCAGTTTCTAAACAAAAGTCGTAACTTTTTAAATTTTATTACAGAAAAATCTACAAACATCATGGAAAAAGCACTGTTACCACAACATATAGCAATGAGATATAATTCAGTAATGAAATCTGTAGATAATATTTGTAATGAGAAAAGGTATACAGAAGAATCTTCTGGCATGGAATCCTCTTTGACAGGATTAGCATTCAATAATACATCAGATTCGTTTTTAAAAACAAAAAGTATTTCTTATCTAACAAAAGGTCAAATGGATGTGCAAACTGTAGAAAATGAATATGTAAAAAATGATGAAAATAAAAACACTTTCATGTTAAGTTCGAATGAAACTACAAGTGGAAATATTGAACAAAATAGTAAATATTTAATTACAAATGAATACATCTTTGATCAAAATAATGTCATTGATCATTCCCCTAAATTAAAAGATTCAAAACAGTCAGAATCCTCTTCCATCAGTAACAATGTTAATAAAACAAATGATAATGTACTTTGTGCAAATACAAGTAGGAATCACAATCTTAATTTTGTGGTATTAAATCCTGGAGGCAACAATATAGAGGAAGCTATTACTGATACAATATATAAAAAAGGAGAAGCAAGTGCTGATTTTGAAGAATCAAAACAGAGTTTGTTGCAACATCCAGTTTATCTTACTTTATTAAAAGACTACGCGGATTTAAAATCTAAGCATTTGAAGCTACAGGAAAAAGTTGAACACCTGGAAGAAAGGAATCGAATTTTGGAAGCAGAAAACAAAGGAGAGATCTTTTCTGTGCAAATAGAAACATTAGAAAAGACAATAAACAGACTTACACTTGAATTGCACACATCATTAGAAGCACAGGAAATGTATAAAAAAGAGTACAGTGCTGCAAATAAAGAAAGGGAAAGCATGGTAATGAAATACGCAGTTAGTGAGAAACAACTTATTGATACACAAAGGTACATCAAATTTGTATAGCTTTTATCAATATATTTTATAATTATTTAATATCTCCTTTTTTTATCTTACTGTCATTAGGGCGAAGGAATCTGCAGAACGTAAAGTAAAAGAAATGACAATGCAACAAGAGACACTGCATAGTAAATTACGAGAAATGCAAGGGGAACGAGGTAGAATATGTAATATTCTAACTGGAAAACATCGCGAGGTAACTGATCTTCAGAGAGAAGTTGAAAAATTAAAGGAAGATGTAAAGATGAGGGATATAAAGTTACAATGGACTCAGAACAAATTGAAAACAGAAATGGATTTGCAGAAGGAAACTCAACAAAAATTAGACAAAGCCATGGTAATAACGCTAAGGGAAGGTAGTTTATTGTTTTGTATGTAATTTTATATCAGTTTTGTTTTTTTTTTTTTGTAGATCAGGATCAACGAAATGAAGGAAGAATGCGAACAAGTCCGCAAAGAAACACAAGAAACAATGCGAAAATTTCAACAATCGGAAGAGAATAAAGCAGTTACATTAGATCAGCAATTGAAGGAACAACAGGCACGTTTAATTTTAGAAAGACACGTTACTGAGGATAAAGAAATGTTGAGGGTTCAATTACAAAAGGAAGTAGATACATTGAAACACAGACAACAAGTTCTAATTGAAGAAAACAACACGCTCAGTTTAAAGATACAGGATGTTGAAAAAAACCGCTTAAATTATGAAAGTAATCTGAATAATTTGAAAATTATAACAGATCAACGTCAAAAAGAAATTACAGAACTACTAAGTAAAGTATCTGAGTTAGAATCATTGAAGACTCAGCTTCAACAGTGGGTATCACTCTTTTAAAGTTATGATTTTAGCTTGTTTTATGTTTATCTTATTAGTAATTTGTTTCTCTTTTTAACATAGCAAAAATCAATACTTAGCATCAACGGAAGTAGAGATCCAACATTTACGTTTGGCTAATGAAGAATTACAGGCTGATATGTCTGCGTGCCAACAGAAAGAAGCAGAGATGCTGGACTTCACGCAAAAATTGACTGATAAAAATGTACGGCTACAATCGGAGTTTACAGCCATTGAAGCCAAAGCAAAACAATTAGAACAAGAGCATGGACCATTATATCAAAGTGTAAGTGAATTAACTGATAAAGTAAAAGCACTGGAAGAAAATCTTGCTCGAGAAAAGAAAGCGAGAATCGAAGAAAGTGAAGTTTTAGAAAGGTGTCTTACGGAACAAACGCAGGCAGCGAAAAATCTTGCTCAGCAATTGGAAGATAGTCAAGGAGAAAATGCGGTGTTAAAGAGGAAACAACAACTAAGTATGAAGGAAATGACGCGTGAACTTCAACAGTGTCGGAAAAAATTAGATGCGTTCGAAACATCAATACCTTATAATTCGTTGAGTGTTGCATCTAGAACTGGATCAAATATTTCATTAAATACAGGTTTTTAAATACGAGATTTAAATATTTATACATGTTTTGACATGTTATTGTGTTGATATTTATTATTATTGTTACTTTATTTTTTATTATTATTTTAGGAGATGCTTTAAATGGTGCCTTATCCGATAACAGTATCAATGGTGACCAAAGTATTCAGCCTACAGAGCCTAGTAGACAATTGTTAATAGATCGTATTATAAAGTTACAAGAGAGTAATGCTAGGAAAGCAGAAAAACTAGATTTTTTTGAGGAACACACTCGAATATTAGTTGAAGAATTGCAGAAGAAAAAGAAAATCATACAAACTTATATTTTACATGAGAATATTGGTGCCATGGGTGGCAATGAGAGAGATAAATATAAGGTAAATTTCATCTTTAGACTTTTGAATCTTATAGATGCAGTGGAACTCCATTTATATAAACGAAATTTTAGTAGTGCCTGATTAACTGAACTTTAGCTATGTGGCACACTCTCATATTTTGTGGTATATTCTCATATTATTATGTATTTAAGAACAAATGTTTTGTGGAATCTTTTTATATGAACATGAATTCTTATTAACTGTATGAAAAATCATAGTGAACAAAAATAGGGCATTTCCTATTATATGAACGACCTGATTATGTGGACTAATTTGTTTCCAACAGGTTTATATAAACGGAGTTATACTACATTATAAATATTATGAATTTTATATTATATTATATTTCACTTTTTATGTACAAGCATATCAAGAGTAGGAGAAATGCAGTAAGTTTAACAAGAAAAATTTAAACTATCATTGTAACTTTCGTGGTAATTTATAAATCTAAATAATTATAAGTTTCGTTTAGTTTTAATTGTTATTGAATTACAGGCTGAATTAGCAAGACATGGAGGAATAATGGCCTCTGTCTACAATCAACGAGTCTCGGATGATAATATGACTCTTGAATTATCATTAGAAATAAATCAAAAACTCCAAGCGGTTCTCGAAGATGCATTATTTAAGAATATTACTCTAAAGGTAAACGTAAAAATGTAAAACATATATCTATAAATGAACTTGTTATTCTAACTCATTGTTATCCTTTTAGGATAACATCGATACTCTCGGTGAAGAAATAGCAAGGTTAACGATGCAGAACCAACAAAGGCAAAATACACACTAAAAGTACATTAGGACAACATACTTGTACTTATATTGTAAAGATAACGAAATATCAAATGCATGTGTTAAAAACGCGGAGATAGGCAAATTATCGATTAAGAAACTTGGTATATATATACATATACTAATATTAACTTTAATGTCTTATACTGAATATACATAAAGTTACATTTTTTTCTATAAAATACACATAAAAAGTCATCATTTTAAGTAAAATTAATCTTTCACAATAATTTGAAAGATATATTCTTTTTCAATTCAAAATGGATATAATAATTTCGTGATTACTTTTTCATCCGAATGTTTTTAATGTATTTTTTTGTGTATTATATAGTAGTTTTTATCATATACATATTGTAAAAAAGGAACTTTGGTATATTATTTTAGTTCCTTTGTTATTTAACTGATAGTTGATTTCCATTATAACTGGTATTGTGTTTCAGTATCAAAAAAACAGCTTTATTATATCTAGTCAAAAATATTGATACTTAAAAGAATTCATTAAAGTGTTAAATGCAGAATATAGGATATTTTTGATAAATATTGGCATTGTATTATAACGTGTAAAAATAATTTGTTCTTCACACGGACCCCTGTTTATTTACTTAATTATTCTATACAAATTTCCGATTTTTAAAGAACATTCCATATCGTTGATATCATTAAGAATTTGTAATACATGCCAATGAAAATGTTTAGTAAGAACTTATTAATATTGTATTAGTTTTATGTATGTATAATACATTTAATTTGTTAAATAAGTACGTTACAGTAGTAATTAAGGATTATATATATTATATCTGATGTAAAAATTGTAAACCTCTATAGAAAAAAAAATATGACATGGTATTGTATAAAATAATTAAAAAAATATTCCAATTTATTCTAAATGGACAAATTTGAAATTCCTTGTAAATTATTTTCATTTTAATATCATAAAGAATGATTCACTTACCGTATGTGTATCCCTTACTTATCATAAACGAATACATATCAAACATATAAAAATAATAATCGAAAAACTTACATAATATAATTTTTATAAATTTATTCGCAATAAACCATAAGAACATAAAGATCCCGTATTACACGAAATATGTTAGAAGAAAAAGATTCTAATTATTTCTAATGCAATAATTTTACAATAATAATAATAAAAAAAGATTTGAATGAAGTAGGTTTGTTCACACATTTAATGACAACCTGTACTACATAATATAAAGTATTTGATTATAACAAGGCGAAGCAGACCTTGTGATTTTATAATTATATTTTTATAATTATATTTTTCTTGTATTTTTTCATTTTCTTTTCTTGTTGTCAGATAATTATGAAACTATTATATTACTTTTACTCCATCTAATAAGAGGAACACACCTATTACTTCATAGCGTTCTTTTTTTCGAGAAGTACCTCCCGTTATTTGCCATATATATAAGACACATTTTATTCCTTCGGACAAATAATTCTGTTTTTAAACTTGTGTTTTGTTCTCCCTTGTTCTTTACTCTCTTCTTTAATGGCATCTTCATTCTGTATATACACTATGCACAGCACTTATAATTTTACAAAGCATTTTGCTACCGAAATTTACAATCGAGTAAGTAAATTACCATTTAAATTGCGATTTAATCAAAAGTAAGTGTATATGTTTAGTTCTTACGTATCTCGCGTGTACATAGTACATTTGTATGTGCTTATGCGTTTGCACGTGTGTACCTGTGTGTCTATATATATATAACAATCACATATGTATATGTATATATATATGTAATGAATATTGCTTTTTGTACATCGTATCGTGGTATGTATACACATGTACGTGAACTTACGTGCCACATTTCACCTTATTCTAAGGATCATCTTACTCTGAAGAATCACTGATTAATTCGCAGTTTGGACAATCTCAAGCGATGATTTACAAAAACGTTATGAATATATAACAATGATGCTCTGTTTTGTCCAACTACTAACACGGCTCCGTTCATTAGCCACGGTACGATTATCGTTTCGCAAATTAGCAAACAGTGTCACAATTTAATCGGAATACATACACGTGAATTTGATTGCGACTACTAGGGCGAAAAATAATTTGTTGCTCTTTTAGCTTCTTACGACTTGATCTGAAAATAATCATATTTTCCGCGGTATTTAACAAATTTCTACACGGTTTATTTCAATTAATCCTCTCTCTTGAATCGAATAACACTACATTTGTCGTTTTACAATGCCTTGTGGTTTTGGTACCTTTTAACAGCTACGAAATCCTTTCTCCTTTTTGTATAGAGTTTATGAAACAACATAATCAAAAATAAATTTTAATTTTAAAATCGATTTACGACATTGATCCAGTTGATTCATATAAATATGTGCTTACAATTCAATTTAAATCCATAATCGATATAAATCAAGCTTTGAGACAGATGAAGATCGTTAAAGAAGGTGTGAATGATTTGTATGTAAGTGTTTAACAAAACTGAATACCAGCTAGACACGATTCAAAACGGCATATTTGACATCTAAAATATCTTGAAAATATTTTTGAAACTAATATTTTCGATGTAAATATTTTTTCAGAATCCTATAACTAAATTTAATAAAAAGATAAATTTGATAACATGTAATTGGTTTACAAGGTATTTAATTTTAAAATTGCTCTCGTATGAAGATCATAAGGAAGAAACATAAGTACATTTTTGTTGACGTTTTTATTTTTATGGCATTTAATAGTTAAAAAGATATATTTTAACATAAAATAGCTAAAAACAGAGAGTATCTCTTAGGTTCAGAGATATAGTTAATAATATTTTGTAAAAGCTAAATTTGTAATTGTTAACACAAATATTATTTTAATATTCTAACAAACAATATTTTTAAGATTATAAAAAGCATGAAAAAATCATGTTTAGCCTAAAAGCCAAATAAAAAGACACTTTTGGATTAATTTAATATCGTACTGAATTTTAAAATTGCTACCCGGTTAAAAACTGGGAAATGTATCTGATTTGTCATTTCTTGTTCCGTGGTCTTCATATAAAAATAACAAAATGTAACTTATCATGTCCTTCGTCTGCCTTCGTCTGGTTTAAAATACCTGTTTCGATAAACAACACAAGAAACACTCCAAATTATTAACCGTTGCCCGTTGCTCATTGCTGTTCCACCAGATCGATATACTTGCAGCTCTCCTAACCTTTAAAAAGAATAGAAAGAGTTTCCGTACTTTCAGCCGTCGTAACGCAAGATTTCGAAATTCCCCCACGTAAATTTGCCACCCTTAAAGCACGCCGGCTCTCGAGCGCGTTAATTTTGCCAGGCGAATTGATTTTGACCCTGCCATGGCTATAGCCGTTCGCTCTCGCAGTCGCAGCCCGTTCCTGCATTAACTCTGCCCAGTTAGATCGAAGTTGCGAACCGCCAAGAGGGAGAGCCCCGGGATCAGCAAGAGGAACGAGAGCCAGAGAACGAGGGAGGGAACAAGAGAGATACGTGGTTTAAAGGGAACGTGTTAGCTATATGAGCTTTAGAGAGGTTATGGCTGCACGATGGGGGCGGGGTGAAAGAGAAAAGAAACAAAACGTACAGGTCGAATGGAAATGAAAAAAAGAACGAGAAATATGTTTTACTAGGACCAAATGCAGTCACAACGATAAAATCAAGAATTGAAAAAGAAGAATAAAGGAGATCTTAGAGGAAAAATTTAAAGGAGAACATAGAAGATAGGTATGTTGGACCTAGGAATATAGAGACCTAGCATGGAAATTATTGTAAAATAGGTCTATCGAGGAAATTGTGCCTAATTTTTATTAGAAACTGTTTGTAATGCACATAGGTGTATACATTTATCATTTATTACAAAACACTGAATATAAACAGTGAAAGCGAAAGATGCTTTATTTTTTTTATTTGAAACGTAAAACATAAATTACTTTATACTCAAATCTTTTCTTTCAAATTTTATGAATTTTAATAGTATTATGATCTAACAGCAATTTTTTAGAAAGGATTTAAACTTTTAGGCATTCGTGTTAATCTGTGACTAATGCCCTTGATAATTTGCGATACAGAATACGCAATTAATTAAGAAGTAACTAATTAAGTATGATTAGAAACCCACTTAGGTGAGTTTTATTCCCACCTAAATACTTACTAAGCTATATTCCGATTTTATATTCCATGATAAGAAGAGACTCAAGAATTAAACAAGGAAGACGACATTGGTGAATGTAGCGGACAAAAGGAACAGAGCGAAATAGAAAATAAAGAAAAGCGAAAGACAAAATAAAAAATAAAAGATTAACAGAGCGAGAGCACGTAAAAACGATAGAGTGGAGGAATGAAAATGCAAACAGATAGAGACAAGGTGGGAGAAGGAAAACAGAGAAAAGTAATGGCATGTGAGAGATAGAGAGAACACGCAGAGAGGTTTGTGTTCTAAAGCCTACAACCCACCCCCTATAAATTCAGCCAGGGGGCTTTCCATTAAAGGGAAACTGTCATTGCGGGAGTGTTTCTGTCGAGCAACTTAAAGTTGGATGGAACGTTCCAACCTAACCTATAGGGTCACGAAGATATGAGCATATCTCGCTTTAAAGCAAGTCGAATTCTATCGCATCTCGCACAGACCCTCATGGATTACCCCCATCTTCTTCGTGCAATTTCTCCTTCTTTTTCTCATCTTTCTTTCTTTTTGTTGCTCTTTTCTCTCGTTACCCTTGCGACCCTCGTGTAGAGACGCGTCTCTGACGCTCGCGAATCGCACGAACACCGAGGGTGTCGAGAACGCTGCAGGGATCCTCGTCGATGGGAATGGCATCGTCGCAAATTAGAGGCTACTCCCTTTGGCTGAGGCAATGCTGTATTATGGGATTCTGCGACATGATCAAGGGGGGCCTGGTAACCACGGCAGCGTTACGGATCGATCAGTAATACCGCGATCGATAACGCGTCTCCGCAACGTTCAACCGAAGTCGATGGAATATTATGCCAGCGAGAATGAACCGTTACGAGTTTAGGACTTAGAACTAAATTTCGTTTTAGAGCAGCCAATTAAAATTTTTGGCCCACTGTTTCTCCTTCGATAGCACTTGTCTGGTGGAAGTAAAAAATGCCACTTTCTAATTTAGCGAAGCATGGGTTCAAACCTTATACTATCTGTAAATATGGATATTTTACGACTTATTTTGACGAAAACGTACAGGTATGGATACGTTTCTCATTCTGAAAGACTTTTTTAACACTCTAGTCGACGTAGCTTGGTCCCGAAACTTTTTTTACCACATTACTGTGTTGACTGTATAGTGTATAAAAGAGAAAAAAAGATAAACGTGTACGGATATGGTTTGGCGTATCGACCGAGGTTCGCAATTTACAAGAGGAGAAACTACGTACTTGTTCGCTTGGAAATTCTGCCGATACACTCGAACCGCATAATGCGATGTTAGAGCAAATCAATTATGACCGCAGTTAACGATTCATGGAAATTACATATGACAAATAACAAGGATATGTTGATGAATGAATAGACGCATGAACGGAGAAAAGAAATTCATTCGGAGCATAACGTGAAAAAAAAAGGTCGTGTAATTTCATAATAATAATGATCGATAATATTTCAATAATAATAATAATAATAATAATAATAATAATAATAATAATAATAATAATAATATTAACATTAATAATAATAAGTATAATAATAATAATAATAATAATGATAATAATAATGATAATGATAATGAAAGTGATAGTAGACGATAGCGATAGTAGTAGCAGCAGTATCCGTATTAATAATATATAATGTTTGGCATCGTTATCTTCGCGTCTGTACAATAGTTTACTGATACTCAGCTCGCTTCGATGTTTTTTAATCATCGAAGCTTTTCCCCATTTCTGATTTGTATACAGAAGTTCGTGTCGCATTTTGGTTATTTAACAATATGCTCCTCCGATATTAGCGATATTACAATGTATTTATCGATAAATTTAATGAACCGATACGGTAAGTTAATAATAACATAATAATAATAATGCTAATGGTAATGATATATAATAATAATAACTAATAACAACAATAACTAACGAACAAATTAAATATTGCAGTACAACTAAAAAACGTTAAATCGAGTTTGTATAAAAGCGTCTAACGCATTTCTGGTATATACGTATATGTTAACAAAGAAGTAGTGGTATCAGCAGCAGCAGCAGCAGCAGCAGCAGCAGTTGCAGCGGCGATATATTCAATTCTACGAATAAAATATATAAAAATTGTTACACAAGTTCACGCTGCCGAGGACAACGTCTCGAACCATCCCAATTATTACACGCTATTTATTTTATTAACAGAGCGAGAAATCTACTTAGCCACGCCAATAAATGAGAAAAATGAAGAAGAAATAATACGAAGGAGCGAAGGGAGGGATGTTAATGTATTTTTTAAGTGTGATATAGTTATTTGTGGTACATCATGTATAGGAGCGAAAAAGAATCTTTATTGTTAGACGATATTGATTTTCAACGAGATTTATAATCTTAACGCGTCGTTGAAGAAGACATATAAAATGCTTCTAGCCACGTGCTTCTTGCAAACGATAACATATGGAAATTAATATTAATAAATAAGAAGGAAAACAGAGAGGAAAATCTTTCCCATAAAAAATTAGAAAACTTAATATGTATATCATAGTAAGTAGGAATTAATATAATTAATTTTTATTTCTTAAATTAAGCGCGTTCCAAATTCTTTTCAATATGCTGGTTCATTTCAGATATCTCCATGTTAGTTAATTGCATACGCTACCCATAAGTTTGGAAAAACGAACAAACGTACGATAAGAGAGCACCACTCGCAGGAGGGAATACTTTCCCGTCGTGAAGAAAAAAAAAAAGGAAACGAGAAACAAATTATTCTAAACTAATGGCATGCTTGTACTATATGTCGTGAAGTGATTCAGTGAACGTATTGTGCTTCTTCATCGTTGTCTCAAAGGAGCTGCTAAATGAAACGAATGGTAAACCGCAAACAATGAAGTTATGCGTTCGTACATTTTGAATGCGAAATATCAATGTATTTTTCTCTTTCTATAGATCGTTTGATTTATTGCTGTTTCTCCGGATTTATCGACAATTCGAAACAAGACGTCAGGTCACTGGATATGGTTTTCGGTTTGGATTACGACGTTCTTTAAAAATGATATTTTGATTCATGAAACGTCGTCTGCTGTTCGGCCAACCGTGCGAAAACTGCTATACGTACTTATGATTCTCGGGTAACACGAATCTATCATCGTTATAATACTGCATCGAATTCGTTGACTTTTCCAAAATAATATAGAAGAAAAAAAGAAAAAGCAAGACAAATAGAAATTCGTTTTAAACAGTAACGCGAAAGGCGAAACAAGGGGAAGAAGAAGAGGCCGAAATCGATCGTTGTTACTTCAGCGAGGGCTTTCACGCCGCTGCGTCCAGTACACATTCGGCTTTTAGAAGATGAATTCTTCAACGGCGGCCTTCGATATGCATAAATCAGTTGAACGCGCAGCTGGCCTCAGCAACGCCGACGCAACAGTCGAGTTAACGCGCAACTTCAATATTACGCGTTTTAAAGCCAGCTACTTTCTTCATCCTCCAAGTAATTGAGACTCGAAGCAACGTATTGCACGTTCTTCCTTTGTTTTCTTTTTTTTTTTTTCTTTCTGCGATTTCAACACGTGATACGTGTCTAATGTACAGTATGTATAAACGAATACATGTTTCTCTTTCTATATACAAATGATATAAGGGTTTATATCGTTTATATCTAAAAGCAACTTGGGCGAACTCATACGTCGGAACAATTACTTTTGGTACTGTTTCGTGACCGGTTCTTCGAACATGCATTCAAATAAAATTCTTATCATCTCTTTCTCTTTTCATGCTCTGTATTATTACAAAATCGCCTCTCGGTAATTAACGAGAAAACAAAGCTTCATAGAGCATTTTCTTCGAATTGAATTTAACTATTGGCGTTAAGACGATACAGGACGTTCCAGGAACCGATCATAGGTTTTTCTGCTGCGACTGGTACACTAGGATTCAGGGTGTGTTTAAGGTACGCATTATGGATTTCGTTATGCTACCTTAGTCTAAGCGTATCAAGGGACGGAGCGTTGGACGGGCCAAGGTTACTACAGCCGAAAGTCGACATTATCGGCGATTTAAAAGCCGAAAGAAAAGAAGAGAAACTCATCTCTACAGAAACAGCGATTACAACAAGTATGGTTTAATTCTGATACTATTCCATATTATTCCTACAACGTTTGGTTATATCTTTTAATTTTATTTAATTTTAAATTTAAAGTTATTAATTTAATTTTATACACATACACGGATTGTACAGATTTAATGTTTAACGCCGTATTTATAATATAATATTTAATAAGTAAGATAAACAGACTCCGAATGATGCATGCTGAAGTTCATAATTCTTTTTCAGATTATAACATTACGAAAAATCGAACGAAGTAATAGTTCAAAATTTGCAAGTAATATAGGATAGAATGGAAAATATTCTTAATCCCTTGATAGGGATGATTTCTTCGGCATTAGCTCCTTCCAATCGAACGCTCGTCCCTTTTGACAACCTCACACTCACTCTCTCTTTCTCTCTCTCTCTCTCTCTCTCTTCATCTCGTTTTCACTCTCATGGTCTTAAACTAGTAAAAAAATGTGAGCCTTTCTTCCTATTTCCTCTCCTTCCCGGGTGTAAAATGCGACAAAGAGGGCGAGCGTGCGAGACGCGTGGATATACGATGGAGAAAAGTGATATGTGTTCTCTTATAACGCATCTAGGAAAAACCAACGCTCTTTCGTTTGTCTTTACCTTCCTTACTCTTCTTTCTTTTTCCTTCTCTTTCCATTTTGAATATACACACAGCAACACGAACACACACACGCACACGAGTTTTTGATATTGTGTTCGATAATGAGCTGGGTTTACGCGACGCGCTACATAGATGCAAATGACGCGGATGGGAAAAAAGCGCGCGATTGATAGAAACGAAACGCAGTTTGAACAAGAGGTGGTTGTAACCGGTAAGGAAATCGACTTTTGATTTGCGTCGCTTCGTTCGACATCCGCTGTCGCACAATATTCCGCTTTCCCCTCTATATTTATATACCAGTATGTATATAATTTTACATACATATTTCGATTGTTATATAGGTATTATTTTTGCTTTTTAAGCGACAGAGAATATACGATTACTGATTTCAATTCTCTGTCCGAGAAAATTGACAAGAAGATAGAAGCTTGAGTGGTGGAATAATGAAACGAATAGCGGAGGAGCGAGATGTCGGCAACCTCGAGCAGGCCTACTAATTTTAAACGAGCTGTTGCTTGTTTCCGACGCACGTCACTTGCATCTGGTAACTTTTCGCGAACGCAGCCTTAGACCTGTACAAAGCTACTAAAAAGTACATGTTTTACGTATATGCGTTTGCACGGACGAGTTTCGTTTATGGATAAATCGAACTGTTTATCGTGTTCATCTGAGAACGAATTACAGATCAGCGGATTTACATAATATCGATAATCTAACGTATCAATATTATTCGGACAAACTTGTATAAAATTTAAAAATCAAAATTATAGAATATTAAAATAAATCGAGAAACTCCTTTCCAGTATCGAATTCTAATTGGAATATTTCAAAATTTAACAAAAACGATATTCAAACGATTTTTTTAATATTGAAGCGCTATTGATGTTCTATTTTATAATAAACTATACGCAGATGCACAACGACGAAGCATTTCGATTCATCAGACACGTTTGTCACCACATGGTTTTGTTTTTGTGCTTTATGTCGTTCCACTCTTTTCTTTTACATTTGTTTCTCTGAAATAACGAACATGATTCGCGTCGATTCGGCTTTCCTTTATGATAATAACCCATATCTCTTCCCTTCGTCGACTTTTCGCATGAGAACTCCCATAGTCTTTTTCCCGATACACGGTCAGTAAAGTAAAGGCACGCGATAAAAAATGGAAGGATAAGGTCAAAGAGGTACGAACATGATCGCGGTGTCATGCGTTTTTCCGCCTTTCGATTACGTTTGATGATGTCCGACCGTTACCTTTCACTGTACGACACACCACGTGATTTTCATCTCATCGATCGATTACATTAAAAACTAACTAACGCAAAAAACCGAGAACAAATAGAATTTTCAATTAATATAATTATTTACCAACTACTTACTATGTATATCTTTAGAAAAAGAACGAACTCTTAAAGAATACAAGAGGAAAAAAAAGAATTAACTTCGGAAAATTTTTACTAATCTAAAACAAATCGATTACAAGTAAATTTTATTATAGATTATTATAGCAATTGCGTAAGAAACTTTTTACATAACAATTTCATTTAACTATAAAGCGCAACAAAAATTTGCTAATTGATCATACTTGTGCAAGTATGAAGAGCCTCATGAATAACAAGAAAGATTATTTCAAATTTTCCGATAACAAAAGCGCTCTCTTTCCACGTGGTATCGCTCAGTTGAGATTAATATGAAAGCCCTTTACGAAAAACCTTGGGAACGTACGTTTTTTTCAAAAACGAATCAATCTTTCATTTATTTTTAAATACGTGTCTAATCCAATAGTATTCTAATTCATAAACTCTGTTTTTTTCTCTGTTAGAGACTTCTAAATACAAGTTATCTTATTTCTTTTTATATACCAGGTAAATCTTAATCTTTAATTTAGTTAATTACGGTTAATATTCGTGGAAATTCGAAAAATCGCGGTTAACTCGTTTTTTCTCTTTTTCTTCTATCCAGCGGTTTTTCTTTCTCTGTCTCCCTTCCTCTCTCTCTCTCTCTCTCTCTTTTTTTGGTTTTCTTAGCGTACGTACGTTTATTGTTTATGAGATGTGTGTATAAAAAAATATGAATCGTTTCATTTCTTCTATTTAGAGGTAGATACACAGGAAACAGAAGCAGTGTTCTTATCTTTTTTTTTTTTTTGTTCAGTTTTGTATCTTCTTTACGCAGCTTTCTTTCCTTTTTTTTTTTGCATGAAAACTATTGCTGAAGAGCCTTTTCTTTAATCTTCGTCACGTTTCGAACAATATTTGATCCATTTACCTTTCCTTCCCCCTCCCCCCGTTAATTCTACGTTCTACGATAGCCTGTGAATCAGTAATAGTATTAGGGAAACTTATCTTTCGGGCGAAAGAAAACGATCCGCGACGAAGTGAGTACAATGGAAAACGGATCTGCTACCTTTTGTGTTCCTCAAAACGAACATCGAATGTTTCGCCAGATTATTTACAAAATATTTACGTCATCTGACAAAATAATTTAATAATTTTTCTTTTTTTTATCTACAATCCCTAGTCGCTATAGAAAAACACTTACGAGTTCGACGTGACAAAAGAGTGATTATCCGATCTACGTAAAAAGACACGTAAAGCATATATATATATATATAGGTTAGAAAGATCGAATCTTTTCTTTCCTCTAATCGGTTTACTCCACATAATGATATATCTTAACTTGTTTGCCGCGAGAAAAAGAAAAGAAAAGAATGTTCACGCTACATTTGGTTATGTGCCCAAAGAGAAAAAATACAAAAAAAATTACTTACAAAATCAAATTGGCTGTAGTGTATGTCTCATTGTGATAGGAGCGCGTTTATGCGAGTATATATGTACAATTCGTAGGATTAAAAATACAACTATCACTATAATAATAATAATAATAATAATAATAATATTAATAATAATAATAATAATAATATTAATAATAATAATAATAATAATAATAATAATAATAATAATAATAATAATAGTAGTAGTAGTACTCGTGATAGTAATAAAAACTGGAACGTTAATGGAAAGTAGCGATTATAGTTTTGCGTATTACGTAAGTAATTATGTACAGAATAAACTTCACAATTTGACGAAGTAATAATATGAAAAGGAAAAAACAACAAACGAGCATTAAACACGATTAAACTCGAAGCGCATCGATGAAACAAAACGAATACATTAAGTCAGACTTTAATCTTGACCTGAAATGTTTAATAGCTTTTAACAAATCTCCGAAATTTCCTCCATTGCTTTCAATCTTGATTGATTTGCTCATTACTTGTTATTATACACTCTTTCTTTCTCAAACCTGTCAGACTTGTCTATTCTCGAGAAAAAATAATGGAATAAACGCAGAGACGTTAATTCGCATTGTAAAAATGTTGCATGCTGCAATTTTAAATCGTGTACTTTTATTGCGTGTGTGTGGTCCATTTCTCGACACCAAACACCCTGACAACATACCCTGAATTTTACTATGTTTTTTTTATCCCCCTTATATTTTTTTTTGTTTTCCGTGTTTCATTCATTCCCAATCCTCTCCTCTTCGCAAAATCGAGGTGATCAACCGTGACATACTAACGACTCGGTCAGAGAAAAGGCGAGAAATGCTTGTCAACAGAAATTTGCACAAACCAGCAACGTGATCGCTGGAAGCTCTGTGCTGAGTAGCGTCCCTGAGATCCGTGACAGTTGGCGCTAGTGTACTTGAGCGGCTTGGCGTCAGTCGCTACCGGTCCCGCTGTTTCCAAAGTATTCTCCGGCATCCCCGCGACATATTGGACACGTTCGATTTGACTGTAATTAAAAAATTAATAAATTATGGTCATTAATTGAAATTTAATTTAGGCAAGTCTCAAGCCTCAAATAATATTCTTAGTTTATAGATGATTATATAATAATTAATTTCAGGAAGCTCTTCAACTGTTAGTTTAGTATGTAATAGAACGAATTGACGATCCACCACAAAAGTATCAGCCTCGATGTATATAGTGGATCACTAATGGTCTATATAGAATCGTATTATTCTCAATAAACTTACTTTAAGCCACTTGTCGATGCATTTAGAATGGAATTCGTGCGAGCACGGTAGAACACGCAGTGACTGCAGAGCTTCAAAGTCGCACATGCAGACCACGCAGTTGGTTTGGTCTCCTTGGTGTGTTTCCGCGTTGAATTTATACGAAGGTAACTGCTCCACTTCAGCCCGAGTCAGTCCTCGTGGCTTAGCCTCTCCTAGTCTCTCTGCCAAAGAGAGCAGTGCTTCGTAATTTTCGGTCGCTGAGTCCGGCGAGGATAGGTCCGCCTGACTGTACGGAGATAATGGTGGATTGCTGAGCATTGCACTGTAAATTGCAAAATTTTGTAAATTAAACGAACTCGTCATAAATGAGGTTGAATCATGACTATTCATAGTAGATTTTTTACAAATCTTATAATAATTCTTTTCTATTTGTTTAGTCCATATTTTTTATTAATATCAATAGAATGTAGGTGTACATTCATATTTTTGCGATTGCAACTAAAAAAATGGGACCCGAGAGCATTATATCTTGGATGTATATATATAAAACTAAAGGTCATTTAGTATTAATGAAGTACAACGGGGATTTTTTTCACTCATAGACATGAAGATGTCTATGTATTTCCTTGGGCAGCACCGATTGGTATCAATAGTAACGACAAAGTGATACTTACAAGAAGTGTAACAGGAATCCCGAATAAGTAGCCGGTGCTATCGGAGGCGTACCTCTCCATCTACTCGACCTTGGTCGTCTGAGCGTGTGAACGTTGGACGGTGTGCGCCGAGTTCTGGTTTGAATCATTTCCAATTGACTGTTCCTCGTTTCTGATAAGAATATAGGAGTAGGAGTAGGAGTGGTAACTTGAGTTAGAGCTGGCGGTGAATACGAGTGTGGTAATGGTAATGGGGCACCGGCTGTAGCTCCCACTCTATGATGATGATGGGACTCTATTAACTCTAATTCAACTTCTCGCTGTAACAAAGAAAAAATGAAGAACGTTAGATAAATGTTTTCTCTTAGTAATGATAAAATATCCTGTATACTATAATAATTTGTCTCAACTGGTGAATCGTACCTGTTGGGAAAGTTGATGGTGCGCAGTGTAATGAGTAGTATGGACGGGTGGAGGAGGCGCGTGAGCGTGATGAAGAGCCGCTACAGGACCTCCGGTTGGTGTTGGGTATCCTCTGGATGCAGCGCCAACTATTGAACCGACCAGGCTGTGGCCTGGGTGGGTCGGATGAGCCGCTGAATAGTGACTATGATGGTGGGTAACCTGGGGAAATATAAATTTATCTATTATAATATTCTAAGTATCTCAAACTCTTTTAGGAATTTATTTAATTAATTAATTAATTAAAATTTAAATTAAATGTTTAGATTTATATATATTATATATATATATATAATTACTCAAATTTTATATACATATAAATTTAGTATCTTAACTAGAAATACCATAAAAAGTAAAATTTTTTAAACGCAACAAAATTTACGTTATAAGATCATACAGAAGGAATATGATGTCATATTTATAGAGGATTAGTTCCTGAATTTGTTCAAGATTATTGACTATTATAAAATTAGTTGCGATATTGATTTTATAAAACATTTACCTGACACGAATGTGCGAACGCGTGTGCTCCGGTCGGTGTGTATATGCCGTGCAGCTGGCATGGGATCCTGTAACCTGTCGCCTGAGGATGCCAGAGTGGTTCCCCGCTAACGGCAACCCCCAAACCGGAAACACCGACTTGCCCGACGTCCACGACCACAGGGCCGTTTGCTCCTTGCGCGGGATGGTGTCCCGTACCAGGTGGATGATGGGGATGCGTCTGATGCGCGTTATGCATATTATGATGCGAATTATGTATATTATGGTGCGAAATGTTGTGATGAGAATTGTGAATCCCATGGTGGGAGTTATGAATGGGCGGATGAGGAGTATGACCGGGCACGAAAGGGTAAGACAAGCCGAACGAGTCTGTGTATCGTTGATAACGATTTCTGATAGTTGGACTGCCGCGTGTCGACATGTGATTTCGAGGTGATCGCCTCTGGGGCGCCGTTGAGAACTCCCATGGCGGCGGAGTAGTGTGCAATGACGGTGTAGGCGAGGGTGGCGTAGTTTCACGAACTTCTATCCCAGAAACGGTACCATTACGGGATATTCGACGGCGCTTCCTCGAAGGAGATTCACTCTAAAATTATACCGATATCGATCTTGCATTGAAAGTAAAAAATTGTGATGGAACGATCGAACAGAAATTTTGGTAAAGTGCACAGACGTATACCTTTCTACCATCGTCTTGACTAGGCTGTCTGTAATATGGCGGCGATGGCTGGATTTGTACAGGACTCAGAGGCAGTTGGTTTGTCGCTGAAATAAAGATACAAGAAATAACCTCTCATTCACTTTCAGCCATAGGGTCAAAGAAGCTATGTATATGTATACAATGGTCGTACACTAAATCAAAAATCTATAAACAGCACACTACCTAACAGTCAGAAGTAATAAGACACCTACCAGTTACATCTATTAGGAGATTCTAATAAATTTTATTTCATTTAATATTTCGTATCATGAGTAGAATACAGATTTATAATAAATAGATTACGGATGTTTATGCATTTGTGGGAAATTGAAAGGTGTAAAAATGCACAGAACATACATAACATAACAAAATAGTACCCCTTACGACATTTAGTTGTTGAAATTTCACGCATACTTCTCCTTAGATTTTATTTCTTTAGTCGCATCATATGAATACGAATTTACATAAACATTCGCAGTTTAATAATAGAATAACTAAGAGATAAAAACATAGAAATTCGATCTGTACTAAATATCAACATGTGTGGCAATATTTACTGGTATTATTAATGTATACATGCATATATGTGTGTATACATTACTTTATATGTGCATACTATCATATATGCATGTATAGTATAGTATAGCATATATAATAATATATGTTTGTACAATGTATCTCGAAAGTCTAAAGATACCTTGAGAACTTCTACGATATTCCATATCGACGCCGCTAGCTCCAAGACCTGGACTCATGTTCAATAATGGACCACGCATTGCGTTCTCCTGCGAGTACATATATCTTTTAAGAAAGAAAACACACAGATACTGACTCGTAGATAGTACAGAAGGAGGGGTACTTACTTGCCCGCAAATGTTAATGTGCAACGGTGGAGAATTGGCCGGTGGGCCCACGGACTCTTGTGGAAAGTGAGCCGGTGGACCTCTTGATTGCGGACTGTGCTGCGGGGGCGGTTTGTACCCCACGCTAGACCCGCCTACGTTCCCGTGATACGAAACTTCCTTGCCGTTTGGCCCGGAAGACGTACCGACGCCAGGACAATCCCTAAATACATAGAAAATTGTTAGCGATCATATTAGAAAGGACGACGAGTGTCGACGTTACCATGAAATCGAGGTGTTTGGCATCACATTGCATAAGACACTGGTGCATAAGATTCTGCAGAACTTTTGGAAACAATATTTTTTGGAAAGTTTCAGAGACTATATCTGTGTAAAATTTTATATCAGATTCAAAATAAATAATAAATAACAATTAATTCGTAATAGATCGGAATTACAATTTATTAGATCTAGATCTTTTCTTAGATTTATTAGATTCAATTTGAAAATTGAAATAGAAAAATGTAAAGATCGTAGCAGAGTTAATACAGATAATGAGGATTATTCAGAACTTATAGTAGTTAACAATTCCAGTAGTTCCACAGAAATTCTTATAGATCGTTTAGAATCATTGAATTACATTACATTGAATTACAAGTACTTTCACCGTAACGTCGATATACGCATAACTTGGAGTTCATTTTTCCTCCTTGAACACGATTTACGTCAACTCTTGATCATTCACGTGTATCGATCTATCGAACAATTAATACGAGTGCTACTGATCGGACGATTCCTTAATATATGACACAATTTGATGTAATAATAAACATGATTTTCTTCTATTGTAGAATATAGAATATTACTATGGTGATGACAACGCACCTGCTGTATCAATCTTAATACTAGAACTATCAGAGTCATCAAAATAACAAATTACAATTCTTTATAGAAATTTCATAAATTTTTCTCGTAGATTTGCAAAGAATTGGATTTGCATTTTTAGAATTAGAAGCAATATTTGATTTTAAAATATATTCTTTATGTAACTGCCATCTTGATCTTTCGACATATACAAGGTTTATATTTTAGTCAACGGTATCTGTAATGCTAATACGTTTACAGATTTAAAATAAAACAGTGTTCGTTTGACTAGATACGAAACGAGAATAATATTATTGTTAGTAACGCGTAGCTGAATAAATTCCATATTATGGCGTGTTTACATGAATCGTGTACGATATCCATAAAATAGCGATATGGGACGAATCCATTGTAAAACGTAGTCTTACTTTCACGGAAGCTTCTAGACGAGATAGTAACAAACAAAAAAAAAACAAAAAAAAACAAGTGACAACCAAGTACACGCAATACGAAGAAATGAACTGTATATCGTCAATTTGCTGGAAAAGTAATATATTAAAATAATCGTGTCACTTTTCAAACAAGTTGACAATACTTATAATTATTTAAAAAATAGTTGACATTCGGTGGCATGCTAAACAAGATAACCAGTGAAGAGAAGATTTAAACATGATATGTAGAGTACAGAGAAAATAGAGACGAGGAGAATGAAGAAGAAAATAATAATTCAAACAAGAACAAGCATTCGTTATGGCACAGAAAAAGATCATAGTTACATATTCTGTTAACGAATGCTAAAGATTGTTATTGATCTGTATATACATAATACCTTCAAGGTCGCGTGCTGTATGGTGTCTCATGCAGCTATGAACAGTTTCATCACAAACTCGCGAAATATAAATTTTGCAGAAAAGATATCATATTGAACAAAAATAATTAGCCGCGCGATATATTCTTACGAGTGTATTTAATCGTGCCATATATTTAGTTGTGTGAACATGTGTCATGTTTACATATCGTCGATTTACTACAAGAATAACACATAAAAAGACTGTCAATTTCGAGATATTTATAAAATTAGCTGAGCAATTATTTAGCTCTTTATTAGAGTACGAGTATCATAATTACGTAAAGATCAATGTGCCAATTTGTGAAAGAAAGCAAATATTCTCATTATTGAGTATTATAATATGTAATTAATAATTTTCTATTTTAAACTTTAAAGTTTACTTCTACTATTTATTAGTGTCACTCTTTTAGCAAATCGGTATGTATTCATCCTTCTATATTACATACGTACAACATGTGTGTATGTACAGGAGCAGTATCACAAAATCATCTCAATGGAACAAGCTAACATCTGTATTTTTCGCATGCACACGTGTGTTTATGTGTCGCGTGGTTCATAGACTAGAAATACCGTGTTTCCAACTCGCGGAATGTTAATCACAGTAACAAACTCGAAAGACAAGTCCCGAAATTCGATGAGATCGAGAGGAAAAGAAAAACGAAAGTTTCAACGGACTGACGGACACTAAACCGTGCATGTGAAAACGAAAAAGCACCACGATTGCATCTGTAGCGTCGCAACTCGAGGACAACGTTATGCGCGTTTATTATCGTCGATTAGAATGGTCGACTCTTCAATGTCGGTTACTCTGAAAATTAAATACACACTTACTAGGCGTAACACGTAACTCGAACAGAAAACTTTCGCGACAATCACTCCCTTCCATATCGATCATTCATGTTGGTAAATGCGAAAACCTATCGACGAATGTTCGATTCTCGATCGATCGATAGCGTAACAAAGTGACCTTCTCAAGAATTACACCGATGTATACGTAATTCTCGACGTTACGAACAGTTATGTAACCATATAGGCAAATAAAAAAAGTCTAGCGATAACAAATCGTAACACTTTCGATTACTTCGTAAAGTGTAGTTTCGTATACGAATGGGTTGCGCAGCATCATACGATGCTAACTCTGAAAAGACTCTATCGCATCTTCTCGAGAATTTTTAACTTGGCTGTAGAGTCGACTGTGGAGTCATCAACCCCGCGAAATTTTAAACTGTCTGTACAGAGTAAAGTATAAAATAACTTTAGAATATCGAACTTTTGTTTAGTTTTCTAACATTATGAAATGCCTTATATGTAGTAGATAGTCGCACGAACATAGTACAGAATAAAATAACAATTACGTGTACGAAAATCTAAAGAAAAATATCTTTCACAAAAACCTAAAGAAAAAGCAGAAGAATGTTTGCAAAATATGAAGTTTATGTAGAAACGTAACATGTAAAGAAAAAAAAGAATGATATTGCAAAATTTGTGATATAAGAGAATATGCACAGAAGGTGCACCAGGTTCGTTATTGCAATGATATACCCGTTATGGAAGCGTGGTGGTGGACATTGTCGATACGGGTATTCCTTGTTGCCGGTGTATTGCTGAGGTATCTGGGCGTGCTGAGGGTGCTGATTATGAGGGTGCCATCCACCGCGGGCGTGAGGGGGCGCTGGGGGTCGAGAGTGGGGCCCTGCCGGGGTGCCAGCAGTTACTACGGCCCTATAACGTCCCTGCATGCCCAAGCCGCGATGCTGATGACTCCCAGGGCCGTTCATTCCCTCCCCCTTTGCTCTGTCTCGTTTCGATCCTATTATTCTACCCTTTCGTTCTCTTTCTTCCTTTTCCGTCACTCTTACTTTTCCTTTTTTCTTTTTCTTTTCGTTTTCTCTCTTTCACAACGAGAGCCACACGGTATCGCTCCACCTCTTTTTTTTCTCCCTGCTGGTTTCGTTTTCGTGGTTGAAACGGGAGGACACGACACGGCAAGGCGGAGGAGGTTAACCTCGCCTCGTGATTTTGCCCGACCTCGTACACGTTTCTGGCCCCCTTCAGTTCGAAACGTGCGCGCCGCACGTTAACTCCTCCGACTCCGGCTATCGAGAGAGAACCTGGCGAGATATTCGAACGTTACACGGCGAGAAGAGGCTAGATGATCGAGAGGCGATTTCCACCTCGCGCGCCGTTCTTTCGAAATGTCGAGAGAACATCCGAGCTCGCCGCCATGTTCGAGTGTTGCTCGAAACGCCAGAGACGACGCCGCTGATCTCAGGAGCCCCGTACTTTTGTCGCGTCGCGTACTTGTTTTTTGAAGAGAAATGCAATTGCGAATTTTTTCTATCTCCTTAATGTTGTAAGCATAACGTAAATATAAATGAGATGTAAGATTATGAAAGAAAGAAAAAAAATATGTCATTTTCGATAGGTAGTGTGAAGACGAACAAGCGGCGACGTGATCTAAATATGTATGATATCGCGGAATGATTTTTGGTCACGTACAAAGTAGTAACAGCCGATAATAAGAACAGAGAATGTGTCTTAGAAACAAACATACCATGCAGTAATACACTGTGATAATTGTATATAAGAATAAAGAAAATGTATAGATATATAATATATATATATACTAGAGGAATTATTAATTGTTTTACTGAAGCTACATCTGGCGAATCTCGCGGAGTTCGCGACTGAAATAGTTCAATTATAATTAACGATAGAAACACGGCGATTTCTATTTCGAAACATCATCTTTGTTAAACTACGTGCTCGTATTTGTTGGCAAAGTTTGAGTGAACATTCGCATGCTTTTTCCGGGCAACTAGAGCTCTGAGTGGCGACGAGTTCGGATACGTTTCCGGTTGAGAAAAAAAATCTCCCCGCCACCTACTGGTCCAGAATCGAATTTCAGGGGTTCAATGATTCAAGGAAGATAATATTAATTACGTTCCAATGAATTCAAGCAATTCGATATAATACAGCAGTACAGGTTTAAAAGACGCTTTCAAACTTTAATTATTTCAGTTAAGGTTCTGAACTGTTAACTTTCGATTCTGGTCCAGATTGCGTCATTTAATATCTATGTAACAAAGCTAAAAATAATTTTATGTCTTTCTTATGCTTAGTTTAATCTTTGTTACTGTTTTGTGTGTTCAATTTCTTTCTTTACAAAAACCACGATCTCGTTGATCTTAATTTTTCTCTTATTTTTTTAAACTTTCATTTTACTCGTTTACTTGTTTAATTTTTTTCTTTTTTTTTTGTGAAAGAATAATACTGCCATTGATGTTTGTTTCTCTCGCTCGCCGTTAGCAAACGTTCACGCTCTCGTCATCGTGCTCGCGTATCCCGTCATGAAAAGGAGCGAATCGCGGTTTGCGTTTGCAACGTATGCAAATCACGCTTAATAATTCCGTAGGAATATTTATGAAATCACCGTTCGTCGATTTTATTGCTCGTTTATGCACATGTTGACGTCGTCGTCGAAATCCAAGAAAAGAGATAAGAGGGAAAAGAGGGGCAGAGAAAGAAAAAAAGAATTGCGGGATTCGATGCGAAGATGAAAATTGATAATCATTAAAATTTAAATTATCATTTGTTAACCTCTGTTTGGTCTAGCGATGCACGAGCGACGTTATACTACTAGCTTGATTTTATACAGGGTGTTTCAAAATCTTGGTACCTTTTTTCACTTGCCATAAGGTTACTTTAAGATTATTCCGTATTTTTATTAATTTTGCTACTTCGCGAGAAAAAAGGATCGTTGAGTATAATCATTAATTAACTAAACGATAAATGTACTTTGTTCTCAGTAAAACTAGACTCAAATTTTAGTGCATTAATGTCTTCTTTACAAAATCATGCCAAATTAGAAAATATGTCTTTGTTACTAGTAACTAATAAAGAAATAATTTTATACATAAACGAAAAGTGGACAAAATTCAGTTTTGGAGGGGTTAATATATCAATGTAGCGTTAAATTTTGAAACATCCTGTAGATTCGGAGTTCGTTAAAGTTACGACAGGTCCAGATGCGTTAAACGTTGACGATCAACGACCAAGTCATTGCCTCCTTCGAGACCACGACGTCCTCTTCTCTCGTTCTCCTGTCGTTCATCAATTCAATCAGCCTGAGCATACGTTCTGAAGGAAAAAATGTGTTCGTCGAAATCGCTCCTCTTCGATGGGCCGTCGACACGCGAGCCACGTTCTGACGTTCAAGCGTGAAAAGCTACAGGAGCATACGAAACAGACGGTGACAAATTCATCAAGCATACAAAGCTACCTACATACTACAATAATTAAGAATCATTAATTAGCTATTTTTTAGTTGTCCATGAAGCAGTGGAAATTTTAAAAAAGGAGATTAAATTCATTTGATAAGTAAATACTGGAAGCAGAATAGCGTAAAAGAAGAAGGAGAAGCATTTCATGCAAAGAGCACAGAGGATGCACAATAGTTAACAGACGTGGATTTCTGGTGATAGATACATGATTCTATGATAGCAATGGTACCGATCAATCCATTAAGGAACAAACTGTAAAATAATTTTTAACAGTTACGCAATATTATTGGGAAATGTATGAATAACTATATATTATACATAGCTTTATCTGCATAACAAAATATTGACATAATTGTGGCTCTTCGGATTTAAAATCTAAAGTAACAATATACCGTTTCAACGACATGCGAACAATATATTAGAATTTAAAATGAAAATAGTTTATTCTTAGATTGGCAATTTTTATCCATTTATGAGAAATTTGAAGATGGAAGAATGTACATAATATGGAAAAATATACAAAATATATCAAGTATTGCGTGAAATTGTAGCATGTTCATTCCCGATCAAAAGATTCAAGCATGCTACACGATTTAAAAAAAAAAAAAAAGAGAATGAGTTCTTTTAAATAAGTACAACATTACCCACTAATGGCTTTTATCTCATAATATTTTCGACGTGTTAATCGTTGCATATATCGTTACAAGAATCATCGAAGTTCGCAAAACTCGAAAAAAATGCGTTTCTTTTCGTCGAAAGAAGATATTTCATGGGATCGAGAGGCAATTTGGGTGGCAGCGTCCTATGACGCTGTCTAGAGGTACCATTTTCTGGTTCCTTTGTGTACCCACGGCACATCGTCGTCATTTTTTTCTTTCGATTTCTCGTCTCCTCGTGAAGAAACCCAGAGAGGAATGAGAGACCCAGGGTCCTGACCACGAAGTCCGAAGAAACGATTAAATGAACCGGAATATCCAGGCCCCGTTGCTTTGGGCCAACCTCTCTCTTTGCTTTTGTGCAGGCCATGGCCCCGCACAGCCCAAGCAAAATAAAAATATATGCGTATCCTGGACGACTGGAAATAAGCCTCCGATTGTAGCAAATTTTCGACCTGGGCAAGGATACCATTCCTTCTTCTGGAGTTCTACGTTCTATAAAAAGATTCTCGCCGATGGTAGATGAGATTTTTATGCAAGTCTAACATAACATAGGAATACGCTTTTTTACTGAAAATTCTCATCGTAGTCAAATACACGGGTTTTTGCTTCTTGTCTTTCGAAATAAAGTTTCGATACCGTGGTTTTCTGTATCGAAAATTCTCATTTATGGGATTTAAGATTCTCATTGAAGTCGAGATATAGGAGATTTGTTGGAACGATGTTAAGCATGAAATTAAGTATTATCAAGACATTGGGACTGAAGAGGATAGTTTTGTTGGACGTGCATCACAGTGGACATGGAGTCTGTTCGCTTTCCTGGGCCTGATGGCACATGTTCTCCTTGCGTTAGCGCTCATGGAACTTCTGTTATACGAGTGGACGGGAAATGTCGCGATAGCTAACGATTACTTGGTTATACGATGGTGGAATTGATGTTCTTGGCATGGAATTTATGTCAACACTGGCTGGTTAGGTGATGGTAAAGTTTACGCTATACAATATGGCGGTTGAAGTGCATGTAATTCTCGCTCGCGCGTTTTCAATGTTTTTATATTGAGAGAAGAAAATTTAATAGAACGGTTCATTTTATACGGAGTATATAATTGGATAGATAGTGTTTAAAGAAATTTTTATCATGTCGTCGAAGAAGCACCATATTTCTTAAGAGTTCAAACGAATACCTCAAAGATGGTAATTTCTTTCTCTTTTTTAATAATTTAAAGTTGGAGTATATTATTTGCAAATTTTGCGAAACGTAATTCTGTTTAGACTAATGTTTGTCGAACTTAATATATTTTAAAAATATTTCCGAAATAAAAATTTATGTTACACGTGAAGTAATTTTTTAAATGTAAATTCCGAAAGATCTATAAATAAATTTCCTTGTATTTTTTCGACAGGATAGTAGAAAGGACCTTGCAATGGGGTATTTAAAGATATAATACAACTCAAAATAAATATTTAACCGAGGAAGGTAGACGATGCATTAAACTGTAAATAAAAATGAATAATGGAATTATCTGTTGGTCGGGCAGAATTTTTAGCAACAACCGTCGATCTTGGTATCGAGAGAGTAGATGGGTTGCACAAGGGCGCCAGGTGAACGTGCCATATGTCACGCGGGGAGATAAGAGTATCTAATACAAGATAGCGAACAAATACGTTTAATTTTTGTCTGATCTTTTAATTCTTATTAACAACCGAAATTCATGAAATAGTTAATCCAAGAGGAAAACAAAGTAACTCTCCGCTTTAATAACAGCAAATTCAAAATTTTCCTTATGGAGTAACGAAGAATCTTTCAGAAGATAAAGTAATAAAAAAGGAAAATTTTGCAATTTATATATCCCTTACTAAACCAATATTTAATAACTACAGTTATAAGATCATAAGATAATCGTATATTATTTTACAAGAAAAAAAGCATCTACTCCACGAAATAATTAAAAAAACATTTTCATATTTTGAATCATCCTGTATCGATCATTCGTTCCAAAATTAAAATATTTATTTCATATTTTACATAAAATTACACAAAAATGTCGTTTTATCGCTATTAAGTAATTATTTATTATTTATTGCGGCAGATATCTTTCTTTTTATCTACTACACTGGCATTTATTCCTTCCTTTAAAGGGATAACGGTGCACGTGCACCGGTGAGCAGTTACTGTAAATGTACCATATGCTGGATATTTACTATGTCTTGGGTGTTGTATATCATTAACAGAGGTAAGGCAATGGGCGAAGTAACGTAACAGGTGCTATTAAACGCTACTTAACGTCTAATACGTCTCTTTGACGCAATAATAAGAACGTCTCGGTGGCTTTGTACCCGGCGATGGCAGAGGTCCATTTTCGTCAGACGAGGAGGGACGGCGCTTATGGTTCGAACAAAGGATGTAACCTTCGACGTTCCAGTACTCGGATGTTGATTCAATTTCAACAAATTTTTTATAGAGATCCTAATTCGGCCTTGCTTCGAAGAGTAATTCCCCTTCATATATCACAGATTGTAACTTAAAAATCTGCCGATATTTGATTTATTAAATTCGTTAAAATCTTTAAAATTGCCATAAGAATTTTTTAAATTACAGTTTACGTTTTTAAACATTCCGATCTTTGATATATGCATGAAATTGCAGTTGAACTGCGGTTGGTTCCCTTAAAATTGGCAATCACAGTTCAAAATTTCCAACGTTAGTGTCTGGTCGCTGAAACCTCGTACACGTACGTTAGTGCTGGTGGATCTGATCGAGAGAGGCCAGAGCTCCTGGTGATGTGGCGATGTGCGCGTCTGCGAGAAACCCGTTTACCTTTAAACTCCTCTCTCGTAGTAGCGACTCTATCGAGACGCGGCCGACGCAAAAACCGTCTGAGACGAGGACGAAGGAATCGCGGCGAGAAACGCGTACACCGTTCCGGACGGCGCGGCGACGTGATCAAAAGCTGGCGTGAACGGGGTCACGATACCCGGACCATCACGATTCCATGGAATTCTAATGGATTTTACCTTTTAATCGACGGTCCGAAGATTTAAGTATTCTTAAAAATTTAGGTTTGTAGGATACACGTAAACGTCGTTTCATATTTTCCTAACACAAATTTTAGGTTTTAATATTTTTCTCTTTTTTATGAAAGGTATAAAAGACGAGATAAAGAAATTTAGGTACTTTGGAAAATTTTATTTCTGCGTTTAATTATCGAATCGGAGGCGTAGACAGTTTTTTAAATTTACTTTTCAAGTTTAGAATACGCACAAATTCTAGGTGATATTTTTTCTACGACAAATTTTAACATTTGATCATCGAATTACAGAGGTTTAGGTATTTTCACGCAACATCTACGAACGTGGGTGTATATATGTACACTGTATGTAGGATACAGTAATTTTCTAATAATTTCTAAACTTCGTCGCGTTTCCTATAAGCGTTGTAATACCTATAAACGTAGGTGTATGTACATCGAAGTCGTCTAGTTTACTGTCAAAACACCTGTTCTTTTCGCGACACGTGTAACAGCATAAAGCGAATCTTCGTGCATTTCGAAAACGGTTGGAAGTTTGAAGGTTACCTCGATATCATATCAAGCGTTAAAAGTGTTATGGCCGATAACTTACAAGCACATTTTTCTTATATTTGGAAATAGGAGACTGTTGTCGTAAGGATTTTCATTTTCCATTTCTTTGAATCATCCATTTCGAAGCTTCCATATGTCTTCTCTAATTTTGTATCCAATGACGCTATGTTAGGGATTCTTGAGAGGCCTGTCTATTCGAGAACCTAAACTCACAATTTTCTAGGAATTATTCTCCGTTTCAAAATTCTCAACTCGGCGGCACTTTGCCACACACAACCAAAATATCCAATAAATGAAAAAAGATTCAAGAAGAAGAAAAAGAAGAGGAAGAATAAAAAGACATCAAAGACCGAAAACTCAAGCCAAACCACCTGTACTAAAAACCGCAAGACTGCAAGAGATTCATTCTCCATTTCATAACTCTCAACTCGATGCATTTTTTTAGCAACCTGGTCGAACCACGACGAGCGGCTGATGCCGGAGCGAGCAAGCCAACCAGTTCCGGGCGAGCAAAGTTGCAACGTAGGAACCAAAGCCTCCCACGATTATATTCTCGACCGAAAACTCCGAGGCTGATGATCAAGGCGGATGGAAGACGTTGGCCAGTGTCGACGAGGGTATGTATAAAGGCTGGAATTTATGCCGCTCGAGAAGACGGCAGCTGCGTTTTCGATTTTTCCACCAGCTGTTGGCACGGTGTCTCACGGGCAGGGCCGTAGACCTTCGTTCGTCCACTCGAATAGCCCTTAAAAAGCCGAAACGTACAAAAGGTGGTCCCTAGGGCGGTGGCAGTACAGGTCGAGACCTTGTTCCCTCTTTTTATCATTCTCCCTTTTCTCTACATATCACCCTTTTTTCTCCTTCTACGTGCTTGGTTCCTGTTCGTTCGTATCGAGAGAAAATGCTTTTGGTGCACCTTCAGGAGTCCTCGAGGAATCAGGGAACTCAACGAGAGAGAGAGAGCAACACCAAGGAGCTTGAGCTGCTCTCTATCGATCCAGGCCGCCTCGTATCACGAAACTGGCTGGCACCCTGGAGAGAGCGACCAAGAGACGAAAGGGAGGGAAGACGAAGCGAACGAACGAGAAATAGAGAGGAAGAGGGATAGAGAAATTTCCACTTCGCTCTCCTCAAAGGATGCACGGGATGGACTCGGTGGATTTTCTGTTTTCTATCGAACTTTCTTTGCGGAGCAATTCTCTTTTCTCGTTATTGTTCCGGCTGATTGTTATTCCAACGTTTTACGTATCGTAATACATTCGATCGTGTATTTTATATATTAGCTGAGGCGTTCTACTCTGAGAAACAGATTGGCAGATCGAAACGTGTAGAGTCATTCTTGATGATTCGTTAAATTTTGTTTTATCGTCGATTGGGCTACGTTATTAACATCTTTGATCGTTTAGTTTCTGACGAATTACACCCATCGCGTGTTCTCTTGTTAAAACCGAAAAATTAAGAAAAAGATCGAGTTTATCGATACCTTCTCGATCATTTTTCCTATGATAAGAACAGAACGAACGTATGGAAAACGCGTATTAATTGGACGTAGCGTAGAGATAACTTTGATCAAGTACACGTGTTGTTCCAAAGAACGTAGAGTTAAAGTTTCATTTCGAAAAAAGGGACATTTGATATGAAGCGATCTAATAGATATAGAGGTGTACAGTTGGTTCGATGCACGGATTTATGGCAACATGGCCGCTATTGATTGAACTGGAAACGATCAGACAACTCTCTCACTCTCACTCACACACACACACTCTCTCTCTCTCTCTCTCTCTCTCTGTGGAGTTGATAGTGAATGGACTGGTCGAAAACGAGTTTTATTTCGATGTTGCTTTGCATCTTGTAGGGCCAATGATTTGTTATGTTATTTATTATGTTATGAGAAATTACAAGTACCGGTGGAGGAAAAGAGTATTCGGTAACCTAGTCTAGAGTAGTATAGGGTAGTAAATCGGAATTAACTCTTTCATGGTACGATCCACGATTCACGATCATACACGTATATAATTGTCGAAATTTATTACACGTAAAACAACTAAAAGACAAGCGTACAGTTAATAAAGATCGAAGTACATACTTGACCTGCAACCCTTTCACGATATAATAAAAGCAAGAAAATGACGAACGAACGATTTCAAATATAACTGTTTTTTTATCAATAAAATTTCTGCGATTTCTAACGCTATATACAAGAAGACATACATATACATATATACTTGTAGTATTTTATCAATAATAAATTTCAATTCTTTATATGCAGATTGGATCGTTGATGATATGAACAAAGAGAGACTCAGAGATTTTTATTTTTGGTGAAAAAGGTTTCAAACGCTTGACTCGATGAAAGTTTACGTAATATAGCAGAGACTCGATAGGTATTTTATAAACTCCACACGTATATTTTGTAAGCATAGAACAATAAAAAGAAAGGTAAGCTTGGATATAAATCGAAATGTCAAAAAAATATATTTGCCTATGGCGAATTATTAACAACGTACAATAAGATTCAATATATGTGACATTTATGACATTGTATTACGTTTGTCGATTCCCTCGAGTATCCATCGCTCTTAAATCGTTCGTTCCGCCATTCTTTGTTTTATTTCGTTATTTTATACCTGCACGTAAATGAGTCAAGTAGAAAATTGCAAAGCTTCCTAACGACTATAATACCAACGCTATAGAGAAGTAATTATAACTTATAAAGTCATTCAAATCGCGTTTTGAGAAACCGAGTAACTCGGTAAACGATAACACTGAAAGTGAAGTCTCTAGAATTTTCTATTTCCGTAAAAAGAAAAAGAAAAAGAAAAAAACAATGGAGTTGGTTTCGATGCGTTCGATGAAGTTCTTTCGCTTTCGAACGAAGATAAGACGAACAGATAGCAGAGGCGAACGATTGCGAAGCGGGAACGATCGACCAGCAGCCTTCGAGAAGAAACGAGGATGCGTTAAAATATTCAAGGTCCACTCTGGGTAAAGAACATTCGACTTCTGGAGGATGGTGCGTTTCCTCGCGATGCAAGAGACCTAACGAGCTTCCGGAGAACGAATAACGTTCGTTTCAGTCTGAATAATTTCGACTTTCGATAGAGTTATTTCGATTCTTATTACGTGAAATATTATTATTGTGTTGTTCAAATATCGCGAATTTTACCGTAACATTATACGAAAGATATATTTTAGAAAAAATAAAAAGAAATTTCTGGATAAAATTAGATTTGGTTAGAAAAATCTGTATGCTTTCAAAGATTAAAATATAATTTAATAAATTGCCGTAATAAATTGTCGAAGAGAACTCTTGTGAAGAAAAGATTCGACGTCCTCTGATTAAAAAAAAAAAAAAAAAAGTAGTATGACATATCCTATGGGTGGGATAATCTGATTAGAATGTAATAAAAATGGAGAATAGTGATTTTTCGTGATATTAGAGTTTATCTTTCTCGACGATGGAATTTATAGTTTGGTTTTCTAGTTAACGCGTAAGGTGATTAACGTGCTATTTGGGACACCCTGTATATTTACATTTGGAGCGCACCCAGCATCACGAGTGTGACTCGTTATCACCTCTGGACTGTGTTTTCCACGCGACAAGTGTAACTTGTAAGACACAGGGGGTTAATTTGATACAAGCGCGTACTATGATGCAACCCCTAATAAGAGAGATGCGAAAACCAACTGTACTATGTATCGATAGATAACGAGATCATTGAAATAATCGAGCTTAGATACCAGCGAAAGCTTACCGGACTGTTTCCTCGACCGTTGTAAAAAGAAGGCGAATTTTTCTTCTTAGCTTTTCTAAAAATATTATATGTATGTACCGTGTGCACACAATACCATATTTCACGACCATAATTCAATAGTAAATGAGATTAAAGAAATCTTATGGAGAAATCTTATACGTAGAAATAATCCTGCAGAAATCTTCAAGAAACTCTTCGAATACATCTTCAGGTTCCAAAAACAGGCCACAATTTGATCGTAATCTTATATCAGAAATATAGTTCAACTTGTACTAAACTTCGAATTTAATTATCACATGGAACATTATGTAATTATAGTTTCATATAAGATATACCTTAGTATTAAGCTGTTAATAATTCGATTCATACCGAACCACGAAATATACTTCCATAAATTCGAGCAATTTTGTTATATTAAAACTATGCCAGTGAAATGGACGCGAAAACAAAACACAGTATCCAGTACAGGCGCAAATAAAATTCTTAAAGGATTAACAAACCTTCCTCGGATGGCTCATTTCATTTTCTCACCACGCCACACCAACCTTCTAAAACATCTTATATTCTCACTTCGTACTAAGCTTCTCGAATAAACTCCCTCTTCTTAACCTTCTTCCATTTATTCCGTTTTAGTTTCTACGCTCAAATAATCCATGTACACATATAAACCGTAAAATGCCTTCCAGAACGATACTAAAAAAATAAAACAATGCTAAAAAACGACGTATGTTTAGCTGCTTTTTCATCGGAATAATTTCAACGATTCATCAAAATAGTCTCGTTATTATAAATAACGCGCGTTATACATTGAATATTTTAGAGACCTTTGCGTATTGTCCACGTTCTGTATAGTTTCTCCACAAGCACCTAAAGACCCGCACTCCACCGACAGGATTTGATTTTTAAATTTAGGATTGTTCAGCAGATTGGAAGAAAATTTGAATTTGGCTGACACAACTGTATCGAAATTTAATCGACCACCGTTGCTCTGTATTCGGGGCATGTTCGTTCTTCGCTCGAACCTTTTCCTCGTAGATCACGACGACGATCAGCGACGCTTTAATTTATGCGTACGTACGTACGTACGGTAACAGGTACCTACGCTTAGCCCTGCTGAACTGGACCTACTGGTTCGAAATAAACAAATGGAATTAAAAGCAACAATCCGGAAACGGGAGCCTGTTCTGCCTCTATCGTACGGTATTATACCGTGGCCTTCGTAGTTGTGCATCCGCGTTTGTTTATGCGAGCACAACGATCAGGACCATGGACGAAAAACTGGCGTACACATTCGTACACGTCATGCTGCCCCTGGTCTCTTATTGTTAGTCGATGTTCGCAAACACAGGCAAACCGATGACTAACGAGTCCATATTCGCCTGTTTCGCTTTGAGAAATTAGCCGCATGACTTGTTCGTGCGACTCCAACGACCATGGTTTTATATTTCTGACTTTTTTCGCTTTCCGTTGAATCATCGCGATTCGATTTGTAACTGCTGCGTGCTAGTCGTCGATAATATACGAAAAAGTTTCGAATTTTTGTAGTAGGTTAACGCGAAGGGAATCTTTCTTCGAGTGTAGACAGACGGAAGGTATACAGAACAGGTTGAAGCACGAAATTCTTCGCGAGAAAAGCGAGTAGAAAATGCAGCAGCGAGTCTTTTCTCTTGGCAACTGCCGCTTTTGACATAATGGGGTTTGAAAGCGCGTGGCTGCGCGCCCTATATCACTACACGCCAAAGCCAGTGTGCTACACGCCAGTTTTGAGGTTAATTTTCTCTGCTATGGAAGATTCTACGAGAATACAAAAACCATCTTATCAAAATCTTATCAAAGGCATATTAACCAAACAAATCGAGTCCTACTCGCGTAAATAACAAACCTACCCACTGTACGTGTAATATTCTATACGAGGCATAATTCGTCGATATAAAAGCGGTTAACGAACCTCTATTAACCGTGTCACCCATGATCCCAGCCAATTTAGCCAGTAAACTCGTAAAACGCGTGCACGCGCCCGCATATGGCGTCGAGGGCAGGCGTTTGCTGGGCTTAGGAGTATTTTATCCACCGTTTTTCGTCCCCGCGGGTTTTTCTTCGCGAAACCGACGCAAGGCAACAGCGGAGGAGTTCTCAGAGCCGAAGAGAGAGAGAGCCCGTATGCGTCACCGTGCCCGCATACCGCAGCGGCGAATTACAACCATCCCTCCTCGCCACTACACCTCCTCTAACGTCCCCTGTAATGATGGATATTGTGGCCAGTCCCCGAGGGAACTCGATCTTTCGACGATCCACAATCGTAGCCAGGTAAGGAGGAGAGATTAGAAGAGAGACTTGGAAAACCGCCTCTTCGCATGATGTTTTATAGGGGGATGAGAAAATGGCTAAGCAAAGGTACGTAGATCTGATCTTTTCTATTTCCTATAAACTCGATACAACCATAAAAATAGTTACACGTATAAACCGAGACTATTGTATCTTATATTAAAATCGAAATAAGACTCTGGTCATCGAGCTGCAACTGTATCAACAAAGACGTCCAAATTACTTAAAAAATCTACTTTTAATCATCTGAAGGGATGGATTGTAGATATTTTATGTCGATAAAATAAACAAAAGTGTATATGCATATATACAAATTTTACAATACATATATATCACAACGTGAAACGGTGGGATAACAGAGAACAGTATTTAAGTATGTACAATGTACCAAATGGGTTTCAAGACCTTTTAGTAGCTTTGAAAAGATTCTTATTTTTGTACGTAGCTCGTACGTTTGAAAGTAAAGAATTAAACGAGGGTGTTGCGTAGGCTCGGAATATAAATGCGAAAGTAATAAATTTAAGGGATAGAGGGATTGGTATTAGGGTGCAATACGGAATATACGTTTATTAGACGGCTGTAAAATAGTAGTAAAATTGCTGTCTTTATCTAAAGATTTTAAAATACGTCCTTTTGAACAAATTTTAGATACAATATGGTATAGCTAATAAAAGATTGGAAGTGGCCTGCATTTCCTCTATGTCTGACAGTGACGAACCACTTTAACTACCATAACGGTACACGTTTTGCAAAGTACAATTGTTTGTTTATTTTCTAAAAGATCAAATTACCGATAGAATTTTATAATACAGTATATTATGTTCTGTGTAGTACTGTGAATTTTAAAAATATATATATCTCTCTCTCTCTCTCTCTATATATATATATATATATATATATAAAGATATATATATATATATATATATCTTTAAAATTCACAGTACCACACAGATATATGTATATATATATATATATAAAGATATATATAAAGATATATATATATATATTAACTATCGACTATATATTAACTATATATATATATATATCTGTGTAGTACTGTGAATTTTAAAGATATATATATATATATATATATATATATATATATATATATATATATATATAGAGAGAGAGAGAGAGATATATTTTTAAAATTCACAGTACTACACAGATATATGTATATATACATATATATATATATATATATATAAAGATATATATAAAGATATATATATATATATATTAACTATCGACTATATATTAACTATAACTATATATTAACTATATATATATATATATATAGTTATATATATATTTATATATATATAGTTATAGAGTATATATATATATATATATAGAGTTAAATTCAGTATGCACCTATATGAAAATAAACTTCAAAGAGAAAAGATTATGAACTCTGAATCGAAGAATTACATCGAACGTACGTATCTGATGTACGTAGCCTAGTAAAGTTCTGAATAGTCGATTTCTCAACTCTAGACTATACTTCGTCTGATAAAAAAATCAAGATTATATGCCTTGTATCGCGTATACAAGTATCACTGAATCTATCCTCGTCCGAACTTTGTGTTTCCAATTTCCGATTAAAAATAAGGTTTGAGAACGATCGACAAAGTTGAAAAAGAAGCTCCGGAATCCATGATTTATTTAAACAATTCCATATCGACGCATCCAGAGAAGCTTGATCGAAACACGAAACGCTAATGGCTGACTCGATCGCAACTTTTTATCGCGTTATTGACAAATACCACGGTATCTCTATCTGCCAGTGGAAGAACGATGATGCAAACGAATTTCTTGTACAAAAACTCACGCACGTATCCCAAAGAGAAATACAATACGCACGATACAACAAATAATCTGAATATCGCGATTTAATTCGTTAAAGAAAAGCATCAAATGGAAATATTTGCAATCGTCCGAAGAAAATTACAACAGATTTCAATGGATCAAGCTGTTACGTTCGTAAGGCTGTAATAATTATCAACGCTGGTAGGAATTTTTCTATACTAAAATTAGGAAATATTACAATTGAACGAAGAAAAATAAAATTAAAGAAGATGAATACAACGTACAACAGGAAAAAATGAAAAACTTTGTAGGAACCGACTTAGAGAGATTTCGAGGTAAAGAAATCTCGTACGCGGCAAAAGATCTCGAGCAAATCGCGATGCACGTTGTTGTATACAGCTCCCTTTGCAACCAAAAGAAATCTAGAGTACTTATTTTTGAACGTGACGCATTGACAAAAGACGATCCTGCAAGATCTTCGATGACAATACTACGACGCGTAGAAATACACGAACTGCTACATTTCCATATCGATGCGAATATGTGGCCGTGGAAGGCTGGTGTATTAACCTAGCCTTGTTGTTTCTTGAATATACATAATAAAAAGATGCCGAGATATTTCATTACGATAATTTTACGATCGTCTTAAGGATTTGATAAATTCAGTCTTTAAGTACAAGTTATAGTTACACTGTACAATTGTAGTAGTTATATCGTACAATTATTATTTATGTATATATCGTTCGTAATCATTGTATTATAATAAACAATGAGTTCTCTTTTTCTCTAACGAAGTATTAACAATTGTATCATTACTATAGGATGTTCATGATTCTGTTACGTATTTAGTTATACATATATATAGCTTCTTTGTTTCGATGGTAACACGAATAAAAAAATTTGAAATTTGCTTTCGTTCGATAGAAGGCTTACATTCTGTTTCTATATTTATCATGTGAAACGGTATATTTGTAAGTTCATCAGTTTCGCGTCAGAGAGCAAAATTATTACTTATAAACCTGGCCTTAATTTTACAACACTCGCTCATCTTCGGTAATTTTGCGACGCTTCGAGTGCAAGCTTGTACTGCTTTCGCGAATAGTGGCATATCTTGTGTTAAGTCAGCCTCGTAACGTCGTTCGAATGACTCACGAAGATTTCTTTGTAAGCGTTAAAACGCTTCTACTTTAAAGTTTACATTTTTTAAGTCGCGCCGCTATCGGAATAAAGCAGCGATATATATTCTAGTGACGTAAATTTTTAAAAATTGATCGCGGACGCGAAGAAAATTTGAACACAAATGTTTGTTATACGAAATCTATCCAAGTTCAATATACAACTCGCTACGACATTTGATCGATCAACATTTTCCTTTGCAACGAAGCATTACCTTGCGAAATCGTTTTTTGTTTCCTTCAATGCCATGATATCTTTTACGTCTTTCTGCATATTCTTATCAAGAGTATGGACAGAGTTTTATCAAAGGATATTTCGAAGCTGTTTTACAAGATACTCGATCGAATTCGAATATTCTATTCGTATTCTACGTTTATACCGTTATGACATTCGTTTGTTCATTATTTAAATTCCATTTGCCTTTAATCGAACTCCATTACAATTTCTATCACGTTCTCCGCTGCGTTCTATCGGTCATTTTCTAGCCCATTGCATTTTTCTGACACTGAAAGATGTCTCAAGTTCGAGCAACGTACGAAAGGATTGTTTTATTTGTATTCTCGAAGATTTCTTCGTTTCCTTAGATGAATTTGCATAAACATCGCCGTCATTAATTGTCTGTAAATTAAATTTTATGTTGAAAAGTCTACTATAGTTTAGAGTTAGAAAAAGACTTGTTAATTAATTATTTGCATTAATTTTCTCCCACATACACGTAAAACATATTTCTTCCTTGAAGATTTATTCAAATTCCAAGATACAATTTCACCGCGATTCATCTTCACGTAATTTAAACTATCATTCGTTAGTTGCTCTATCGCTTTTTCAATTCTTTGTTCTTAAATCAAATTTCAACATACCACAACTACGAAGCTCGCAAATTACTTAGACTCCATCCTATTCTTCATTCTTAATCCTTCCCTCAAATTGAAATCTACAACTCTATATATAATATCCTAATTTCTTTCTTTACAATGTCAGCTATTAATAATTTTCATCCTTATAACCATCTTATATCAATTACTTTAACTTTTTACTTTGCCTATTTTCTATCTTCTAGTTGTAAACGCGAATCTACAATCCCATAATATTCTAACTTATTTCTCTACGATGTAAAATACTAGTTACGCAAATTTTTCAATTTCACTTTTCCAATACTTTGTAATTAAATCCTATTTCTATTCGCCGGTATTCGATCAAAATGGAAGAAATCAGAAAGAAAAGAAAAGGGAAATCCTCAACAAACCGTATACGTATAGATCTGTATATTAGGTTAAGTAAAAAGTTCTGAGCGTTTTTCGCTAGATGTCTTTAGTGAGCCATATCTCACGATGTGCACATCGCATCGAGTCATAGTATACACCGATTTCAAGGTGATATTACGCATCAAAAAGGTTCTTTGTCAGTTTTGTGTTCGGTGAAGCCAGTTGTGTGTTACAGCGTTCGAAAATGGAGATAAAAAAAGAGAAAATTCGATACATTCTTCAGTACCACTACGACCAAGGTGAAAAGGCGGAGCAGGCGGCCAAAAAAATTTGTGCTGTTTATGGACCCAGTACAGTATCGAATGCAACAGCAAAGCGGTGGTTCCAACGATTCCGTTCTGGTAATATGGACGTCGAAGATGAGGCACGCTCTGGTAGGCCAATCGTCGAAAATGTGGATAAAATCATGGAAATCGTCGAGTCGGACCGGCATGTGAGCACTTATTCCATTGCCCAGGAACTGAAGATTAGCCAGAAAACCGTTTGGAACCATTTGCATAAGGCTGGTCTCAAGAAGAAGCTCGACGTATGGGTGCCACATGAATTGACGCAAAAGAACCTTTTGGACCGAATTGATGCCTGCGATTCTTTGTTGAGACGTAACGAAATCGACCCATTTTTGAAGCGGATGGTGACTGGCGATGAAAAATGGGTCACATACGAGAACAACAGCCGAAAAAGATCGTGGTCCAATCGCGGTGGGCCGGCCCAAACGATCGCCAAGCGTGGATTAACGGCCAAGAAGGTTTTATTGTGTGTTTGGTGGGATTGGAAGGGAATCATCCATTATGAGCTGCTCCCATCGGGGCAAACACTTAATTCGGACCTCTATTGTCAACAACTGACCAGACTGAAGCAGGCGATCGACCAGAAGCGGCCAGAATTGGCCAATAGGAAAGGTGTTGTGTTCCATCAAGACAACGCCAGGCCGCACACATCTTTAACGACGCGTCAGAAGCTCCGAGAGCTTGGCTGGGAGGTTCTATCGCATCCGCCGTACAGTCCAGACCTGGCACCAAGCGATTATCACCTTTTTAAGTTTTTGCAAAATTTTCTTGATGGTACAAAACTGGCCTCAAGAGAGGCTTGTGAAAATGAGCTGGTCAAGTTTTTTACCAATAGGGACGAGGACTTCTTCAACCGCGGAATTATGAAATTGCCTTCAAAATGGACAAAAGTAATCGAACAAAACGGCGCATATTTAATCTAAATCGAATAATCTTGACTATGTTAATTTCATCGTCGAAATAAAGCGAAAAAGCGCTCAGAACTTTTTACTTCACCTAATATAAACGACCATTTCACGGATTTATATCGACGATTTCATCAGCTTTCCACAGAAGAACACGCATTCTTCCCCGAACGTTCGATCCGCTTCGAGGATCGAAAGACGTCACGTCATCGGCAAGATTAATAATACGTCACGAACAACGACTATACACGTCACTTTCACGAAAAACAAGACCGCAAGGTACATAGAAAGACCCGTATCGCGGTCCAACGACCGCGTTCAAGGGAATTTCTCGATTTCCGCAGGGTCGCCATCGAAAATGAGGAACAATGGAGAGCTATGACTCTGGCCGAGGCTTGTTCAAGTTGTTAAAATTTCTTAGTTTCGAAAGATATAAAATCTGTCAGAAACGCTTACAAACATGGAAGATTAAAAGATTACGGACACAAAACAGTACGGAAAGGTTGAAAGGTTCTTCTCGATTGACAAACAGCAACGGTAGAAATATAAAGAAAGTTCTTAGACTTGGTTGTCTACTGAAGCATAAGCTCGAGTAAAATATTTGAATACAAATGACTATCATAAAGACGGTCGAGAAGCGGAAACCTCCGAAAAAGCATTCAACAAATATCTAATTAAAGTAAAATAATAGTTAAGCTCAAGAATTCTTACTGGTTATGTACCATTTAATCCTCAGATATATTTTAGTACACACAGCATGACCGTCCTCGCACCATAATTAAATCCTCTACATCTATACTTTACACTCGAATAAGTACCAGAGAGAAAATCAATAGAAAATTCCATAATAATTTCAACGAACATTTCTTATATTACCAACATCTGCATCAATAAACTGTTTACTACTGTAATGTTTGATTTCTAAACCTATCAAATGCTATATTTCCATCAAATGTAGTATAGTACATTTATGTATAATATAATAAACTGTATACCTTGAAGAAGCATGAAAAATCTATAGAATTCTACGATAATTATAACTAACAATCTTTATAGTTCAATATTTATGTCAACCAAATTTTTACTATCGTAAGGGTTGATTTCCAACCGTCCTAACAATTGCCATGTTCCCATCATTCGCAATACAGTACTTATATATAGTACAATTCCATAGAAGGGACCCTTCCAACTAAGGATATACGAAGGTACCGTTCGGTGTACGGGCGAAGTGCACTTCCTGAAAAAAACCCAGGTGGACCTGCTGCCTTTCTTCAGGTACCACCTGCCTCTGGCTGGTTTCAGTCCCTCGCAACAAGTCTTGAACTCCTCACATACATCGTTTTCCTGAACATATTCTCAGGCAGATAGCAGCAAGATGGTAGGCTGGCTTAGCTGGCTGATTTCGAAACGAGAATACGCGAGCCGTAATTCCATGCAATTCGCAAAGAAAACGAAGCTTTCGGTTCCAACGACGTTTTACGGAAAGCGGCGACCGGAAACGGTGCCCGCACGGATGTAACGAAACATCGAGCTACACGATGCATCGCGTGACGTCTTGAGAAATTCTGATGATTCACTGTGTTCCTCGGTTTTGTACAATATATATATTTTTTTTAATTATATTCAGAATATAACATTGAACAGCTTCTTTGCTTTCCTTGTATTATAGGTATCTATAGTAATTTGATTAATAATAATAACAATAACCGTTTTGACTGTTTTTAGGAAAAAGTTCAAGTATATTCTAGAAATATTTAATTGATTAAGTAATTTTAGTTCTGAAAATATCTCTGAAAAAGTTCCAGCGTTTCATATAAATTTTAGTACAGAGTAGATAGAGTTTTAAACATTCGTCATGTAATTTTGCTCTTTACGATTGGTTTTACGAATGATGAATTTTAAATTGAATTATTAAGAATTTTGCAGTTTTTGGAAATAACTTGTAGTTTATTATCTAACATATAACTATATATAATGTATAGATACAATAGAAATAGAAAAAGATGATTGCTGTAGAAATGTCTAAAGTTAATTCTACAGCGAATTATATTTTCCATAGAATATAGATGTATGTTCTAAATTTTAAGACTTTCCAGAGATCTCCGACTACATGCAATTTGAAGGACTGCGAACTGTTAAATGAAATTTCAAAACTTTCCCTTATTACCTCAAATACGTATTCCAAATCTGTAGTACGTACCAAACATTAAAGTTAATTATTGCTATATCTACTTTAAATCTAAATTTAAAGTTAATAAATTTTCTTCGAAATTATTGAGAAGGAATGAAATAAAATTACGTAAAGAAGATTAAAACTTTTTATTGGGATTGTGAAATATGTATTCTGAAGATAAAAAAAATTAAGGTAAACGAGGCTTAAGTCAATTTTGCCTCGTTTCCGGAAATTAATGTTTGAAACTTGATATATTCCATGTAACTAAATTTTTATTATCTTTTAAATTATATATTATTTTACTCTTCTCTCTGATATGTATTTATCTAATTAAAAAGAAGCTTTCATTATCAATATTTTCTGTATAACAATGTTAATTTCATGTACGAATAATACATTTCTTATGAAATGATTGAAAACGAATAAATTACTTAAAAATGTAACTTTAATTTATGGTAATAGATTTTAAGACAAACGTAAAATAAGATATACAATAGAGTTTCGAGTTCAAGGTGGTTGCAACGTAACCAGTGACCAAAGCAAACTGATGAGCTAAACAAAACGTTTCTACGTCGAAGCAGCAAACATAACCTTACATTTCTTGAAAAATAGGGAGAAAAGAAGAATAGTATAAAACTATTGTAACAATAATTCAATTTATTCATTATATTCTATTTCTGATTCTCTACTATGAATAAAGAAATAAATTGCCTAACTTCAGGGCAAACGGTTAGAACACAATCGTCTTCTTCGCCCCCAAAAAACAGAAAATTTTGGTCAAGATATCAAAGCATATCTTTCAACGACCATAAAACGTTATTATTATTTAAATGTGACATGTCATTTTTTAAGTTACTTGTCCGCTTCCTATGGCATTTCAAATAAATAATTATAGTATCTTTTATTCGTTAAGAAATATACTTTAACATTGTGCACAAATTCGTCGTTTCTGAATAGAGTAAGAAATGGCCCTTTTCTGCAATTCTCCTTCTCTCGGTTACTAAAACGAACACGAAACGCCACAGTAAAAAGATTCTAATCTAGCGAATACGACGACATACGAAACAGAAGAGAAAGAGCGACACGAAAAGACAATAAGTGGAAGAAAGAAAAATATTGTTTATCGCATTGGTGTCACATTTCTCTCTTGGTAGATGCTGGATGGGCAGACTATCGTTCAATAAAATCTTTCTCGAAGAAAACGAAAAGAAAAAATCTCCAAAGAAAGGCATAGAGAAAAATATAGGCACAAAAAACGTATCTATGCTATCGATTAAAATTATTATCAATATTACGTATTTTAGTAATTAACATCTTTATATTATTATTTCGATAATATTACGCAACAAGATTTTTTTCCAAACGTTAGATAGAACGACTTCTATACGCTCAAAATTACGCTATTCGATGGTTACAGGCTACAGCTTCGACAATATGTTTCGTGATAATTTCGTTCGCCACGAGGACCTAACTATCTAAATCGCGGTTGTTTTTCATTAGTGGGAAAAATGGTTACGATTCCTTCAGCGAAGCATTTTCAGAGATGACGGAAATACCCCGGGCTGGAATATAGTCGTAACTAACCTTTCAGCTCCATGTCAGTCGACAACGCACACGATCAGTTCGATTCAGTGCTTGGTTTATCGGCAGAAATAAGGACGATCGCCAACAACGTCAATTTCCTCGATTTTAACAGAATACGACTTTAAATTCTGTTGTGTGTACAGTCAACCGGATATCGAACGAAATTTAAATCGTTATCTGCCATCTGACAGGAGAAGAAAATACATAACCTCAAAATAACTGCGATTATCTATGTAGCATCGTATCGTATCAGTATAATAAGGAAAAGATCGCGTTAAAAACTGTTAAAATTGTTAAATTTCTTTGTCACAAACATTTTTTCATAAATAATAACGATATGTCAGTTTTAAGAAAATTTCCATACAAGTTTAATTTTGGCATGTGTACGATGTTTAGGATAGTATTAAATTCCTAAATCACAATTTTATCCTTTAATTGTACTAAGAGAAACGAGCTATACATGGGTACAAGTGCGAAGATAGCCTTAAATACAGTGTATCACTTGTATCGGTGTTTCTCCGTAACGTTTTTACTGCAATACAAAGCGCGAGACCTTGACGTACGAAGACAAGACAGTCGGCAAAATAGCTTGCTAGTAGACCTTAGTTATATGAAAAATACGTAAGTACTTATTTATCGTCACACGGGTATATACGTAAGTATCCACGTAGTCGTGCGAAAGATAGTAACCGCACGATTTTCCCTATTAAAGTCCCTGTTTGCTCGCTCCGAACGCGTGACGAGCATGAGTCGCTAGAGAAGCATTGACGTAGCCGAGAAAGAATCGAGCGAAACGATCGGAGCAGATAACAGCGGAAAAGGAAAAGGTGGTCTGACAGCGCTTATCTATCAGATTAAAAAGCAGCGGTATACATTGTTCCGTAAATCGCTTGCAAGTCGTGTGTACAGAGAAAAGCGTTTCCGGTGTAGGTTCTACGAGATACGAAATGCCCGCCGGAGGGCGTATCGATTCGAACAAAACATTTGTGTCCAAGTACAGTGATGCTCTCGCTAACTGGCCACAGGTCAAGATCTTATCTGGTCAGTTATCAAGGCAGGTACATGCATATATGTATCACTAGAAAAAGTCTAGTATCTTTCTTTCCTGTTAAACCTGAGTCAAATTACATGTACAATCGTGCCTTGTGAACTGACTGTAGTTATCCCCACCAATCAGAACTGACTTAATGAAACGAATCGTTGATGTCACCTATATATGTAAAATAAACAAATGTGCCAAATATTAGTATCTTAATCGTAGTTGAAGAAATCAGTTCCAAGAAGTGGTGGAGGTAGCGACGGTCAGTTAAAAAGAGAGAATTCTGAACAGCTAACGCGACGTTATTGTATACGTTTCCGAGCGTGTGCTAGTATGTCTAGTAGTAACTGTTCCAAGGCTTACGTTTTTTCTACTAAGGCTGTATCTGAGATATAATAGTTAGTAATCGGGAGAAAAACAGTGGAAGGAAGTTTTTCCTACCGTATGGGGTAACACTCCCGCGTCGCTGTCATGCTTCGATGTCACCGTTGCTGTGTTCGAGCGTTCGAAAGCAGAGACCACGATGATAGTATCAGACGCACGTATACACTGTGACACCGTAAAAGGCACACGATGTATGCACGCACGCGCGCACTGTCGAAACACACACGCACGTACGTAAAGCAACCACCACCGCTTGTGACACACACGAAACATATAACTTGAACCGTTCGTGGCGCGCGACAGACTGAGGCGAAACGCGGCTCGCGCTAGACTAGAAGGGGAGTTGGCCGCGTGGTGGGAAGAATTGGCGGTGGTGGGAGAGACCAGCCGCATGAATGTACGCCACGACAAAGGGGCCCCGCACTTTCGCTTTGCGGCGATACGGTCGATACGTGCTCTCTCGACCACGTGATAAGAGTTTACTTTTTCCTTTATTTTGATTTATCTGTATTCGTGAACGAAGAAGATTACGATATTAAATATTAGCAAAGGGATACTAATCGATTTATTATCTTAAAAGATTAACGGTACAAACGGGGTTCCAAGAGAATTAAATTGTGAAGCAATTGTATTATTCGCAGAAATTCAGTATAATCGCAGAAGATAGCATGTAGACAATATGTTTTGAGTAATTATTTGTACGATATGTCCATAAAGAAATGTAAGGTTGCTTACGCGCGATTAAAATCAATCGAGAATCAATGAAGGTACGAATCCGACCAGCTATTGTGTCTAGCAAACGTGTAACTTTTCCTATTCGATGGAAAAGAGCGCAAACATGCTTGGAATTGCGAATTTCATACCACGTAACCAATGCATACTCGTATACATAATGATACTATCGATCGACATTAAATGTAAAACTGTACAGCAATTGTATTAGTAGGTAAGTAGATTGAGTCCCTACGTATAATTTACGCATTGCTCACTGTGATCGTGAATCATATCGATACATCATACATCAGTTGATTTGTTAAGAAAGAATAAAAATAAAAAAGGAAAAATTACTCATCCACGTATAGCGAATGGATACACGTATGTACATCCCTGGGTCCTACAGGGTTTAATATCGTGAAGGGTAGTCGAGAGGAAGGAAGATAGGGACGACCCTAAAGCGAGGGAGTGCTGATGCTAAAGCCGCGAGCATGAAGGGACCTTCAAATAAAAAAAAAGATAGGACCTACTGAGCAAGCGAGCGAACAAGAGAGAGAGAAAGAAAAGGAAAGAGAATCCGGTCCCCCTTCTTTCGAGACCAGGGAAAGGCCGCACCCACGCAGTTCTTGAAGATCATGTTGGGTCCCCGCTGGCACAGCCCTGAGCGTGTAAGTAAACACGCCAAAGTTCTAGTACTTGAACATGGAGCGAACATTTTCCACAAGGTTGGATATCCCTCGTGAAACACGAATGCTGGCCACTCATGTAAATTCATAGAAAGCCTTTCAATTCAACCATTATGGGAAACGAAATAATACACGCAATAAGAACAGAATATATATTGGAAATTGTAAAGAAAAAAGTTTCGAGATTGTAAATTGATAGGTTAAGTCGAGATAGGTTATTTTCATGTAAGAAGCGCGAAAAACGTAGAACGAATAAATTGTTACTCCAACCTTATAACATTGCATAATATCGACGAAGTTGCGCTACGTTTTTACTGTGCAACATCTTCACCTTGCCTTTAAGGCAAATTCACATTTGCCTGTGTCATAACAGTTATATTATAACAATACTTGAACGTAAGATAATCAGAATGCACATGCTTGGCTAGCGAGTTGGTCGCTTAGGTTAAGCCAAAGTCAACACGTGGCAACGCCGCGCTACAGCTGTCATACACGTCACGCATCGAGTCAAAGCTCAACTTATTCTACATAAGTGTTTTATAAGAGTTGGTCGAGGAGAGATCTGTCCCTCCCGTTACGCGATACGAAACGAAAACGACTATGACTGGGAAGAAGTTGCACGCTCTCTGTCCGACTTTTTGATCGGTAGGAAAAATCATTTCTCCGTTAAAGGACAGCATTGTGCGGTCAGAGTACATACTACTGGCTCTGTGTTTGGGGCTACCCAGCGTTACCTCGTAACATTCTCATGCCATCAACTTCCCTCTCCCGAAATCCCAGACGGGAAAGTGAGTTTCGGAACATGATTGTTAATTTTACGTAACGTACGACTCGGTTGCTCACTAGGAACAAGTTTCCCCTCCTGCTTTTACCCAGATCTCCGTTCGATATCCAACTTGAATTTTCTCGACTGTAATTTCTCGATGAATAAAAAAGCGAGGTTATGTGCCTCTTTTGAATTTCCCGCTACAATTCTCACGCTCTCCGTGAGCATAATCTTCGTTCTCTCTCTCTCTCTCTCTTTCTCTCTCTTTGTTGTTGAAACAAGTTGCGGTACAGACTGCGACGGTGTTTTCGAAAAACAAACGAACGTTATCTCGGCGCAGCGATGTTAACCTTTCAACGAAGGCACCAAACAGACCAGGAGCCAGTGAAGAAATAAAGAGGGATTGACAACGAAAGAAAGGATGGAGGGATAGGGTTAGTCTGTATCAACTGTGCACCCTTATCAATTGGAAAATTGGTGTGTGCAGTGGGAGCGGAAGAGGAGGGGATTCGACAACGTTCAACTCGATTTGGTGGGGGAAGAACGATTAGGTTTACGCGCCTGCTAGGGGCGTACATATCAAAGGGTCGACGTAGGGGCTACTGTACACAGGGAATATTAGTTCAGATACAATTTTCGTTCTTGTACTTTCATCAACTTCGCCTTTCGAAGAATCCTTTAAAGTCAGAAATTATTTTAACGACCTGCATTGTCTATGCACCCTCGCCGAATTAGGAATTTCGTAGCGGCCAAACTTGGTGGCGAAAGGGAAGGGGAGTTCGGTACAAAAAGTAGGGGCGTATCCAAGGAATAGGATGAGAGGATCTTTGTGTGCACGTTGTGAGAGAAACCGAAAGAACCAGCAAATGAATCAGCGAGAAAGAGTACGGAGAGGGACGAACGCCAGTAAGGAACGGAAGAAGAGCGACTCAGGCGTCTAGGGCGCATGCGTCACTCATCGTGGGCGTCGGGAATGTGTTGACACGAGAACTTGAGAGAACGCCGTAGCCCTAATGCCACGACGCGACGGCCCGTGTTATCGTCGATACGGTTCCCATACTGCGGGTCCGCCCCGTCCTCGCGAAATCTGGGTCTTTCATCCTGACGAAATCGGGTCTCTGTCGGTGTCAACTCTCTACGGGGATTGATGATTCAGAAATTACTGTGCAAATGATAAACAGAACAAATAGAAATGAGCTAGACATGAATTGGAGACGTTTTCTAATCTTCACCTGTGAATTGTTATATACATATATCATTCGAACATACATATATCTCTTATTCGAATTAATATCTGTCTTGACATATTCAATTATTCACTTGTAATTTCTTGTGGAACATTACTGAAGAAGTATTCACTGTAGAATGCTTATAAATTTTCATTGAAGCTTTTTTTCTCTCGCTTCTAGAAACCTATTTTTCAGGGAACTTTTATCCGATGTTTAAAAGCTTGTATAAGTATAGAGTTAGCCGCGTAGCTACAGGGAATGATGTTCTTCACGCAGTAAATTTATATTGGACTATAATCAAATAAGCTGGCCGCAGAAGATATCCATATGTCTAAATTATCATCGGTTTTACGATGCTTTAAATATACCGCGCGACAATGTTCGATAGGATATGACGTGTAAAATAATTTTTAGGTTAACACCTAACTATTTATTTTAGTATCCTAGTTTTATTTATTATAGAAAAAATATATTATTTAACACTGAAATTAATAAAATTGTAATTGCATGTAATATATTTCAGTCACCAACGTACCAAGTTTCATGTATGAGTAGAATCTGTTAGAAGAAATGTTGCAAAATCCTATGCATTTATGAGCGGACCTTACGGAACAGTAAGAAAATCATGATTGTTGCTTATAACTTTTGGCCATCTGAGTAAACGAAGAAAACGCACTTTAATTTTTACATATATCTACATGTTGTCATGAAAATTAAAAAGTTTTAAATATATTCGTTTCTCGGTAAAGTTCGTTTAATGTAACGAGAAAATTGCAATTTGATTTCGCGTTTTTGTTAAAAACACATGAATGAAGAAAGCGTCATTATTATGATGTTGGTATTGTTATATTGTATCATTATACGTGCGTATATTGGTCGAAGCTACGAAGTTTCACTATCAACTATGCATGGAAAACTAGTGTTGCTTCATATGTACATATAAACTAAGCGAATAATCAATTGCATGTCACATGCGTTTAAATTCAAAAACAGGCAGTTTCCTATGAGAAATCGATGATAATCATAACAATTTTTGTAACTATAATACATAGAGATGCAATAATAAGAAAAGATTTCGTTTCTATACGTTCTCCAGTTTTGACGATGCGCCTGTCGCTTTCTGATCTGTACTTATTAGCAATAAAGGTACGTATATGGGGTACAACGTACCATGGCTATGTTGCGCAAGTATAACGAAACAGCGAAGCTCAGTTTAAGAAATTTAAGAAGAAAGCTTTTGCTACGTACTCGTACTTTCACGTATAAGTGATATACGCACATATACAAACAAACTTGCGTCCCATGTGTACAGATACACGTTCGGTATGATCATACATGTAGCATGTTAATATATACACATATCTGAATATGAACGGGATAAAGGAAAAAGAAGGTGGATTAAACATGGAGGGACGTAATGGCAGAAAAATTGAAAAAATTTATATCATAGGTGCATATCAGTGCAAACAAACGTAATATATATATCTATACATAGTTTCATATGTATAATTATATGTATATATTTATATATATATATTAATATATTATACATATATTAATTATCTTTCCATGTGCACGTAAGGGACACGTTTCCACGCTTTGTGTGCATCCTCTGTTTACGAAGGGCACTTATTGAAAATTGAAGGTGGTATACCACAATGAAAGCCAAATACGAAACCGAGCGAACAAAGAACGCTGGGCAAATGCGTATATCGAATGGTGGGAGACGTAGAAAGGATAACGCGAAAGGAAATCTAAAGGGGGAGGATTATCACGGTGGACTGCTACAGAAAAATTTTTCGGATAGGGAAAGTTAAGAAAAATTATATATATGTATGTGTATTCAGTCATCGGAGAAACGCATTTGGGAAATCTACGAAAAAGCAATGGGAAATGTCTGGGAACAGCACACCGTCCGGGGGTGAAATAAAGACAGGGGTCGAGCGAGCGAGAGAAATAGAGAGAGACAGCGCGCATCCAAATTTCGGAGGGAAAACTCCTACCTTTTACTGGGATAATCTGGGATTTTCAGAGCGATGTCATAGCAGAGTACGTTGGTTGCGCTAGGCGAAACCGACGGTCGGCGATGGCCGTGCAGCTCACCACTGAGAACACTGAGGTCGCTCCATGTCTCTCACTCGACCCAAGCCACGACCCCGCCCATTATGGGCCTACTGATATTCTCGAGGCCGTATGTTAAACCATAAACCACCAAATACGTTCATATGTTTAATTAATCTCGCCCGTAAACCACCAAAAATATTGTATGATATTCCGCGTAGCAATATCTACGTCGTAAGATTATCAGCGTTCTTGGCCACTGACGTCAAGTCAAACGCTTTCACGAACTTCGCTTATTTCGCCGTAGGTTAATGGCGGCACCACTTGCTTGCCTCATAGTGGTCGCGTTGTTATCCATCAATATCGACAGAGAAAAGACTCGACTAAGTAGCATAGTTTCGTCGCATTCTAATTCATGATAATTTTATTCTATTTTCTCTTTTCATTTAATACCGCTTATCTTTGAAACTTTGACCAATAATTCACAACAAATTTCCATTAATATTATAAAAATAAGTTTGCTTTTTTTTCCTTAATGTTTGAGCATTTGCACTTTGTATAAGCGTGCTGTCAGTGTATACAAATGTGTACAGATACATGTAGACTTTGGTAAGTTTAAAAACATGTCTACGGTGGGAGAACACGCTAATCGCTTTCCGCACCATCCGCCTCTATAGACTATTTCTTCTTCAGTTCTTGCGTCGTAATGTTTTATAACTTACTTCAGATTCCATCGGATTCCATCTAAAGACTACATGTATTTTTCATTTTTTGAGATTACATACATGTATAGAAAGACATTGCAATTTAAAGATTTTGCATTATTTAACATTACTTTTAAATTCTACTATAATTTTTAAAAAATTCAAATCATAAGCGTAAGTTGTGGAGAAATGGTTTGAAACTGTAGTTACTGACATTATCATCCACTTTTTTATGTACACCTTTCCCTACGTGTTTCTTTAAGTATTTTTCCGAACGTTTCAAGGTGTAGAACGTTACATTTTGTGATTTTCCATTCATCTTTGCTAAAGATGATCTGATAAACAAAGAGAGAAACAATAAAGGGTGTAAAATCATTCCTTAAATTCAGTATCATGAGCTGTCGTGGTCGTGTTTCGCTGTATTCCACCAATCGGCATGCCCTACCTTCCGATCGTTATATACAAATTAGTTTATTTAGTAATTTCAATATAAAATATGCCAAACGCTAATAGTATCCGACTTCAAAAAATTCATAGATATTTTTAATGTTAAGAGGGCTTTTAATTTTTAATTTTGTAAAGATTTCAAAGGGAACCCAATGACTCATACGAAAAAAGCCGAAACAACCCGAGACAGAAACCACGCGATTGGATAGATGAGATCACGTGACGCTATAAAATATTGGTCCAGACGACTGGTGGGGGATATTCATAATCCTTAAGTTTCGCTCGTATCTTCATAAAGATAAGAGAGAGAACGGGAGAAGGATCGTGCTTACGAGCACATAGTTTACGAGTTCTAACGCAGTACACATCCGGTTTCAGCGAGTGTTTGGTGTGAATTGACGAAATGATAAATATGAGCTTAAAAGTGAGACAAAGGGAGAGAGAGGAAAGAAAAAAAATCGTAAAAAGAGAGGCAGAAATTTAACAAGCGTTGCTGAACACGGATATGATGAAATATCAGTTTTTAAAATAGAATAAACGTGGTTTGAGTGCGCGACATATGCAGAACGTACGAGATATTGCTGATAAAAGTTAATTTCATGTTTTACGAACATATGTGTACATGCGCATGCGCGTTGCGAAGGTACGAATACGTAGAATTTCGCTGTCGAACGGTGATCGTATTGTGAAAAATCCGTGCGGAATAGCGAAAACAAACAACTCGTGTCCGCCATCTTGTGCCTCTCCAGCTACGTTAAAAAAAGGAAGTGAGAGTGTGAGAGAGAGGGAGAGAAAGAGAGGAAGGAAGAGAGAGAAAGAGTGAGTGAGTGAGAATTCCGGGCAGCGACGCGTGTGATTTTTATTTGGTGAGGAAGAAAAAAAGTGTAAGCAGAGGTGACCAACGGTCACCGAATGTGGTCAAATTCGCAAAATACACGAATAGGGAGGACTGCGAGAGAACTCGAAGTAAAAGAGGCGAGGTAGCATTGTGCTCAGAAGGAGGTTCGTAGGGTACCCCACCATTTATTCCCCCTTCCCTTTTGCCCTGAATCCCGAGATTATTGCGCAGTTAGAAAATTCATTGAATATAAAGACCGCCGAAAACTTGGTTGCATCTTTAGAAAGTAGCCCGCGGACATCGTATGGTAAGTCTTTTGATATAACTCCAAAATTAATTACTCTTCGCCCCCTTCTATGTTTGCTGTTGTAATTTCAATGCAATGTGTTTGATTTTATTTTCTTGTTATTTACTTTTTTATATTTGTTATATTTACATATATTTATATTTGTTATATATATATCTTTATTTATTATAACAATAATAATACATTAACTTTTGTAACAACTTCTTGGCTTACAATAATGTCGAGTCACATTCGTAGCGTAGGTTAACAAGCTATATACAATGAAAGGAAACTGTATTTATATCGAAGTTTAAGATACTTTGTGCCGCGTCAATTTTATTATCGATATATTATGTGGAATCACACAAGCAATGTGTTTATTATATTATATATTTAGTAAATAAATTTTTCATAAAATTTTTATTAAAGAAAAAAGCCTAATATATAGAATATCGTAATGTATACACATCATAATTTAGCGTCAGATATTGTCAGAAAATGTTTGATATTTTTGTTTCCTTTTAGAACCAAAATAGTTCGAACGGAAAGTCCAGAACCGGCGCAGAACGTGTTAATTTTAACCCTAATTTTAATTCCAAACTACAAGTCTAATTTATAGAATTGTACAAATTCAGTATATAATATTTCAGTTTTATTTTAAATATGACATTGAGACAGTAATCATCTGATGTCAATGTATATGTACAGAAATATATTTTTTTACACAAAAAATGGTAAGACAAGGAGTTAAACAGTGTTGTGTTTTATGTATGTTACTTTTATCATCGATCAGTATGGGGTCAGACTTATAGCAGTTGCGTATTGAATTTGAGTAAAACATGTTTCATATTGCTTGGTGATGAAATTTTAATATCTTCGAATGACGCATGCCAAATTGTTTTGCCATAAAATAAAATCAAATATTTTCTTATCTTCTTTTCAAAACACTGCATGTTGACGTAATCATATGCTGATAAATGTTAAAAATATCGAATTCACGATTAATAACATTTTTTGAAGTGTTAGAAAGCTAAAAGTGTAATTAATTTTGTAGACGGGTTGGTTGACTTCGTGAGTGATAGAAAGGACGAAAGTATTATAAAGAAGCCATGACGAATTCGGTACCAAAATTGAAGAACAAAGTAGACCGGCAGGGTTCGCCGAATGTCGGTGTGGAACGATATCATCACCGTTCAAGTGCAATCAAATCGTCAACATTTTTCCACAACAGTGGAAGATCTCATGGCAGAAATTCAACCGGCAGACTAACCTGCAGCCCACACGGTTTGTCAAAGGGTTCGAGAACTTCGCCGTTGCGATGTGATTACAGTCCGCGCGGCAGTCCAACAAACAGTTTCTATGCGGGTGCAAAGTTTTCTGAACCGCCATCTCCTGCGAGCCTTCCGAAACCACCGAGCCATTGGACTACGAGACTGATGAGCAGTTGTCAACAATCCGACAGGAGTTGCGATATTTCAAAGCATCTGAAGATGATACTAAACGTCCAAGCCTGATACCTAAAGACCAACAAACCGCTAAAAACGGTTACCAGCTCCTAAAAGCAAAGAGACAGGTACGATATTATCGTTCCCCTACTCTTGAATTTAAGGATGTATTTTTTCTCTTGTATGTGATGTCAAGCTGTTCGTTTTAAACATAACAAACAAAAAAACAGAAGTGTTTATAACTGCGCGATAACACAATCTCTTAAGAACGATACGCGATTAATATTGCAACAAGAAAAACAGGGCACCAGCGTCTTCAGTTTCATGGTATCAGATGCTGAGGAGATGAAGAAAAAACAAACCAGGATTCGTTGTTTAAAACTATACAAAACATATAAACATTGAGTATGAAAGACGCAGGTGCGTCTGCCGTGAACCATGATTCAAGTATATGGTAACTTGTAACAATTCTATTATGCGCCGTCTATGAAGATATAAACGTATGTATTTTAGATTATTATTATATATGATTAACTTGCAGAGACGCATACACATACACAAATACATAAACACTATTATATTATCTGTTTGACGAAATGGTACGAAGACATAGGCAAAGCTGCATTAGCTATTTTTAAAAACAATAGCTATATATTCTTTATTTTTCTTTTTTTTTTTTTGTTTAAATCAAAATTGCTACATCCTAGCACTGTTGATTATTGACAGTATGTTTTATTCTTTTTTCAATTGCAACCCGGAATTCTTTCCAAAATAGTTATTTAAATCTTTACACAAGATGTATGCTAATTGCTTTTTTCCCTCATTGAAAGATACTTTATATTTACAACATAAGTGGTAAACTTTAAGTATTATATATATTCATCTACTGCTCTTTAGCATAAACCTAAGTATCGATTAAGTGTATATCAGACTAATTATTATTCCTATGTAACTGCTTGCCTCCCAGGTTCAGTTAAGTTGTCAATAGTTTTGGTAGAATCCAATGTTCAATGAATCATAAGGACATAATCAAATTATCCTTGAAAGATTTACCAGAGCAAAATTTGTTGGTTTCTATTTATCTTCTTTTACTATCGAAGGTATCCTTACTCGTTTTGCAGCTTTGCAATAGTTCTGCAAAGCATTACATAAGATTTAAGTGACGTGTTTCCAGCGTGCATACAGATGAGATCCCATAATTCATCAATGAAAAAATGGGATTAAATTGTGTGAATGAACGATAGTGAAAATAATCTGATATATGCTTGATGAATGTTTATTAGTTTTTGTTCTCCATTTTTCAGTAAATTCGAGATTAAGCAATGCTTCTGCTTAAGTTAACAAAATTTTTATGAAGGTTTTCTTTAAGTGACAAATTTAATTTTTATCTAATATAAAAAATGTGGTCAGAAGCTTGTCATAAGATTTCATTATAAAGTGATTTTATTTAAATTTGGAATTGGATATTGTTTATTATTTAATACTGAAATTATGAGTTAACAAAATTTTTTGGTTCAGTTCTAAACATATATATTTCAAAAGTAAAATTTTTGCTAATTTTATACTGTTATAAATGATTTTTTTCTTTCTAACGTTGCACTCGTTACATGACAAAGATAGTAACAATAATTTTTAATTTTTCTTGCATTTTTCTTTCTTTTTATTTTTTTTTTTTTTTACCTAAAATACGATCATATATTTAATCAAGTAGACTGACCAAATTATTTGAAGTGGTGTTTTAACTAATACGTTTTTTTCTTTTTATCTAAAAGAAGGCACTATTTTTTCTTTTTTTTTTCTTTTCTTAAATTACGTTAGTTTCATTTTTTCTTTGGTAATTACTTTCTTTCTTCTTTCATAAGTTTAATTTTTAAGGTGAATTACGAAGATAGGTTTCGGTATATGTACATGCAGATCTCAAGAAAAAGCTACTGAGTGAATCCATGCGTGTGAATGTATATATCTTGCGTGAAGGAGTGAGAGAGAAAGAGAGAAAAGATGGCAAAAATGTGCAATCTCGAACTTTCAATTACTTTCTCCATCTTCGTAGTCTCGTAAGGCAAAACAAATTTTTAATCGTATCTATAGCATCTAACAGCGGTATGTCTCACGGAATGATTGACAGAAATTTTGATGTAAAATCGAGAAGAGTTTCATGGGTTTTCGAATTTACTAACGATACTCAATGAACACTATCTCGATTCGTTCTCTTTTCCTTTTTGGGAATCGTCGCTGTGTGGCGGTTCGCAGAAAGCGAAAGGGAGTTGCAGTTCCGAGAAAAAGGGAAGAAAAGAATTATATTAATCAACATCCGTCTTTATTCCTCTTACTTTCATAAGAATTCGATTATTTAGTTAGATTAGTTTCTTTGAATTCGTCTCCCTTTCTTAGAAATCGTATTTGTTCAAGGTTCTTTGGCAGTTTCAAATTTCTGTTCGTCTAAGTTTCCATAGAGAAAAATAGTTTTTTTATGATAGCACATGTGTGATAAGATAAGAGCTTGAAGATAAACGATGGTCGCCATACTTGTTGCTAAATAGTTTCTGCTCTCGACGGAAGAGGAATTGTCGCAATTGGTCAGATGAAAAAACAATTTAAAATACAGAGATAGGATCTTTATCGCATACATAGTTTTGTTATTAACAATATACGCATAAGTTCCAGATTTTTTAAGTAAATGGGTTTCTATCGAGGGTCTTCGCTAAAAGAAATGCTCCTCCACGTTCGTTTGGTGTTTTTGATTCGAAGGAGGAAGTACAACGATCTGTCTCAAACTGCTAGGAGATTTCAGTATTTGTCCAGTGATTATTATTTTATTAATCGGCTTTAAATTGTATATGTATAATTATATTAGGTGTGGTATTTGAAAGTTAATTGTAAATACGTGCCAGGATTCGAATGGAAAATTTTCAAATTCGGTACGAGTTTTTCTTAAGACCTCATTGGACGTGAAGTAAAACGAATTAAGCACTGCCGTCCTGTGAGAGATCGATCGAATCATCATCCCGCTTTGAGCATACGAGGATTATTGCACAGACGCGCATCGTTTGTGAATGGTGTAAATAGACAGACGAGGGCTGATAAAGAAGTTGTAAATTTCAAGCAACATCTGTAAATGTACTGTAAAAAAAGAAAAAAAAAAATGGGAGGGATTAGTGTACATACGGCGAAACAGAATGCAGACGGACGATGTGCATTATGTATATCTCATATACATAAAGGGTAAATTAATCGAAATATCTCGGTAATAACGGCGTTTTGTTCCGTTCCGATTGAGAGCAAAAGGCTTAAAAAGAGTTTGAAACTTTAAGTAACAGCAATATGCGTAATTACCTGCTCGAGTCTCGGAGAAGTGCAAAAAATAGTCAGTATGTGCAAAAGTGAAACAAAAAAAAAAAAATACAGAAAACGTAAAAAAAAAAGTAAACAGTTGAAGGTTGCCAGACTCGGTTCAAGCGATCTTTAAGGCGAACGAAATGTAGTGGAAGAAGAAAGGGCGCTATTGCGTGGTAAAAGTGAGAGAAAATATATGAAAGAGGAAGAAACGGCGTCCGAGAAAAGAAGCGACGCCAAAGAAAAAAGGGCACGAATTACAAAGTGAATAATCAACCAATAATATTAATTTAAAAGATGATAAGAAATTAGCTGTGATGATGACTCTATAGGTACTACTAATTTTTAATTGGTAATTGATCAACATATATATATATACACACACACATACATATATATATATTATATATATATTATATATTATATGTATATGATTAAACGATAAGGTGGGATAATTTAAGGAACGTGCAAGTACGATGAATATACGAAAACAAGATAATTACCGCCTTTTTCGAGAGAGAAAAACGCAAATGCCGAAACGAGAGAAATATGAAACACACATACACACTGTGTGCGAGTTGTATATCAAGTCGGGAGGATAAGAGAACATAAGTGGGAGAAGGAACATGTTTTTCTTTGTCATAAAATGCGGGGTTTGCCGCGCACTCCGACTTACTGCTATTAATTATCCAAAAAACTTAGTAATTAGCGATGTACGTATGCGCGATCGTGGAATACAAATAAGAGTAAAACAAAACAATGCTCGAAAGCATAATGCAAAAAGGGAAATAGAAAAGTAATGAAGAAATTAAAATGTAGGGTGCAATGTTTTCGTGACAAGAGCAAAGAAATTAATATTATTTAGGAACTCTTTCGAGTACGTCCATCTTGTGTGTCGTAATCCACCTTCGTGACTTTAAGATGAGGATATAGCTAGTAGTTCTAATTATAAGAGCCAACGAGAACTTGGGTCGTTTCGAAAAATGGGATCGAGGTCGGGCGGGAATTTTATGTTCGAACGCGTTTCCGGTCGGAGAGACGCGAGAACGTAGCTAGATACGCTTCTTTCCGTTTGAGGTTTACGCGAATATTTTCTACGCGATGAATTTAAAACGTACAGTTTAAACGAAAAGAAGTTGCAAGCGTTTTTTTATTTTTCGTTTTCAATTCGTTTTCATTTTTATGACAAATGGTAAAAGTAGGGCAAGAAATGTTGATAACAACACGAATAATACGAGACGATCCATTCTCGACCGGCATTTATTGTGATATTGTAACGTACAAAATCGTTCGTCGCGTGTTACACGAAAAATCGAAGAATAATCAATAAGACAAAATTAAGATTCTCGTGAATGCTTCATGGATGTATCACGTGCTCATTTTGTAAAACAAGTTGCAGAAGATACCACTCTTAGTGAAAATTTTAGGAGTCTGTTTCTTGAGTTAGGTTATAGCTAATAATTTTAATGTCAAAGACATTATGGTCTTATTATACTTATTTGTAAGGATAAAATAGTACCTCCAGATATATATCTAACGAGATTTGTGCAAAAAGGGAGCTTGAGTTGGACCAATTTAGGTTAACAGTTTATCTCTAATTATCCTTATTTTTCCAGGAATCTTCTATGAAATTCGGTTTCTGTATATATCGTACTATTAGGTTACTAAAAAAACTTTGCAATGAATATTCACGAGCAAAAGTTTTGTAGGAAGTAGACGACCGTCATTCCTTATATGTTCACGCGAGTGGCATCATTAACTTCCCATATACACCGTGATGCATCCGTCGACGAACATCATGTGACATACGAATGCACGTAGAAAATGGCTACGTGCCCTCGCATGTCCTGTTTCAATCTATACACGTGTATATCTTTATATCTTTTGAATAATTTCTTTTGCTGGTCTCTTTTGGAAAAAGGAAAGGGGTTAACCGTAACTAATAATTCTAATTCTACTTTAATTTCGCATAACTCTAATGTAGAGACACTAAACGTTATGGGAAGGAAAAAGTATAATTATTGTATAGAAAAAGGAAACGTGTCGAAATGGTATATTTGTTCGTTCCTTTGATCAGTTTCTTGAAAGAAATATTTTTTTGATTCGTCATTGCATCGGACTAGGTGTGTTATATCTTTTCTGGATGTGTAAATTAGCTTTTGAGCTTCCATGAAAACCGTCTCTTCGATGTGTTATTAGATTCTTCAGTGACACATAACGAGGAGAAGCACTCATCCGGATTCTTCCGATCCAAATTTCGTTTATTTTTTCTTTTCTTTTTCCAGCTAAATAGCGAATTCTTACGTAATTCTGGTTGTGGTTTCTTCAGAAGGTTCTTTTGCGCGTTCAACGGGTATATATTTAAATATTATTGATTCATTAGGCAAATAATTGGTTACTTTCCGAAAAATGAATGTTACATTTTTCTTCTTTTTTCCATATTTTTCTTTTTTAAAAATTAAGTTTTAATCAGATTAATAAAGCTGTGCTCTTTTTCTCTTTTCTTTTTCTTTTCTTTTTTTTTTTTTAAATTACAAGTCTGTGTAATTTTAGGTTAATGACTTCAGGAAGAACATATCAATCGCTTGCTACTTATTCTATTTCCACGGTTCATGATTTACTTTGTTCTATGTAGCTTTAGAAGTAATTCGTTCCCATGGGTGTGCGTATGTTTTTGGTTTAGGGTGAAATTTTATGTCCGTACATGGAAAGATCTTTTTCTATTCATGTTTTAGAGTTCTCTTCTTTCTTTTTGTCATGTGTATCTGAAAAATTCTCACGTGCGAAAGTGATGTTAAAGAGCAGACGAAAAAAATGAATCGATACGAATTTTTGCATATCCGTACTACTTCTCGTTAGGGAAAGAATACCGGCGAACCATTCTTAAAAAAGAAAATTCGTAACTAAAACAATGAATCGAGGGGAAAAAATGAGAATGAACCCGCTTATCGGAATAATTAAAGAAGAAACATATAAAAGAAAACAAAATGGAACCAACGTCTTCGAACGACAACGTCAAACAATAAGAAAAACGAACGATGAAGTGTGTCGCGCATCGAATCGTTTTAATCTCAAAAGTATTTTGTCACGAGGTGAGTTCGAAGCGCGACATCGTTTACCAATATACGATGTAATATCGTTTTAAAAAATTGATCTTTTATGCAAGAGAGTGAAAAATCAACAGCTCATCGATTTCATACGAAGCACTGATCATTATACAGGGACACAAAACACAGCCACACGAAACACTATGTCGATTAATTAATTAAGCCTTAAATTTAGAATTAAGTTGAGAGGTGTGATGAAAAACCAGAGATAGGAAGAAAAAAGGGAGAGAGAGGGAGAAAAATGAAAGAAAGCTCTGTCTTTTTGAAGCGCCATGATCAATGACTATATATTTGAATCAATATATTTTAAACACATGCATGATTTTAGTCGGTAAATCAATCGATGTTATTATTCTGATCTAAATCGTTCCTCCTTTTCTCTTTCGTTTCAACTTCGTACATATATCGTATTCGGGGATTGTTCGTGTTTCATTTACAATTTTTACATCATTCTCGTTGAAAGAATCGTCAAAATTCGAGGCGTGCGCTTTGATCTCAACCGTTCTTGCGAAAGAAACACTTTCTTTTCGTTTTATTTCGATACCAAGGGAATCTAGTGGTCGTAGAATCACGTGGAAATCATTCGACATCAATCATTTTCATTCGCTGTTCGATAGTAAAGGATTGGTAGGTTAAGTGTCGCTTTGCATTCGAATAGAGTTGTATCGAATTCGAGGCGACACTCTCTTCGATGTCACCGAATGATAACGAAAGAAAAGAAATAAAGATCACATTAACTGCGTGATTCTACGACACGTATTTATATATCGATCGAAAAAAAAGACATTTTCGAAGAGCTAGACCATTGTTAAGGAGAGTACGATTTTTACCTACGGTAGCAAGGAGAAGTTTCTCGTAATCTATCGATTGTTTACTCGTGTAAATTCCATAACGCATCTCTGACGAGCCTGTCGATGACAATATTTTTTATCCTTCTTCCTGCTGCTGCTCGTGAAAGTCCAGCCGTACGTCAGCGCGATGCCTGACTACAAAACATATATAACCTTGTTCTTTCTTTTTCTTTCTTCTCTCGTATCTTATTTCAGGAAATTGGTATAAACGACGCAAAACAAATAGCATGAAATTATTACGTATTATGATAGAACAAGTATCAGTATCGTTCTGACGTGCGGCTATACTATTAAATAGTAGGGGAAACGGATTGGTCGCAATGGCGGCGAGTAAAGGAAAAACGCACTGACTATTTTAGCGAATCGAGATTCGACCATGTACCTTGATATATACCTTGAGCGTGTTTTCAGAAAGTATGTGTGCGTCGGTGATACCGTGAGAAAGAGCTAGAATGCAAGTGTGTGCGTGTATGCGAGCGTGCCAAAAGAAAAATTGTGTGAGTTTAAGAACGTGCGAGACAGAATAAATATAAAAATATATATATTAAATATATTATATACGAAACAGGAGGGAGAGACTCTCGCTCTTGAAGAAGAAAAGAAACGGACGCGTTTTATCCTGTGCGTTGTCAACGCGAACATCGTTTATTGTTACAAGCATTCGAACGATTCGTAAAACGAATAAGAGAAGAAACGATGAAAAAATCATAAAAAGAATTTAGCTGGAAGAACGCGTCCGTTTAACTTCTCTCGATTTCTCGCACGTGCAGAGCGATTCGTGCGTCATTGTGCGGTCGATACTAAGGAGAAAGCAAAGCAACACACACATATTAGCATATAACCGCGTGTGTGTGTAGTTTGAAGAAAGAAGCATTTAGAAAGATAATCATGCCATCGCCCGCACGTGCGCGACAATAATTTTTCCTACGTATAGCCGGTGTGCGAAGTAACTTTAGTTTTTTTCTTCTCTTTTTTGTTTCAAGGGGAGTAACGTTTGCGCGGTAAATTCTGAAATTTTGCAAGATAAAAATTTCCTGCATAGGAAATAAAATTGTATGCTGCTCGTATAGATACGTTTCGAATCTAGTCAATTGCTAAATTAACGGGACTACTAGATGTCCATTCCATGTTTGATCGGCGGCCATCTTGAGTCGTAGACCTAGTTTCCATGCTGCTCAGATCACCACCGTAACTACCAGTAAATTTTAACTGTAAGAGTAGATTGATTCTATGTATTATAATTTGATGTTGTTTAATCGATTGACTGCCTTTTTTTATTTTAATGCGTTTTACAGCTGTACTATGATCAGTATTGTTTTAGTTTATTATAAAAATTTAAGTAATTTGATGTAGTGACAGCTGCTCTTATAGCTGAGTTATCGTTATGCAAATTATGCAGCAGTCTCTCTATCATGTTTTGAATGAAATTTACAAGCGATCTAAATTTTTGAAGAAGGAGGATTTTGATTTTTTCCTTTCTTTTTCCAAAATTTTTATGCTTAGAAATCATATAAGAATAAAGAAGGTCTAACGAAAATGACCTTTCTTTATCGCGCAGATGTTTCTCCTCCTTTTAAGAGTTGCGTCCTACAAACCATGTGGCATTTCTTCTTCGAATGATTTCTCTTACCTTCTTTTTTTCTTTTTTTTTGTCCTTTCGTAAGCTTACAATTTTACAACCGAGCATCGCTGTACAGAGCATTGTTCTACGAAACTCTGGTCTGCTTTAAACCGAATGAAACTGTAGAAGTATTTAAAAAAAAAAAAGCTAAAGCGAACGAGGTAGACTTGTACGGTGCACCAAAGGGCGCTATCCATTCGAGGAAGCTTGTACTTAAGGAACGACAGGTCTTTGTTCATTCGTGTTCACGAGAAATCTAAGATTCTCTCGTGTTACCTTTTTTCGAATTCATCTTCTTGATAACAGCATTAAAAGATATATTTTGAATCTAGAAAAAAAAAAGAAAGTGCTACAAGCATAAAAAAGAAAAGAAGCGAAAAATCGATGAACTATATCGATTATCAACCTGTCGTCTTCGAGAGTATAAGCTTCGCGAGTCCGGTAAGATTATACAAAAAACAAAAAAAACACAGAAGATCAGAACTTTTGTTCTGTCGTTTCCCAACGAAATAGTGGCGACGAGTTTATCGTTAGACAGTAAATTATATAGGTATAAGTAAACTTTACCGAGTCGCGATTTCTGCGATACAAGACGATAAGATTAAACGAAGTTAAGAAACAAAAGATGGATGAGAGTCGTATGAACGATGCAGGGATAGAAACGACGTAAGATAACGATGTATAAAATGATGAAATCATGGAATTTCCCATTCGTGTCTCTTTAATAAAACTCCGTCGCGGACACGATGCAATTTGCTGTCAAGTTTTAGGGTACATAAGAAAATAGAGGTTATATAATATATATATATCTATTATTGTACGTAAAACACGCAGAAGCAGTACGTTTAAGATTCGAATCGTGCGCATACATAAGAAACACTGTATTATAAAAATATCGTAATAAGAGTGACCGTTTCGCGAATAACAAGTTTTTTTGGAGGAAGACCGATCGATGAAAAAGAAAAGCGGATCTAGGCGAAAGAAAGGGAAAAAAGATAAGATCCGCAAGCAATTGTATATAAATGTGTGAAGCGAAATTCGATCGTGCGAGCCATGGCGAGCGCGTGAAAGAGAATATTTTGTTATGTAAAAAAAAAAAAAAAAAACGACTGAGATGAAGCAGAAGAAGAAAGAGAGGTTCATTTTTGGGATACAATATGGCTGCAGCATATTTTCGAACGCACGTTTCGAGTTATCGTCTGATCGATATACATATGAATCTTTTTTGCGGCCTCAAGCTTGTAGAGAAGAATAAAGCAATGAAGACGAAGAGGAAGAAGAAGAAGAAGAAGAAGAAGAAGAAGAAGAAGAAGAAGAAGAATGGTGGCAACAAGAAGTAAAATGAACGGCGTCGTTACGCGCAGGAACGAGATTTCTTTATCATTCCAACAGATGGGCTTATTAACTTGGTCACTTTCATATTTAAAAAGTAAGAAGAATCATAAAGAAAAGTACATTCCGGTTCACAATAAATCGCCGATTTTTCTCAAAATGGCGTGTACGATTTACCAACAAATCATACGCACCATGGTATATATTATACCAAAGAGGAGAGAGAATCTCGACTGGACGCAACTCCTGTCGAATTTTTATTTCTTCGAACGAATGAAAGTAAAAGATGAAGATCGAGAGAGGACCAAGAAGAAGAAACAAGAAAGAAATAAAATCGTGGCAAGGGGATAACGGGAAACTTAACGATTGCGCGATCGACCAGAATAGATAAGGATTATCGATTGGCCACCTTTCGACGCGCATCCCGTTGTTTCCTTGGCGAAACAATCGTCTCGTGTTTGCGCGTCCGACGTGAAAACCAGGGCTGTTATTTGTAACGAGGCAACAGAAGAAGAAAACACTAGGATATTACCTACACGAGAGGCAGGTTCTCGTGCAGGTAAAGAAAAGACTCGAAATTTTTTCGATGATATAATAAATAATTAATAATCGTCCACTATGAGGTTCGACAGAGGAACAATTATTTTTTGCCGTTTTTTCTCTTATCAGAGAAAGAAACATCTCGTGGTTTCATTGCTAGAGCGATGGACCAGCTACGACACAGCGAGATGATTATTGTGAACGGCGATGATGATAATATAATGATTGATCCTCCAGGAAAGCTAAGAGAAACTGAAACAGATAGCCAGTAAGTACTTGGAGAACAATATGACGAAGGAATATATATCCAAGTCGTATCTAAAGCGTAATCATTTATATATCGTAGTTTTGGTACTGTTATTCGAGTATGTATACACGCGTTTTTTTTCGAAGAAAATGTGGTAGACGCGTGACCAATGGAAGAGGAGGAGGAGAAGGAGGAAGTACGAAGAAGATAAAAAAGGAAAAGGTTGTCGACGATAATAAAATGATAGAGAGAAGAAGAAGAAGAAGAAGAAGAAGAAGAAGAAGAAGAAGAAGAAGAAGAAGAAGAAGAAGAAGAAGAAGAAGAAGCGTAGGTAGCAGCATTATGAAATGGAAGATTAATCACGAGTAAAAGGGGAACTATAATAGTCTTTCAAGATTGATTATTATTGATGAAGAAGAAGCGAGAAAGTGGATTTGAACGAGATTGGAGCGAATGTAAGAGGATTTCTAAAAAACCATCAGAAAAAATGTCTTTTTGAGAACAAAAAGCGCCAAAAAAATCAATGTATACAACCAGTGAAGAGTATGCGTGAGAAACAGTGCGAGTGGAAAGAATGATTGAGGATAAAAGTAAGGAAGTATCAACGCAAGGCAAGTTTACAGAGGACAGTAATGAATGCAGATGATATCAAGAGACAAAGCAAAATGTACACGTGGAATTGAAAGTGTTGGTGTGCAATAGTCGTCGAGGAAGGTCAAGATCAAGCCGAGAAGATCTAAAAACAGAAGAAGAAAAAGAAAAAGAAAAAGATTCTTGAATCCTCTTCCGTCTAGAGACAAGGATTTGATGTGAGGATCTTTTTTGTAGAAAGTTTTGAAGCAGAAATTTCTGAGGGGATTCGTGAGATAAAAGTCAGAATTGACTTTATTTGAAAAGTATTTCAATGCAGCACAAATACAGGCATACACACTACACACACAGAAGCATACATACATATACATGCATATAGTTCATTCATATACACACATATGTACATAAGAAGAAAATGAAAGAAGCAGAACTAAGGGTTTAACGTCAGAAAAAATGCGCGCTTATGTGAGTCACGTGTGTAAAATTCGAATTGAATGAACACTGGACGCACATTTATTACTACCACCGCTACTATCTGTATATCACGCGGTATATGTTAACGAGAGTAAACGCAAAAGTGCGAGAACCTTCGAGAGAATGAATGTGAAGATACATTGAAATGAACGAGGAAACAAGCTGACAAGTGACGGAACGCCTGAAAATTTTTTCAGTAACCGAAAACCTATATACTGTTTTACCAGACTTCGGAAGACGAATATATACATACACACGTGTATACAAAAACATGCCACGAATTGAAGCTTCTTTGATCTCCATCTATCGTATGAATGGATCTGCTCCTTCGAAAGAAAAAAAATCAGAAGAACAGAAATAGAGCAACAAGAGAAAATTTTTAACGTTTCCTGGTATCGTAGACAATCCTGTCTTTTCTTCTACCTATTCTTTTCTTTTCTATTTTTTCCCCTTAATTTCTTTCGCTTTCATCGTCCTTTCCTTTTGATAATGACGAAGAACTACCGGCCGAAAGTGTATGCAGCAAAGAAGCGCTCAGCTTTGTTCTCCAATACTCTTCGACGATAATATTACTAATCCTATTCTAATACCTTATACTATACACACATTGCGCATATCCCGTCCACATTTCCTCTTTAATATTCTTTTTTCTTTAGGGCCCTTTTCAGGGCCCGCAAACGTTTCATTCATGGAGTAACTATTTCTCGGATAAACTAAACATCGACAAACAATCCGTCCTTTTCAGGATGAAAATTTAAGAAAATCCTTTTTAGGAGGAACATTTAAAACCGTTCTTTTCAGAACGAAAATTAAAAACCGTTCTTTTCAGAACGAAAATTAAAAACCGTTCTTTTCAGAACGAAAATTAAAAACCGTTCTTTTCAGAACGAAAATTAAAAACCGTTCTTTTTAGAACGAAAATTAAAAACCGTTATTTTCAGAACGAAAATTAAAAACCGTTATTTTCAGGAGAAAATGCCATACTTTTCAGGAAAATCCCCTAAAAGTATGGATGAAAACATTTATTAGCAGTTTGTTTTTCATTTTATTGCAATGTTGTTGGATTTTACTTGGATTTATAACTGTGTTGGGTATGTATATCCATTAACATAATGTTTGTAGATTAATTATATTTTAATTATAGCATCCGGTAAAGTATTGTTCAACGTATTTGCATAAATATCGAAGAAGGTCATGGAAGAGATCCGCTATAGAACGTTCAGGAAGTCTAAGTGTGTCACGTATCAATAGAAAAGCAAATAAGTTTTACGATTTCTTTGGTTTCTTCGTCATACATTTCATTATGAAATAAATGTGTTGAAATAATCCTTAAGCGCTTTACTACTTCTAAACAGAGAGTTATATACTTATTTATATGATTCAACTTCTTGGGAAATTAGTCATAAGACGTATCTCTTTACGTGATATGCTATATCTCGATGACTCACCAAAAATTAATCATAACCTGAGCAATTGCAATCTATGAGCACTTAATAGAGATTTCATAATTTAAATTTGTTGTACATATGTAAAATACGAAAGAATTATAGGTCATTTTATGAACAAGACGTCTTAAAAATAAGAAATTTGATTCCGATATAATTTTCAGATACAAATCAAGTTTGTTCTACTTCTCTGTGTGACATTCTTTCTATTTATCTAATTTCTACATTTCTATCTAATGAAGCTACAAAATGACAAGAATTTAAATGAAACAAGATAGCCCATTGAAGATACAGGCAAGAGGAATTATATTTGTTAGTATTTACTTAGCCGAATTGATGTTTCTTTCTTTGTAGTGAAACATGATTATTTTTTATTTTCTTCACTTAATTTTTTTATTATAGCATACTCTTTCTCCTATGTCAGATATTTTTAAATCTGATTGTGTATACATACTTTGAACTTACGTACCAAAATGATTCATGTCTTTTATTTTTCCATATGAAAGATACAAATAAGAAGATTTACACGATTACGCACAGTTTGTACTTAGTCGTGTTGACTTAGGCAGGTTTTGAAAGTTCATGGTTACAGGTAGTTGTGACATCAGATATTTGGATGAATCAGCAAGATAAAAGGTAATGGAACTTAAAAGAAACGTAAATAATTATGAAATAAATTGTCGAGCGAATTCAAGTATTTATTTGGTTGTTATATAGTATTAATAAATATATGTTTATATAATGTGGAAGTATTCATTTATTTACTCCAATTTACAATCGTAAATTTCCCCATAAATTATCGAAAAATGTTACTATAGCATAAATAGAAAAAGAGTAAATTTATACGAGAATTTAAAAAACTGCATTATATTTGATACACTTTATGATTAAATCTGCAAATTAAAATATTTTAGTTTCGTTGTGTTTTGAATTGCTGCCGTCTTAAATATTAACTCATAATCGGACATAATCGTGGCATTATTGCTTCTTTCATACATTTTCGCAATAAATTTGTCAAGTTATTTTTACTCAACGAAGTCTAGTTTAAAATACATGTTAAGCTATTTAAATCATAGAATATCTGATGTAGTAATCATATGCTATTAATATCGTGCCTAATTTTGTTGCATGTTATTATATTTATTAGGAAGAGGAAGTCGAAAATAGAACAGTGTATATTGAAAACGTGTGCGTGCGTGACTGCCTTTTATTATAAAAGTAATATATGCTGTTACACAATAAATATATACATGTTTTTATATGGATTACAAGATAATAACATTGATAATACAATGAATACATAAAAAAGCAATTTTATAATGCATATTATTTAATATCTTTACAATAATTGCCTTGGGATTTTCCAAATTTCTATAGTTCCTTGTGTGTCACCAATGGCTACCATATTTCTATAAAACAAGTATTACAAACAATATAATGCAAATTACATATTATTACAAATCATATATTATTGATGCATACTTCAAATTTACACATACATATGTATATGTACTACGAATGCTTACTTTCTTAAATTCACACGTAAGCAGCTAGTGTTTTGCCTATCAGTGGTCTCAAAATTTATATTTGTCACAGATTTTCCACCAGTGACGTTATACAGTCTAATCTCCGAGCCAGCACCATAAGTTGCGAATATGTCTTGATTCCCGAGCATCCATGCTAAACCCACGATTGTATTTTCACAAGAAATCGACGTCAAGTTCGTGTGCTAGATTATATAAAGGTTTTAATCTGTTATGGCGTTCAAAGTACAAAAATAAACTCTAACGATAAAATTATTACCTCTTCAAAGTGATATATACGAATTTCTTTGTCAGTGCCAGCAGTGACGAAAAGATTACGTATCGGGGAACATTTAATGCACGTAATACTACCTTCGTGCCTTTCATACTCGTCTACCACAGGATCCATTAGAGTTTCATCATCTAAAATTAAAAATTGATTATTACTTTCATAGAATAAAATAAAGTTTAAGAATTTATTAGAAAAATCCATACCTTCGATAGGAGCAACACGATCTAAGCTACATTTGTATATTCCACCGCATAAGGTACCCACGATAAAAAATATGGGATCTCTGGACAAAAAATCGAAGGCAGTAATACATAATCCGGATTCCATAGCGCGTTCACGTGTGCCACCTGCGCTACGTGGCCTTGAGTTTTCTATTGGATTATATTCTTTGGTTAATTTCAGTCTAAAAACATACAACATATGTGATTATAAATAAATGTTTGTAAAAACTTGTTGATAGTATTAAAATAATTACCGTTTATATTCACGGGCAACTGTAAAATTGGCCATCATCTTGTGGATGAAAATATATCCATCTTTGCTGGAGCTCACAAGCAAGGACACATCATTTATAGTTCTTGCTTTCCAGTACACTTGAGACACACAATCCCCATGGGTACAAATTGTTGTTGGTGCCACTGATACATTGTCTCTTAAGTTCCATACAAGAACATCACCTTGGTATAAATAATATTTACAATTAGTTCTTAGCTTATAAATAACATGTTTTTTCTAGAAATTTTACAATTAAGTAAACTACCATTGAATAAACCAGCAGATATAATGGATGGTTCAGTTGGATGATAAGCCAACGTTGTTATACAGGCATTTGTTTCCAGTGTTTTATTTGGATTATCTGTGAAACTACCCTCCTTTGTTTGATTATACAATTGCATTTTAGATAGATGGTCACACCATGTTTCATGGTAAGGAATACCAAAAGAAACTGCCAATGTTCCTCCTCCAATACTCCAACTCATATCACTTACTTTCATCTAAAAATATTATTAAATAACACAAGGGAATGAAAGAAATTAATAACTATAAAAGACAACAAATGCCTGAGAATCAGATTCAGTGCTATGAATTTTTTGCAGAAGCTGTGTGCTTGTCAGTAAATCTTCATCAATTTTTGGTTCATAATCTTCAAATGCATTGGTTCCATAAGATTCATCTAATGCTTCCAATATACAAGGCGTAACTCTATTTAAAAATTGGGCCAGTCTTTCATAGTTCACTTCTGGCTTCTTCTTCTCTTCGGTTATAGTTTGAGTCTAAACAATGCAAAAATATTAAAATCAAATTTAGCCATATTTTTAAGATATGTTTACAAATACCTCGACAGTTCTTGTTTCGACGGTTTGCACGGGATTCTGATTATAAACAATTTCTGTTGTTTGAACGTTCGTAGATTGATGCGATCTGCCAAATATTAAACAATTAAAACGAATAAAAAAATTTTGATCATATAAATGAAAGAATACGAAATTTTAGGCACGTACTTCGTAGTAGATAATTGTGAGTTGAAACTCACTGCTTCGAGTGAACGATTAGTGAACATTATTATGTATATTGTTAGAAATATTATGTTGTTGCAAAGTTAGTATTTTAAATAGTGTATGAAGTTGTTTATTAAATTACTAAGTATTTTATAAGATCCAAGAGAAAATAAAAACATTCAGTAGAGAGCATACGTGTGAATTTACAAATGTGAATCAGCTGATGGATATCATAGCGCCATCTGAATGCAACTATTACAAATAAAAATTGATGCATAGGCGGTAAAGAAGCAAATTAAAATTGCCATCTAAGGAACAATTAAAATATTACTAACCGGCTTGTAACATTGTATGTATGTATGTAACATTTTATACATATACATGTGATTTTAGATACATGCGATCAACAATCACGACTGTTTTGGTTCTCTACGTGAATCAACTGCAATACCATAATAATTTCTAAATGCAACATATAAAGATTCAATGTATAGATAGATTACCGTAATTTAAAGATATCTTTTCAAAACCTATGACAAAGCACATCTTTCCTTCTTTCCTTAAACTAAGCGTATTATTATTTTATTGCGGATCGTTATAGTCGGACACTCGAATGTCGCTCATGGTTCGTTCAGAACCTTTCTCTAGTATCAATCTGTAAAAATACCTCAACAGGTAAATACGTATTTCTTCTAAAGGTCTGCGCTTATTCTGGTTCTTTGCAATTGCATTAAGTTGCACTTCGAGACAGTCGAATAAAAATTTGCATGAACGTCCTCCCGTACTGCAACAATATGTTAGTCAAAGAACTGTAGGATAAAAATGTATTATTCATCGCGTATGGTTCCTTTACATATTTGAAACGAACAAAGCCATACCAGGAGTCTTTTTTATTGAACATACCGGTTTTATCTGCAATAAATACTTCGAAGCTTGGTGCATAAAAGCGGCTTGTGGTAGCACCATCAAAAATGGTAATCGCGCGACAGTCTGTCGCCGCGATTTAGAATAGCATAGATTTATATGAAGTAGTTCACACGTTATCGCCCTTTCTGTCTAGTACCGCTCGTATGTCTGTCCTTGTCGCACAGTGTCGTCCTCTCTGTCTAGCGCCGCTTGTATCTCCGTCCTTGTCGCACGGTATTGCGCTTCTTACACAAGACATTTACCTCCTTGTTCAAACGTAAGCTATGTGTTACCATCTTCTGTCTTCAATTGATGATAGCACATGATTTAGTCATAGACAAGGAGCGCATTTATGTACGACAAAGACAGATATATGTACCGTGCTGCACAACGAGAACGCTACTGTGCGGCAAGGATAACGATACTGAACAACAGGGACAGATATATATGTTGTATTAGACGAAGAGATCCATACTTGATACGATATTTGATCATACTCGAGTTCGATCAATTGGTTGATGAATTCCGTGAATTTGATCAGGCGCGATCAATTAACAGGGAACGTATTTTCGATATGAAGCGACGGCTAAAACAGAACTGCTATAACGTTGACAGTCAATAAGGTAGGAGTACGCGATGTTGGTAGCGACACGAGCGCGGCTAGTAAAGTACGTATTTGAAACTACGAATTCAATTTTATCGTGTAATAAAATAAGATAAAGTAAATTATTTATATGAGAAATAACATTATATTATTAGTAATAGTTAATTGTTACGGTTCTCATTGTGTTAGCAATGAAATATAGATAAAACTACTACTATTTGTTCATTCGATTCCATAATCTTTACGTTATTTTATCTACTTCTATAATGCGTTGATACATTTATCATCTTTAAGTGAGTACATTGAAGATCACGCGCTTAACAAAATTAAATTTAGAACGATGTAAATATAGAGATACATGTGTTTACGTTTATAGATTATTGAAACTTATACGATATAATCTTTTATTCGTTCATAAAAAATTATAATTTATGATTACGATAAGATTACCAACGGGAAGTAACTCAAAAGTAGAAATACAGATATTTAAAGATTTTAGAAAGAAGACACACGCAAGCATACAGATATTACGATAGTGTGATGTAGACATCTAAAATGAATAATAAAGACGAGCTCTATAGATATCTTGCTCGTCACGTAGTACAAAAAATTCATGGATGTATATGGAGGCTGTGGTAATTGGGCTCGAGCAAATAAGCAATTACTATGTTTTGGCTTGGCAAATATTATAATAACGGGCTAGAGGGGTTAACCAGGTTATCTGGAATATGATCATCGGTTCAGGCGTTTTAGAGAGCGCCAAAACCGGCACCAACCTGCTGCTCACTTTTATTTCCTTTTTTAATATAGTTGTTTACTCAAGGGAGCTTCGTTACTACCTCCATCAAAACTATGCAAAACTATATTCTTCGTTAATTTATATGTTTTATCTCGTAATCATAAAATCACCGAGGAAATTAGAAATTTCGTTGTTTTTGTATTAAAATATAGATAAATTAAGAATTTCCATTAATTATTTTTATTTCATTTTATGTAACATCTTTTTCTTATTTTTAATTGTACAATATGCTAACATGGTTGGGCAGGACAAAAATAAAACATCCTATATATTAATTTCGAATAAATCGGTATTTTCGGAAATGTACCGGAAGTTACGACCGATGTGTTTAATGCGACTTTAATACCACTTCGGGTTTTCCGCCTATTTTCAGTTTCCTGTCGGCGTTTTCGTTTTATTTACCTTGCGGTGCAATTAGCGGTTTGCCGATTTTCTTTTTGATGGTTAAGCTTATGCATTGCCCTGTGTTTTCGGCATTCTCTAATGTTCCGTGAAATTCTATATCGTTAAATAAGTATACACCTTATTTCCTACTCGTCTTTCACAATTTACTTTTTCAATAATACACGATCTATCCGTGAAACGTTACGTTACACCACATAATAAGTATATATTTTTAAGCACGATATCTTTGAAACCCGTGGAGGAAGGAACTTCGAACGGGTGCTCTTCCACCGAAACTCAAAGGACATTCGCTCGAATAATTTTACTTCCTCCGTCGTATGAATTCGTACGAGTTCCCTCGAGCCTTGTTACATACAAAACTAGGAAAATGAAGTATTGGATCATCCTGGCGATTCCATGTTTCTAACTTCTATGGTTGACTTTGTTAAAAATAGCCTGAACTTCGTTCTTGACAAATGAGATCGATTTCACTGCCAACGAAATATATTGTCCGTGAATGTAATACTTTTGATAAGAGCGTAAACTTGCTGAATACAACAGAGTACGAACATACCGATGGATGGATCAAAGCATGTTTGTTTATAACAAGAAATTTTTAATCGACATATAACGCTTTGGTTTGTAGATTTCTGAAATATTTCCAATTTCGTGATCGTAATTTGTTAATAATTAGATATTGTTTGTATTTAGGGTGAAAAAGATTTCTCTCGCTGGCCAACTGGTCCCAGGTGTGTACACTGGGAGCGTGGCAGACGCGTGCTTCTCCCCTCTTTAACCTCAGCCGAACGCAGTTGCTTTTACATGCTTCTTCATTCTTTCTATGTATGTATATATTAATATATGTACTATAAAATAATTTAAAATAAATATCACATAGCCTGGGAAATTTCATCTATATTTCAAGAGGATATGAAATCTTTGTAGAAGAAACAGATCCTGAAAGTTATCTGAGATACGAAAACGTTTATTTCACAGACAGATAGGTTAATATCGTTTTCCTGTATATTATTTTTCTATTATATAGTTTAGCCTTTAGATATTTATCTTTTAGATGCAACGTGGATGGAACAAATCAAATTAAAGTACGAAGGAAAAATAGCGTATACTTAGTATCTATTAAACACAGATAAACATAGATCTTTACGATCCAAGTCGCTTTAAGGTTAAATAAAAACGCATAAATCATGGAAGAGACAAAAAGAGAAGAAATTTACACCTTTATAATGCAAATTAATAGCTCTTCCAAGCATTGCTATCGAAGAGAATAATGAGCCTTGTTTTAGACAATTAAGAGAAGAAGAACGTAGAAACTGGTCACGTAAGATTTGCATTTGAGAAAGGTGGTAATTATTTGCAACGGAATAACGCAATTATCAAATTGACCCTCGCACCCTCACATAATTACTCGCGACTTCAGGATTTAAGTGGATAATCATTGGGAATTGGCGAACTGTTCGTTGAACGTTGAAATTTGGCAAGCGTCAGAATGTGGGGCGCCAGGTCGTCAATGCGTACCATGTAATTTATGGTGAATGTATGTATACATCTCACGTGGATACTGGCGGTAGATTTTAACGCTGAATTTCGAATTTATTTTGCGTGAATTTTTCACGATAATCTGTTTCCGCATAAAAATTTCAACCTATCGTAATACGATAATCGTGTCGTGCTTCAATTGCGAAAAGAACAATCGTGTTCCTAGTTAAATTTCTTTATGTTAGTCAAAGAATTAGATTCGTTTAATTTCCTTTATATTTACACGGAAATCTTCTAACGTGTGTATTTTCTACAGGTATCCCTTGCTTTCAAATCTTTACGTATATTTTAATTACACCTATACGTAATTTCAAGACACGTGCACATTTTTCACTTTCAAGATGTTATTTAATATTAATTGGTCGTTATTAAAACAAAGTATCAGAGATTAAGGTTACCGATGAGCGAAAATTGACAGAGTTGGTGTAGTGGCAGCAACCTAACAGTAGGAGGAAAATGAAATTTTACTCTCAATCAGAGAGCCACTCGATCACACAGGAGGGTGCCATATTGTTACGTTCTAACCATTCTCTCTTCTTCTTTATTTCTTTCTTCTTCCATAATCTTTTCCTCTGGTTTGGATCAACTGTTGTTTTACGAGGACTCTTTAGCCTCGGCAGACGGCCCATTGTATCGCTTATTTCAATGCGCGGATTGTTTTCAAAAAGAAAGCACGATTGTTTCATCTTTTTTTTTTTTTTTTTAGCTTCCTCCTCTTTGATGTTCTGCTATTTACCGATAGTAGCGTATCGAATGTACGGCTATTAAGAGTCTATGAAATTGTTAATGATAGTTTTAGAAAGGAAATGCACGAAATCCTAACTTTCAGCGAGAATCGTAAGACACCTTGTTCTTTAACATCTTGCGAGACAGTTGCGCGATGGTCACTTCTGAAATTTTTTCAATTTCTGCTGTTTGTCGTTTACGTTTCGAGAAATTCTTCAACGAAACGATGGTACAAATCGTTTTTGCCTGTCGTAATACGAATCACTGGAATGGTTCGGGCCACCATGATTTCGAAGCTATTTTCTACGTGGGTCGTTCGAGGCTTCTGGAAATCAATTTTTCCCCTCTGGCGCCAATTAACCAGAATTTTCTCAACTTCGACGTAGGTCCTTTGGTGCATGGTAGTTTCAAACTTTAACTTTGGGAAAGTTAATCGCTCCTTCCGTTTTTCTTTTTCCTCGCTTCAGTTCAGCCAATATAATTTGTCGAATTCATTCTCATGTCCACGTGATCTATTATCGTATCAAGGATGAAAAAACGCATTAAAACAATGCATTTTCTCTTTGGTTATTTCGTACTTGAAATATTTTTGAAATAAATTCGTTTACTTTTATTTTTCATATTATCTTTTATTTTCCAAAGTCTGCTTGAATAGATATAGCAGAGTAATGATATCATAAATCTTAATGAAGCAAAGTTATTAGTAGACACATTCGTAGAAGCATCGTGAATTTATCTGAAGTTTCTAATTTGGCCTTCCATTCAATACGATGGGAAGAATATAATCGGCTTATATACATTTAGTTGACTAAATCCAGGAAAATGTGCCTACTATCTTTTTCTCCTTCTACCTATTTATCTCCTTTTGAACAAATTGATGCACAGTCGTCGCGACGAGACGAAAGTTGCACAAAAGCTTAAATCACGATAGACCGTGGATACCGGCTAGTTAGGAGAGTTTTGATGAATCCTAATCTTGTGAAATATATGCGTGAATAACGAGCCACGACGGCCATGGTGCGTTTGAATTAAAACGTATTATCCTTGTCTATCCTACCGACTAATATCTACTAAATGGCGACTAATACCAATCCTATTCATACGGATGATATGCTTCAATGTGACGTTTACTTTTATATACTAGAATGTCATAATCTGACGCCATCCACGCAGCTTCATCATCTTTTAACATATTTAGTATCAGACAGTTAACGTTTAACAGATCAGAGACTCGAGCGAAATCTTTGTAAAACGGAAGAATTCCTTTCTTTTTTCAATTCGATTATTCCTCCCATGCTCTGTTTAACGTTAACTAATTAGAATATAATTGGAATATTTATATAACTTGACTTAATTTAATTTATCTTAATTTATATAACTTAAACGCGATCGTAGTATATGATACGGTAGAAGATAAAAAAGCAAAAGTGTTGGTAGTTCGGTTTCAGTCGAAAGTCGTGGGAACCGTTTTGATAGAATAGGAGAACGAACGACGTAGGAAGGTAGGAGAAGGAAACGAAGAATCTTGGTGGAAGATACAAAAGGGAAAAGAGAAGAAAGGGAAGGAAGGTAAAGCCGAGCAAAGTTTGAACGATGGGATGAGATCGTTGGTTCTGATTCCAAGCAAAAATTCGTGATACAATGCGAGCGTTTTCATTCCAAATAACGTAAATTCAATGTATATCCTGTTTTATTTACGAACTTCGATTAACGACATATCGTTGTATTTAACTACTTGTTCTCTACAACCTGCTTACTCGCAACGTTAAATAAAATTATAATTACAATAAAATTACAGTTGTTTATTCGGAGAAGCATAGAAATTTCAAATAGTAATCATAAAATTGTACGATTATAACGTTATAACAGAATTCCTGTCCAACTTACTAAATACTACGATATAATTTTCGATCGCGTCAAATTATAAATATTTTTCTATCAACGTTCACTCTCTCTCTCTCTCACTTTCATATTTATTTTCATTACTCGTAGATACATCGCTTGTCCAGATACTTTTACTTGTTGCATTTTAAATACAGGAAACCGCTTATGCAACGATCGCAATGTTCAAGAAACGACGAATACCGTGTACGTCTTTAGATCTGTTGTGTTCTCGTCATCAGCAAGACCTTTCGATGCGCGATAATTGGAGTCCCGAGAGGAAAGTATTCTTTCTCGTTCCTTGTCGGCTGTAGTTGTTCGTAGTAATTTAGCAGGTAGCGGGACCGCACGTTTCTACGTGGCCATGTTCACCCTCTGTCCTCGGCTCTCTCTTGGACGCCCTCCAACACCCTTTCTACCCATTCCGCGTGTATTTAAAAGCGTTTAAGGGTGCCCTCCAATCTCAAGTGCTCTTCGCCGGATACACAATGGTTCTTGCGTATTATTTGTTGGTGAAATAACATGCTGTCAGTTATGGGGGATATGCTAAATATATAGGGTACGGCTAGAAATTCGAAGGAGAATCGATCGAACTCGTCCTGGTGCTCGAGTGTTGTGCTTCGAGTCACGTTGAACCGGCGCGTTCACGTTTCAGAAGATTTTTATATCGAACGATTCTTTCAAGAGAATCCGCATCAACATGGCTATGGTTGCATTTCGGGCACACGTATTCATGGATCACAGATTCGGACTTTTCTCTTCCTCTTCGTCTTTATTCTTAAGTTGTCAATTCGCATCGTCGAGAAGATACGGAAGATTCTGTCGATCTTCCGATTTCTTTATTTTCTTTCCCGGTATTTAACGATAAAATGAATTCGAAGTAGCAAGGTAAGAGTTTTTCTCTTGGTAAAAGGAATTCGATTTATTTTTATTTTAATGACTATACGTGTTCTTCTATTTTAGCGATTTGCAATTTATTCATTTGTATACTTTTGCTGCACAGGCTATGACAGATACGTATATGGACGTCTAAACGGCTGATCAAACGCCGATCAAGAATTTCGCAGTTATAAATTTACTCATGCTCAAGGTTAATCAGTCTTCCGAAAACAAACAGTTCCGCCTCTTCGTTAATTCGTGCATGCTCTCGAAACGATAATCAAATAACGCCGAATCGATCGGACACAGGATACACGTAATTAAAGAGTATGTAATTATGGACTTTATCGAAGACGAGCGGTATTAAGTTATTAGTTATTAATTGCTTTATTAGATTAAGCGACCGAAGATGCGTCGAGAGGCGGAGAATCGGTGGTATAAATTCGCCGTAATCGTTTCCTTCCTCCGCCTTTAAATCGATTAATAGTACAAATAGAAACAATAAATCATATTTTAGTAGAATACCAATTAATTCTTATAGATTGAAATAAACTTTACTATAACAAAAAAAAAATATATATATGTATATATATAATAATTTAAGTTTACAACTAATAAGCTCAATTAAATAATTTTTATTTTGAGAGTTTTTACGACGAGTTTAGTTTTGTAAAATATTAATTCAGTAAAAAATCCGCATAACTAAGTTCACTCGAGCAAGCTTTTGAATTACGAATGACTTAATCTTTAATACTTTAACTGACAGCCAAAATATACGCAGTTAGTTACTATTACCAACCTTTTTCTTGTTTTATACAATTTCCGTACGCAATAAGAGGGAACCGTATCTTGTTAAAGTCCAATCCAGTTAACATTACGGCCTGGTCTGCTATCATCAGATTACAATGTAAAGATACTAAAGGTGGTAAAACGCTGACAGGGTCACGAAACGTGTATTGTGAATTCCTTTAGAGTCGTAACGAGTTGCAAGCGTGGGCGGACGTAAGTGCGAGACACGTTTCACCTTCTACTCTGACGGGATAATTTTCTCTTCTGGCTTATCCCTTCTTCACCGTCCATATCATTCGTTCATCCTTCCAGAGGCATCGTATAAAAGTAGGTAGTCTGATTGCCTAAACCGACGTTTTATTTTTACTACAACTCCGATTCGTTTCTCTCGGCGATAATAACGATCGAACGCGGATTATGTGCGTGAACAATTATTGATCGCGTTTCTGTCTATCGGCCAGCGTCAAATTGTATCGAATCTTTCACAGAATTCTTCCGTTTCCTTTCAATATCTTCGAAACGTGCATTTATTTTAGAAATCATAAATGTAAGTAAGATCGTCGAATAAACGTTACGTCTCTGTTGTTACCAACACGAAAATGTTATTTGATTTGTGGCCGAGAAAGAGTCGTTCGTCTGTAATAAGCGTACCGCCTCTTCCTCAATATATTTGTCTTGATGGCTCAATGCGCACGTGACCGCTCGAGAGCGGCATGACTTTACAATACGACCCTCGAAACGGTTATAGCTGTACCAGCGATGAGAACGTAAAAGGCTGTAAAAACATTCTGGTAACCGGTAGAATAATTCGAAAAGCAGAATGAACGACGATCGCGTACAATTAAGCGTCCCGTTTTACTTCGTTACACGTCTCTTGTCCGCCAACGTTGGCTTTCAGGCGCAACAAGTAAACGCGTTCGATGTAGACAAAATTCAGGAAACAACTTTCAGTTCTGTACTTTTGTTTCATTTTATAGGAAAAAGAAGTTGCGAAAGGGAGACTATTTTTTTCTTTCTTCTCTCCTATGATTTCACTTTTCTTTTCCTTTTTTTCTTTTCTTTTCCTTCGATAAAAAGCGCATAACTGGTATCAGATACTTGCGGGACGCTTGCGAGGCGTGTAATTCTTTCGTGTTACACGCAGACGATTTCACCGCAGTCATCCGCTCCTCGTCCGTGTGTCGTTTTAGTAAGTAGCGGTAAGCTTGTCGGTCCGAGATGGTCCGAAGATAGGATCAAAAGAGGTGAGAGGACCACCCGGTCTATTTAGAATATGAAGAACCATGACATTGGTGTCAGATGTCTCATCGAGAATGTTGACACCTGTAAGCGCTGTTGGAACATTGGAATCAGTGGCAGGTTGTGCGTTAATTTTAACGCACCATGGTAATAGCAGCTGGAACACGACTGTTGATAGAATACGTTCGATATTTACCACTTTCCACATTTACGATTTTTCCACTTTTTCGTTCAATCGCGTAAGAATTATATTTTACGACAATTTTTATCTTACGAATTTATTACAATTATTTACAATTTAACAAAAAAATAACGGAGCCAGAAATTCTTAGTGGTTCAAAAAGTGGTTCTAGATACAGATAAGACATCGTTAAAAATTAGTGGAAATCGTTATCGTCTCCAGAAATTAATCAGTGAGAAAGATCGTTCGAAATGGTGTTACAAATAAATCGCCCTATTAGAATCGCGTGGAACTTCGTACGAAGACGATAACGATCGCTACGAGCTTTCGAGGCTATGCTTTCCGTGAATAAAGCAGAAACTTACTAATGAAGAAGGAGCAAAAGTACAACTAAGGCGAAGCTTAGTAAATCTTATCGCGAACCGTCATCCTCTCATTGACTATGCATTCCCAGAGGAAAGCCGTGAATTTTGCCTCGGTATGTTTCAGCTAACTGGAATATCTCACTAGAAGAGGTAGGTGCCACTAAATTTCCTTAAACCTTTTTTCCTCTTTTTTCAAGATTCGGTTCTGATGCCGTTGACAATCTGATCGTACCTATTCCCACGAGAAAAACAGAGATAAAAGTAGAAAAAATGGAAGAAAAAAGAACGCGCGTAGTGCGGTAGAAGAAAAAGGAAAGGTAGAAGCTTGTAATCGTTTGCCGATCTTCGCAGTGTTGTCTCAGAAATGCTCTTCGCACCTATTTTAACGCGCATGTATTATCGAGAGATTGGATCAACAGGTATTTATTTTTCGAACAAAAACTTCCAACGACAGTTCCCGGTTTCTCGTCTAGCATTTTTTCACTGATTCGCATCTCGAGTTATTTGTCGTGTAGGAAAAAAACGTGTTGGAAACGAAACGTATAATGAATTGGCGGCAGGTTGGTTTTAATCGGAAATTACACCGGTTTTTGTTCGATCTGTTACAGGTTACCGAATATCGAACGAATCAAATTACGAATCCATATGATAAACACCAGATACATTTGCCCGATACATTTTTCATCTAAATCCGTTCTAATAAAATTTGACGAATGTTTAAAAAGAACTTTTGTTCGATCGAAAGATCCATACCGCGCGGCGCACTTGTTCAAAGTCTTACGGATATTTGTTTCCGGTATATAAATTATAATACTAAATCGATATAAGGTAAGAACGGAAATTTAAGCAGTTCTCACGAATTAACGAGTAATTCACGATAACGTCTGACGAGACTATCCAAAAACAGCGCCGCCCACATCCGGAGGAGGCATATACTGTTAGTGATGGTGGTGCGATCAGGTTGATCAGTGATCGGTGTAACGCGTCCGTCGGCTTTACCTACTTAACTCGCATTTATCCAGAGTGATCTGAACCTTTATCGTAAATTGGGTCGTCCTTATAAATTCTGTCCGACTTTATAATTTTCGGATAAATATGACTTATGATCGAACAGCGTGCGAACTGGCACATGCACAATGCGAACGAAAAGAGTAGAAAATTATACTTAATAAAATTACATACTCTCGTACAGTTTGTAATATCTAATGCTTGTAACGTATTATTCGATATGCATTAGGCTTGCGTAACATTAACATCATCGTGTATATTATGCACGAATATCTCGCGTATCGCGTTTCAATTACTACGTAATACCTATAGTCTTATTTTTTATTCATATATTTTTACGTTCGTTTAGGTTTATTTTATTTATCTTTTTCAGGTTCTCGATACATCGAAATCGAATCGAACCGCTTTTGATCTTCGAATTAACGTGGTGGACGGACGAATGATAGCGTGATTTGGCATAATCACGAGCATTAGTAGTGAAAATATAGTTGCACCTATTACGAGGATTTGCAGGTAAAGGGTAGTGAGAAGGTGGGCCAACAGGGCAGGGTGAATAAGGCGCTCGAGCCTACGCGGGTCGCTTTTTCGAGGGAGGACGAGCCATATGGGGAGCATACGGTAAGCAGGCTGCTGCACCCGCTGCCTCGAGGGTTTAATCTACCTACCGTCCGCCAAATTACCATCCGAGGAAATCGTGTATCCTCGAAAGATCGCTGTGACGACGTTTCCGTTATTACTGACTTTACTGCATAAGAATGGGTATCACGAGGCCCATTAGTTTAGCAAAAGAACACTCGACTTTATTTCTACTTATCAATACGCTGTATGTCCATCGATGGATTTAAAATTTGTTTACAGGCGAAATAAAGTCCGATCCGTTCTTGTAAAATACGGCAAAAGATAAGAAATACCGTGTTCCGTCGTCGTTGTTGTCTTTATATTATGGTTCTGTGTAAAGACTTGGCTTTTTTAATTCGATTCTTTCGGTTTTCGTCGAAGAAAAGCAGACACTGTCTAGTAGACATTCCCGGGTTTTGTCTCTCGCTTGCCAACTGTCCCAGGTGTACGTGTCTGAGGATGAAGGCAAAAGGCCCAAGAAGACTCGAGGCGTGTGGCTGGCGCGTGCTGCTAGTCCCCGATTCCGTTTCCCCGCCCTTAAGTTGCTTCCGATCGTTGTCTGCCATAATCAGCATCACCACTGCCGCCGCCACCACCACCTCAACAGCTACGGTCACGCTTTTTAAATACGCGAAGCGAGCTTTCATGCCTTCATACCCACGGAAATCGTATCGTATTTCCTCCCTTCTTTTCTTATTTCGTTCTTATTTTCTTCGTTCTCCAAGCCTTATTATTCGTCATAATCACAATTCCCCGTTTATTTCGTTCGTAAAATCTATTAAACAATTTTTTTTGGTTTTATATCAAAGATGTTTCGATCGAATGCTTACGTTCTACGCGTCGACATTCGTTGACATATTTCTTGGAATATTAGTTTGATAGATTTTATGGGGAAAATGAATGGAATAAACCGATGGTAAGGGAAATAGAATCGTCGTTGATCGCTTTGACGAAACTGTTTATATATAACAGAAGTGGAAATTTGTGTTATTCGTGCTCGAACATTATTATGGAAATTTGAAATGTAAGTTGTTTGTTCCTTTCGGCGGTAAATTTGCATAAACACGGTGATTTTCGAACCAACCAGAAGATGATATAACGCTAATTTGCAACTTTTAACTATTCACTTTTCACCGTCACGAATATTTTTCTCTTCTAAGCTATTCTAACCGAAATACCTTGTTTAACGTAAAATTCGTTATCGTCGCGAATTAATTAAAAATATCCCGATACACGTAACTATCGTAGTAACGTCTATCGATATAATAACATTCGTATGGAAAGGTAAAGCCTTTTGTCAATTTTCACAAACAGACCTGCCATTGTGAAGCGTTGTTAGGTAAAATGGATTTCTTAAAATATTGTGGGAAAAAAGAAAATAGGAGGAATAGACGGTGAAGAAAAGAGAAGAAAGGTACACGTTTTAAGTACTAATTTGTAACATTCTGAAAGTTTGCAAGAATGAATTGTATGGCACGCGAGGCTATACGCCAACGTTTTTTTCCATCTGACACGGTAGATTATTGGCAAGAGCGGCTTCTTTGATAATTCCTAAGGCGCGTTAGCATTTCTATGGCGTTGAATTGCTTTGGTCCGTTTTACTGAAGCGCCAAAAATCGTTGGTATCGCGTCACCATTGTGTTACGTTTGTTGGACACGTTGGCCTGTTTAACCATTTATCTCGTCATTGACGTTAATCAGAGCGATTTCGGCTTCGGCAGAGATCTTCTGCAAGGATCCATATAATTTGGTTTGTCACGCTTATACGTAATATGATCGATGCACGTGTACATGCGAACAGAGTATCCTATATTCCTATTTATCGATACAAATATACCAAGAAATTATTCCAATTAATTTCCTAATAATCTGTTCGATAACGAATTTATCCTAGTCACTCGCTTTTCTTCTTTTCTTCGTCGACGTTTCCCAAATTTTTAATACGTTTTTAATCGCCGATTCTTCCTTGCTACTTAATCTTCTACTAAAAACCGTGACTGCCCTTCGGTATAATTATTAAGTATTCTCCAAAACCTGGAAACCAGGTTACCCATCGCAACGATTTTAATCTAAAAACGAGGGTTTTATGGGCTCAGATGAAGCTGGGCATAGATATATGCTACGGAAATAGATGCCATGAAATCTCATAGGATCCAAATAGCGTTCCCTTTGCGTTTTACCTACGTTTAGGGTTAAAATCCGTTTTTAGGGAAGGAAATTTGACAAACAGTCGAAGGGGCGGTAACGTGAAAATATATTTTTCTATAAACTTTTGTTTCTTTGGTCGAATGGTCCGATCTGGTTCACCCGTGCGATAGTGGGCATTCTATGTAATTCTATAGTAATATGCTGATATTGTTTAGAGTAATTTTCTTAATATATTATTCCGATCGTATCGATAGAATATATTTTAATAATGTTATTGAAATCTATGTAAATTTCAGTCTATCATAATTTTATAATTTTCATACTGGACAAAATTATATATAATAAAAGATTAAGTAATTAAAATTGATCGTAACACACTTTACTGCTATTATGCGAATCTAACGTAACATAAATACGATAATCTTAGGTAATAAACGGTGCATTCCATTCATCTCGTATCGAATCTTTGAAAACTACTGTAGTAGTAGTAAGTAATGTTTTTATATTCAGGACCACACAGGTAGCCGAGGCATATTAACTTCTGCATGCAGATTCTACCAACAATCAATGGTAACGCTATATTCAATTTTTATACTGAATATTAAGCAGCATCGTATCATGTTACCGGTAACTGCTTCAATCCTTATCCGAATTTTATATTCTCACGATCAAAGTTGGCAAAGACAATTACGATGTTCTCAATCATATTTATCAATTTGAAATTATCGACCATATTCGAAATTACAATGTCGATTTCTATGTATTACTATATCGTTTAAACAAATAGACACAAGGTTCTCGTTTATACGTAATATGTATAGTCTTTGCTCCACTACTCTGTATTTTCTTTTTCTTTCTTCTTCTTTTTTTTTTCGCTCAGAGATTCAACGGAGTTCAGGTATCCGGCGCGTAGAAAAATTTTAACGCGTTTACGACTGACCGTCACGGCGGAAAATCCTTTGAAACATCGACTGTCGTAATTACGAGCGACTTATAACAGTGTGGTAACCCCTTCATTTGTGAACTATGATAAACTGTTGCTCATCTACGGTTCCGAGATTTGCCTCCATGATTTATGCTAATACAATGGACCTACCTCAAAGTATCTTCTACTAAACGCTCTATTAGGCTTAAGTTAATTACGAGACTACCTTCTTGTGGGTTGGCTCGACGCGATCGTTACCATATTACGATACATATATTACGCCCTTAACGATGCCAACCGCTTTTGCATTAAATTTGGACAAGCGACGATCACAAAAAGCATAGAAGTTTTTTTTTTTGTTACTGTCAACGCGTTTATATCTGTTGAGGTTGACTAATAGAGGAAGTGGATGAATTTGTAATAGAAAAATATATTGAAATAAGTATAAGTATAAGTACAGGTATAGCGTACACTGATCCTGATCCTCGCCTTTTCAGCGTTACAATACAATAGAACTTGTAATGGAAAAATATATTGAAATAAGTATAGGTATAAGTACAGGTATAGCGTACTCTGATCCAGATCCTCACTTTTTCAGCGTTACAATACAATAGAACTTGTAATGGAAAAATATATTGAAATAAGTATAGGTATAAGTACAGGTATAGAGTACACCGATCCTGATCCTCACCTTTTCAGTGTTGCAATACAATAGAACTTGTAATGGAAAAATATATTGAAATAAGTATAGCTATAAGTTCAGGTATAGCGTACGCTGATACTGATCCTCACCTTTTCAGCGTTACAATACAATAGAACTTGTAATGGAAAAATATATTGAAATAAGTATAGCTATAAGTACAGGTATAGAGTACACCGATCCTGATCCTCACCTTTTCAGTGTTGCAATACAATAGAACTTGTAATGGAAAAATATATTGAAATAAGTATAGCTATAAGTTCAGGTATAGCGTACGCTGATACTGATCCTCACCTTTTCAGCGTTACAATACAATAGAACTTGTAATGGAAAAATATATTGAAATAAGTATAGCTATAAGTACAGGTATAGAGTACACCGATCCTGATCCTCACCTTTTCAGTGTTGCAATACAATAGAATTATGATAGGGAGCACGTTGATATATTTATAGCCTAGGACATTAGCAAGAAGTTAATCTTGGTGTGTACCTCTAGCTGAAGGCTACAAGAGACAACAATAGAAATCTACTTATAGCTCCTTTTGTTTCTAGACCTTGTAACCCAAAACAAAATTTATATTCAAGGGCACAATAATATGGACCTCTCCTTACTTTCAATGTTTTCACTAAATCCTATTCTCTTCGTAACAGCGATCTCCAGATTACGGGTATACAAAAGAAAAGGTTTAAGGGTTTTCTTCAAGTAATTACTACAACAATATCATTCAAGGGATAACGGCAATAAGTATCGCTATTTTTCTATCACGATATTTAAAATATTGCCTTCTAAAATATTATTTACGAGATGAGTTATAGATTACCATAGAAGTAGCTAAAGTTAAGATATGTAAATTTAATACGTAGAACATTTTGACCACCAACGAATCTATTGTTGTCTTGCGACCACGATTATGGACAATAACTTCATTTTCTTCTGGCTCCAGGTTCTGTTACTTGTCGGCGTTTGAACATACCGACACGCCGCCTAGTTATTTGAGCACCCTCCGATATACCATTTCCAGAGCGTAATCGCTAATCACTCGTCCGATTTCAAAGAAAGGGACAAAGTCACAAATAAAGACTAGTTTCGAACGTTACTTCGGTTTTGGGATGCGCCGCTTCGACCACCGAAGCTCTATATAACTACGCTTGTTGGCTGATTTTACGGTTTCTACGAAACTACGTTCCCTCTCCAAGGAAATCGCAATTTTCGTCCTTTAACAAAATTTAGAACGTTCTTATGCAAGCGTTACTTAATACCATATGCTCAATATACGCGTTTAGATACACGCGCGCTACCGATGACAAATTTTCAAGCGCTAACGTTATCAAGACATTTACCATTTGCCATTAGCGCCGATGTTTCTTTCAAGAATCAAAGTTTCGTCCTTTAAAAATCGTAATATTTCTAAATCTTCAGTCATGGTGTAATTTCAAAACGGAGTATCTGCGAAAAGAACGAGAGGCGATCGATAGCAACCTCGAAGAGAGGAATGTGAATTTTCGGATGAAAAGTTTTCCAAATTATCGCGTAAATTATTGAATATTACCCACGGACGCGCGTGAACATTGTTAAATATCTGACAGAATTTGTAAAAATTGTAAAAGCCAGATCTTCGAAGTTTACCGTTTCTTAGATGAAACAGGAGGATGCGGTTTTCATCTCGCCTTTCAAGGAGTAAGCCGGGCGGTTCATAATAGTCGATGATGCTTAAACACGAATAGCGGCGGGACGACGTCGGGCCAGCCTGGAAGGACAAAATGAGGAATTCGAAAGCGGAACCGGATAATGTGGTAATTGTATTCTGGGAATCAGTTCGGCACGCACTCCTTAACAAGCTTCGACGCGGCTCCCCTGTCTGGCTCTAGACACGGCAAGTTGAACAGCATAGACGAACGGTCAGTTCGTTGTGGTATACAATACTCGGATCTATCTTTTTGATAGCGCGTGATTTCTTTTCGGAAGCACAGGTGTCAGAGTCACGGCTGTCACGTCCGAGCTGATCAATTATCATCAAGATCTCGTTTTGCTAACACGACTCGCTAACTTGTCATCTGTCATGATTTTCAGGAAACGGTTATTGCGATTCAAGGATATGAAAAATATACCAATTATGGATGCTGTTTTTTTAACAATTCTATTTTCATGCGGTAGCGCCTGTCGACTATCTTTAATCGTAGAAAAATGGATCGATCGATGTTATCACGACGACTTTGTTTTCTACATTCCTAACTCTGCTCGTAATACGATAGATAAGATTTCAACATAAACTTGAGACCTATTGGGAAATTGACATTGTTACAGCAAGATAAAATAATCGTTACGATGATGTAATAGAATACAATAACAGGGCGATAAGCGAATGAAATAAATGTTAAAAATTATAGATAAGTGTGTCTATGTAATGAATTTATTAATATCGAATAATAAATCATTCCACGATCTTTCTTCTGAAATTTTTATCCCAGAATTTCAGCTCAGAAATCGATCAATCGTTCTGGCCAATTTCGAACGTGAATACTCCTCTCGATGAATTATTAATAAGACGGAAAATGTTAAGAAACGAAAGGGAAAATGGGAGGAGAAGAATAGCGAATGAGATGAAACAAATGATAATTAGTCGATCTCCAAGCCTGCATTCCTCGTTATTTAGCCTGTCTGCGAAAGTTTACATCTCTATTTCCAAATACATATTCATTGAATATATCTATGTGTATTCTATATAGATATCGTTTAGAGTCAACTTCGTGGAGGGTCAGACGAATAGCGTCATACGGTGCTCTCATAAATTACCACTAGTCGGATAACATGTTATTTGCCACTGAGCTCACAAATGAGTGCACTTTGTATTTAATTACTCGACTCACGCCCAGGGCGCATCCTCATGACGGGCCTACCTCAGATCATTTTTACCCAAGGAATATCCCTTCTGTCGATCCATTTTTCCTTTCTCACACTTTCTTCTCTTCCCTCCTCTTCGCTTACTACCTTATCGAATCTTCACCTCGTTTCCTTTATTTTTTTTATATATCTTTTTTCCATATTTTATTCCTCGTAAGCAATATGATTAATCGCGGCAATTAATAATTACGTTCTTTAGTTCTACCGAAGAATGGTATTTTACGATGTATTTCGTCTCTAGAAATACTTTTTGTAGTATTTTTATTCTTAACTTTTGTCGATTATTTCTTCTTCCTCGCGGAGTAACAATTGGCGATGTTATTTATTTAACGAGTTCGTTTTTCGTTCGACCAAGGGTAATTAATAGAAAAATCGAGAATTCTTTGGCAAGATTTTGACAAGCAAAGACAGGATGAGTGGGTTGAACTGATGCACCGACGGGGTGAGCAGGTAAGCAAAAAGGTGAAAACAAAAGGCAGAAGGCAGAGGTAATGCTGTTGGTGAATAGAGTAAGGATAGACACAGACAAGCGTACATTTCGTAGCCCTAATTATTGGTTCCGTCCCAGTTCCGTTCTGGAACAAGAATATAATAAATGGAAGCAATCAATTTTTAAATTACATCCCAATTCGACGGAAGAATATTCTCGCGTGAAAATGGCGAAGATAGTTAGATGTAAAAAGGAATGTATTCTGCATCGATTAATTTTAATTATATACATTTTTCGTTAACTTTCTCGTAAACACGTTGAGACACTTGATGCCTGACAAAAGACTTTATGTTATATTAGGTCGTCCGAAAAGTGTCTTTCTTTTACAGACACGTCTATTACAACGATGTATCTTTATACAAACATGAAACCTAATCTGTCGAACGTTGTGACATTTATCTTGATAGAACAAAAATCATACGTAATTCGATAAAATAATATGAAATGGAAAATATTGTGCATCCATTATTTCCTTATAAAACGAAAGAAACTTTGCGGACGACCTAATATCGTATTCAACACCGCGTTAGGGTAACATTTCGTCTGCATCTTTTTCCAATCAATTTACAAGATCGAATTCTGTTTCGTAAGAACGCCAACGTGGCAATAACATGTTTCTCTTACAATTGCCTTTACGGTAAGTTATGCTAATGAAGAGAAGTTAGGGAAGTTACGCTGACCTTGAAAGACGATGTTTCCCGTTACTAAAAAAGTTGAGAGGTCTCCGATCGCGTGGTTGTTCTCGTTAAAAGTACGAAAAGTACCAAAGGTTTTCGAGCAAAGGATTATCGTGTCGCTACTTAGGAAGAATTTTAAGGCAATGACGGGACGATCCCGAAATCCAAGACGGCTGTGTCCGAAGGGAATGACAGAGATCGGGTTGCTTCGGACCACCTTCGTGCTCGCCGCAAACTTTATCCTACCTGTTTTCGCTAATTGAGCGAGTAAAAATGTAACTGGACCTTACGCCCCTGAGGTATTTGCACCCTTTTGAAGATACGATCCGTTCTTTTCCCAAGATTTTGCGCTGGACCGCGTTCCTCGTTCCACAATCGCTTCAACCGATCGGTTTACCCGGTCAGATTGCTTAAACGTGTACTCCAAATTACCATTATTTATTTAAATAACTTGGTATTATTCACACGGAATAATATTCCGTCATTTTCTTATCTGATTCTCCACTTGCCCTTACGTTTCGTTAAAAAATAGTATTGTACGGTTCATACAAGTATATTCATCGAAGTATAGATCATACTGCGACACGTATTAAATTATCCGAGTATTCGTTGATCCTCAACATCGAGATACGCGTGAATCCTCTACGACGAGAATTAAACAGAAAAATATGTAACTTAATATAGTAGCCACGAAATCGATAATATTTAAAAATACTAGGGGACATAATATAACTGGTAAATCACATTGCGTCGTCAAGGATCGAATCTCGTTACATTAAGCATGTTTTATTATTATTATTATTCGTTAAATATCATTTTTCGTGTGTTCGACGCCACTTTTTAATACCATCGCAAATTATCAACCAGGTATCTCAATAACAGATAATTTCGGTGCATCGTGATCAAAGAGATTCTCGCGTCTGTGTTTACCGTGAATCCTAAGTAAATGATATAAACTTGTACGTGATATGCATTGAATGGAGTTCGTATATGATCACGCACGCACTTACATATGTATTAGTATTAATACATACGTATGTCACCGAAGGGCCAGGTAATAGCCGTGCGATTTTATACGTGATCGTATAGGATGGAGGCGCCGATGCCACCTGTTACGCTAGCCGTTCGCATACTCGGGGCTGGTTGGCTTTACCTCACCGCAGAAATGGTGGGGACCGACGGCGAGTTTTCATTGGTCAGGCGGCACGTGCTGCACGAGGGTGCCTCGCTCCAAAAACGCATAAATCCCCCGGCGGTGTACCAGCCGACTTTAGAATCACCCCGACAGCGGAGTCGGCGTGCGTGCATCATAAACTGCTCTATAGAATCACATACACGCACATCGTAATCAATAAAAAGAGCTTGTTTCGCAACTGGTGTTTCCGTGAAAATACAGTGGAAATTCAGTGAAGACATCGCACAGAGTAAGAGGCCCGCTTATCGACCCTACCGATCCAGTGAGGAGTTTCCATTTCCAAATTCTGTGTTCTATTTCGATTCAGAAATTGCCGGCATGGAACTGCAGGAGATGTTTCGATACGGATATATGTTCCCACCGAGAGAGGACGAGGTCGTATCCTGCACGTATCTGGATTTACCGAGCTACGCTTATTCCAAGAGCAAGTCTGATCTTCCACCAGTAAGCAGCATCAGCATACCGCAGTGCATCGTGTACGACGGAAATCGCAGCGATGGCTGGCACACGCCGAGTCCAACCGCAAGTTTACGATCGGTTAGTCCTGCCACAACTTTGTCCGTGTCGTCAGAGCCTGACACGATAAGTACTCCGGTTACGTACCGTTTATTAGGCTCGATGGAGGAACTGAACAAGAGGTACGCTACGAAGAGGAGCCTCGCTACGATCAACAGCGAGGCAACGCAACACGCTATGAACATGATCGATCTGACGGAGGAAGTAAACAGTATGGACGCGGATACCGATGGAACCGCGGATCCTGAGGCTGAAACGGAGCACGAAAAGGCGCAGTCGTCTCGAGGCAGTGTCATCAGCAACTCCAGCAGTTTCTCAGACAGAATCGTAGACGCTGACAGCGAGGACGATGCCGAAATGAGCGACAGTCCCGATCACATAGGATCCGAGATCGATGGAAACGGGAACAATCGAAACGTGGTGAGAAGGAGAGGTAAATACGTTAGCTCGACGATCGTGAGGAAACGCAGACTGGCGGCGAACGCCAGAGAACGGAGAAGAATGCAGAACCTGAATAAAGCGTTCGATAGATTGAGAGCGTATCTTCCGTCTTTGGGTAACGACCGGCAGCTCTCGAAATACGAAACGCTTCAAATGGCACAGTCTTACATCACGGCATTGTACGATTTGTTGCAATAACATTTTTTCCTCTTTTTCTTTTTTTTTTTTTTTTTTTTTAAGATTTCGCTGAAGATCGTGTTAGTCAACGAACTGGTAAAGTCGGTCGTTGAAATTGAACGAAAGTGTTTAGTGGAATTAACCGGAGGACCGAAATAGTTGAATTTTGGCTTGTGTATAGAAAAGATGTTTCGTCCAAATGTACGAGATATGAATTACGTTTACATTGTTTAGTCGAATTATAGGAATTGTGTTTGAAACGTAGGAACGATCCATTATCATTTTCTTGTAGATATTTACAGCTGTAATTACAGAATATCATTTCAGTTATCCGATGATTCTTATAACTGCGTACCATTCACTCGTTTATCTTTTGTAAAACGATATTGGCCATCGTCTTATAGTTTATATTTTTTAGTATTATTATCGTAATATTTATCATGCGAAACGTAACGATGCGAGAAAGGTTTAGACACGCATTCCCAAGATTTCTGTAAATACTAGAAACTTTGTAAATTTTGTAAAGTAACGATATTTTAATGGATAAATCGTTAACTCGATATTGTATTATAAAGGCGCACCAAGTTACGTACTTATAATTTATTGTATTATAAATATTACTGCGCTCTTTGAGACTGAAACTGCATGTGTTGAAAAATATAATTATTTTATACATTCTCGTAGTTTTCGAATATCCTTCCCTCGCCAATTTCGTTAAGCGAAGTCTTACAATTCGAAGTCTTATAAGAGGACCTCGCAAGTTTAGCTTAAACTCCAAACTCCAAAGAGACTTCGATCTTCTCTTCGAGGCGTAGTAGAACATTTTTTCGCCTCTATAAACGTCTACTCTTCGAACGTTCCTTACTCGACTGTTTTAAGAGTCGCGCAATGGAATAAAGTTTCCTTGTAATTGCTTGAATCGGGTTTAATTTCGTTGAACGAACAAAGTTGTATCATAAGGGATGAAAAGTATATTCGGGGCGAAAGAAAAACAGCATCGTCATCGGTGGTCTGGTCGTCATACGAAACCCACGCGACGCGTCGGTGCCCGGTTTCATTGCAATTTGAGAACCTGCAGCCTCCTTTCTTTAACGATGACTCTTCTTTTTTATTTATCTTTTCGCTCTTTTCACCTTCGATTCTTTGCTATCGTCATCGCACTTTGCTCCACTTCTTTCCACTACTGTTTTCCACGTAAAAGCATTTAATTATTAGATAGATAGCCAAGGACGATCACATCTTTTGCGAAGAGCAATAAAATAATTCACCTACGTGCTTTTAATTCGCTGGAGAAGAATCGCTTTCGTTGCCTAGAGAAACGAAAATCTCGTTTACCTTTACCATTTTATGCCCAACGTTTGATATTTTGTGAAAAATATGGGCGCGCGACCAGCATCCGTATAAACATTGTCTAGCATGTTCGACGTCGAATAAACTATAATTAACACGGTGCAGAGAGAAGAAGGATGAAACATGACATCATCCTGGTGATTAGCACTACATATTTGGTTAGCGTAAACGTTAGAAGGGCGATGTTGCGTGAACCCTCGTTGTACGGAAACTGGAAAATTTGTCGAACATGAGTATACAAACAACGCGTATTTTCTTTTTTTTACGTAAAAAGTAGAAAGATACACGAAACGGTGGTAAAATACACTGTGCTCGAAAGGACCCTAATATAACGCTTTTATCGTGTAACAGCTTCTTCTCGTTGACGTTTTTCTTCGTCAGATAGTACTACGAGGTTTAAAGAAATTGAAATATTTATAAGCACTGCATTTTGTATTTACTTTATATCACTCTGACTGTTTCTATTTCCTCCCTCTCCTTCGTCCTTGATGGATGAAAATTTACATTTGTATCGCATTTGTACAATTCTCACTGCAAATGTTCGATACAGTTCCGAAAGAGAAGATCTTCATTAAGTCTTTCGTAAAAACGTGAAAAAAGAAGAATCGTTTTACGATTGGATTATCGAACGATACGTAAAGATCCCATAAAAATTCGAATGGATGTCGCGTGGCGATGTTGACTTGTCTCGCGAGGCCCTTCTCGTACACGTTCTCATGCCAGCGGACGAGGATTCGTACTCTCGACGGCCGGCTTCCTCGAGATTCCTCGGAAACTTGATAAAAATCGCGCGACATCTTCCTTGGCGGTTAGGGGTTGGGGTATCCTCGGTCAGGCCTTCGTAAAGAAAAAAAATGAAGCTCACGAATAAAAGAAAGGAAGGAATCTCTTAGACGAGAGAACGTAAATATTGTTCAAAGCAATTAATTCTCCGGCAGACTACCACCTTCGCTTTGTCAGAAGGGTTTGCCTTGACAAAGAAGAGGAAGCTGGAACCGCCAACAGTGACCAGTGGCCACTGTCATCAAAATACTCGATGGGGTTGGGGAGGAAGCTGACTGAGGTAAAGGGAAGGGGTAAAACGGAGGATAAAAGACAAACGCCGCCGCGTTGTCGTTGTCTGATCGTGGAGATTGCTTTATTTGAGTACATTTAGCGTAGAGATCTCGAAACCCTGCCGAATATTTTGTCGTAGCCGCTACCACATGCAACCACCCGTCTTTGCCAAGGAAGCCGGGCCAGAGGCGTAACGCATTAAGCATTAAAATAATGTAATCTGCCGGCTGAAATCAGGCGATAAATATAATCGGCCGGCGGAAATTTGTCGGGTGACGAGCACTTCGCTGTGTATATTCGCTGCACCGGTGTCTACCTTCGCTGTATCAAGATTAATTACACGTATTCTCCAACTATGGAGAAAGGCAGTATGTATCAAATCAACTCTCGACAAATTGAGACGAAATTTTACTACCGAACCTGCGCTGTCAAGCGTCACATTTTACATCTTTTTATATGTCATAGGAATTTCTATATTTAATGTAGGAATTTAATTTATTTATATTTAATTTAATGGTATTATAAAATTCAAGTTTATCGATATTACAGAAGGAGAAACATAATCTACTTATATTTCTATTCGATGAAATCAGAATTGAGACACAAAAATGAAGCAAGCTTCGTGCTTATAGACACAAACGCATGGCTGTTTATGCTATTCGCCATACGAAAATCGCGTCGAATATAAACTGGTGCGCATAAATCAATGACGTCCCATCAGCGACAGTCGCTTCAACTCATTCGCGTGACAAACTTGTGCAACTCAGTCCATACGTCCAATATAAGAGTTGCAGATGCATGATTTATTCAGGAGATCGGTCCTCTTTACAAGGCAATATCAAAATATTCATCGGTTTACAATGAGAGGTAAAGCTGCATATATGAATTCGAAAGGCAAAGAAAGAGTAAGAGACAAGGCACCAGTCGAGAAAATAAATATGAAATCAAATTTCCTGAAATCGAGGAAAGAAAATTTAATGTAATCACAAATTGCATATTATCTTTCAAATTTTAGCCTATTGTTAGATGTACAATTTCTCATGGATCCGAAGGAGGATCAATGTTAACAATAAGCCGAATTGTTCGATAAGAAGAGGATCGTATTGGAATATTTCTGTTATATTCTTGAAAGGTGTCGATACAATATCTGTTTAATGTTTCGAACCTTGGTGCGTGCTCTCGCGAATGCTTCCGGATTATAAGCGCAGGTAAAAGGTGTGGTCGATCCTGCTGGATGCAACGAAAAACACGACCGCCCATTGTGAGGGATTCGATGATCCTGCGAGCTTCACGTCCAGCTCGTAAATCGGTAAAAGATCCCCTACCTGTGATCAGGATGTCGGAATAAGAACAGGCTATCTGCTATATTACGTTTCTGACTTTTCCCAAGTTGTTTTCCAAGACACATTCTTCTTACATATTCCATTGCTAAAACGCATACACACGTGTGTATATTTATATGTATATGTATATACTGGTAACAATTTTTCTTCTTTGAAATATCTTTAGAAAGCTCGTTGCTTTGTCGTGATATTTTTACACCTTTAAAGGGTTCAAACAGTCTATCATAAAGTGTATCGTTTATGTTTTTCTTGCCAGTCTCATTTCTTTTTCAAAAGATTACTTGTTTTTAAACTGCAGATATTTTTGACGTTTGGATAGATTTTATAAAAAATGAATAACAAGGTGAGACTTGAAAACTTGCTTTTAGATTTTAATTGTATATTATCATTTCGCGTTACTAAAAAAACAGAAAACGAAAACTCTTCAGTTGCAGGAAGAAAACAGATATCCCATGATCTGGGTCGGCTTAAACTCGTTATAAATCAAAACTCTTCCCAAGGTAGTCCTATTCTTGAGCGGCACGATAGCACAATGGCAACGGCACACAATCACAGAGAACGAAACGAAATGCGCTCGCTCGACCGATTTGTTTGTTCGACCGCCTCGTGATCGAGTGAAATCCGCTTAATGCGATCGAAGAGTTTTCGCGTTCGTGAGAGGTATCACGGGTATGAAAACACGTGAAAGGATCGTTCGAAGCTCCGAAGCGGGTGCGAGGGTTAAACAGAAAACAGGACGGGAAAGTTAAAAAGGGAGGGCAAGGGAAAGAAAAGGGGCAGCATTGGACGCACACGACACGAGCTTACTTTTAGTTTCTGTGCACCACTCGAAACTACCCCAGGGGTATTAATTTCGTTTTATCAAACAACGATAATACTTGGAACGACCCTCCGTTTTTGTTTGCTCTTACTCTTCAATTACGCGCGATACGTATACGTTTGAGTTTTTAAGATGGTGAAAGTTCTCATAGGAAAAAGTATTTTATTTGTTCGGGGTTGCTGCGAGTTAGATTAAACCCGACGGTAATTAATTACCACTTTATGCGTATCTTGCTTGAAATTAATTTATAGTATAGATTACTTTACGAATAGAAAGTTACAAGTAACGTTGCCTAATAGGCTTAAAGGGAAACATAATGTCGAGCATTTTTTAAATAGGTGAATACTGCAGGAAATAAATTTAACGAATAATATTTACCAAAAGTTGCTTGTTTTTTTAAATATATTTAATTACACATTTATATGAACAAATTTTTTATATTTTTGTTCCTTCTATCTAATACACTGTGACGTAGCAATTCTGGTATAATTTCGTTGCTATGATTTTATATAAATGGGTTAATGTTACGATGCTTTATAACATTTAAATCTTGTCTAACGTATACTGTACTTTTAGTACTATGACTATCCATCAACGGTATTTAATACAGGCTACTATTCGAATGATCAACTATTTAAACGTTCTATTATCACTAACACCGTATATTTTCTTTATTAGTTTCACGTGATACTATTATTACATGTGTTATCATTTTCTGTATAATACTATGGAAAAGAAGACATAACTATTGACACGAAATAAGCGATACTTTAAAAGTTAGAAGGCAGTAAAAGTGTCGCAAAAGTTGAAACTTGATTTGAATTATTTATGGTATTGTAAAATAATCGCTATAAGAAAGGATGACTATCCTATCCGAAGAATTCTTTTCTTCAAACAATCGTCTGTCTTCCTACTAATTGGAAAATTAAATTTAGAATCCACGATTATTCATTTTTCTTACTTCTCCCTACACTTTCCTGTTTGGAAGTCTTCTCACGATCGCTGGATTCCCAGCACTTATCAAAATCGTTTCGAACGTCGATTAACAAACTTTGTCTGCACAATTTCGAAATAGTGCTCATATTCTCCTCCTGTATATCCTTGCCACGTATCAATCGTGTAAATTTAAATTTGTTAACAATTTTTGCAAACGATCCTAAGGGCTGTTGCTGCTTCGAGATCGACCTTGGAAGAGACTCACATCCACGACTAGCTTCCGTGAGACGCACGAAAGTATCCGGATCAACGTTTATCATTCCGGCACTGGCAGATTTTACACGATCAGGACGAGAAACTGCACTGTTCGACAACTCATTCGCATTGTATTCGTTTATAAATTGTTCAACCTTTTTCTCATTCGTTGCTTCCTCTTGTGCACCACGATTGTCTGATGCCTCGTTCGACAATGAGTTCAGCGTATGATTTACATCCGATACACTTTCGTTCGTCAGCTTCTCTTGATTTTCCGAGATCTGTTCGTAATGATGAGGAAACGTTCTCGAAGAAACTTGATGTTTGATCGATGGAGATTCTAGCACGGAATGACAAAGCGGACCACCGCGACGCGACAAGAAATCTTCCTTCGCACGACGTACCCTTAACGAGTGCGATTCCAGAGACGTATCTTCGGAAATCGTGTTCGTTCGACCGTCTCTTCTCGCTACCACGTTGGACAGAATCGTCAATTTATGAATAAGATCGGAAGACTGCGGATCGAATTTCGAGGAAGACGCATCTTTGATCTTCTCGTCAACCTGGGTCTTCAAACTGGGCAAGCTAATTCCGAAAGAGGCTTGATTTTGCTGTTCGCCTGGCTTTGCTTGCACCGAGACGTCTGCTCGTTGACTCTTCTGTACGGCGGCTTGTTTAGACTCGCCATTTCTTCCTGGCAATTCGCTCGACGAAGCTCTATCTCGCTTCGTTTCTCTTGGAAACACGTTGCTTTCGCTGATCGACGATTTTCTCGAGCTCTCCACGGATTTGCATCGTTCGAAGGTTGCTTTCTCGATAGATGCCCGTTCCTCCTTGCCATTTCCTTCGACCTTCGTTTCCTTGGCTTCGCGATCCTTCGAGGATGGGCGAAGAGGCCAAGGCAACGAAAGGGACATCCTCAAAAGTGCATCTTGACGAGTTACTTTAGGGGATCCTGATCTGGATTTGCTTTTGCTTTTCCTTGTAAATACCTGATCGTTCTCGGAAGTGTCCTCCTTTTTAGCCGAATGCTCTTCCGAGCGTCGAAACGGAGAGAATATTATACGTTTCGTCCTAATGAAAACGTTTCGTGTCGGTGAGCTGGAAACTTGCTTTTTAACATTCGCTTCTTGATTAGTCGGAACGTAATGATCGCTGCTTGATCGACGACTGCTCTCGGAATTCTCAATTGTAGCACGTTCCACCGGGGTTTTCGAGGATTTTGTTTTTTCCACGCAGCCTGTACTAGCTGTGGGCACGACTATCTTGTTCAAAGTTTCCTCATTGATGATGATTCTCTCGAAACAACGTTCCTCGCGGCTTGGCGCGACCGTGTAAGCAGTTGTTTCGATGGTCGGTTCGCGACGACATTCGCGTGTACAAGAATTTGTACTCGATGACTGTGAAGACGTCGAAACATTTTCGATATTACGATACTCTCGCCATTTTTTTCTCTCGACCGATCGTGCGTTCGTTGTAGCGTCTATCGAACAATCTTGTTTCTCACGGTTTGAATACTCGACGAATGATTTGGTGGATTTATAGTTGTTTAAGTGTAATTTCGTTTCTGATGTATCATGACCGATATCTAATTCTTCCTCGACTATACCATAATTTTCTTCGATTTTCTTTAAACTGTCGTCCCTCCGATTGGCGTAAAAAAGATCTACTTCACGCGTGGTAGGCTTGACTTCATCTAAGAGTAATTATGATATTTTTATTTCTGATTCGAACCTTTTTACCACGCTTACAGAATTTCTTAAAATACGAGACACGAATAAATTGCGCATTAAATTACAAATGTTAATTATTGTATTTATTAACTAATTAGAACGTACCTAATTCACAAGCTTTCGGTGTTTTTGGTAAACTTAAGGTCGTTTCTTTTTTACAATTCGCCATTGACTGCATATTCGTTAAAGAGCAACGAGAAGGATCGCTGGTTGCCAGGATTATTTCCTCGTATTCGTTGTTGGGCTTATTCGTTGTTTCAGCACCGTCTTTTCCACTATTGCCGCTCTCATCCTTTCCTACCGCTTGGTTATCAGATCGTTGCTCGTGCTCCTTTTCGCTCGATAACTCCTGGTTGTACCGACAGGTCGATACTTTTGATTGCGCTATGATAAAACTTTATTCTGAAGACAATGATCTTTCTTTCGTCGTTACTTTCATTTTTTTACTTTCCCTTGAAGAATCGGTTCGAACATTAGAAACAAACTAAGATTTTTTTAAACAAATTAATCTTCGAGCTTTCACATTAAATTTTCTCTAAGTTGTATTTACACATTTGTCACCAATTGTAAGGAAAACAAGTAACAAAATAAAATAAAAAATATTTTGAAGGCAGAATGATAAACTGCGCTATAAAATTTCACAAAATCTACCATTGTTTCTTTTATGCCTGCACCAAAAATAGAACGATTTCCAAGATTCCATTCACGGATAGTTTTGTTTTCGTTCGTTTCTAGAACGGAAAACAAGGTATTCTTTACTTGGCTTTCGTCATAAACCTCAGAACCTATCAGAAGCTTCGTTAATTACCTTATTAAACTTACCATCAGATACACGCTTCTCCACGTCTCTTCCAATTGCTTCTTCATCGACGGATGATATTACAGGAACATCTTCTCTAAAAATGGAAAAATTTGTGAAGGTGTAATTCATTTCTTCATACAGTAGGTTCTTGCAGAACAAACGTTGATTTCATATACCTTTCGAAATTAACGCGACTTTGATCTTCTATTTTCTTTTCTTCTTTTATAACGTTAGATTCTGTATCCTCATCTGTCGAACAAATCGAACTACTTGATTTGACAGAATCTTTGTCCAACTCTTCTTTAATACCAGACATCTGCTTTTTACTCGTTGAACTTGTGGAGAACCAATGCTCTGACTCTTCATTGTTCGGGCAGATTTTTTCATTATTCCAAGATTTCGTCATTTCAGATTGTTCCAGACTCAGACTGTCTTCGCTCGAGAAACTTTTCCTTTGATTCCACTTGTTAGATTTCCAAAGATTGTGATCAGAATTTTCCTCGATCTCGATCAAAAATACCGGGGATGGTTCGTGACTGGAAGTGACTGTACCGAGTGGTACAGCGATACTAGTGGTTTCGCTCGCTGCAACCGAGTATACCGGTGTTTGATGAGGTTGCACCCTCTCCAGGGGACTTGCAGTTTCCTCGATAACGTCTTCGATGTCTACGATCATCGCCTCCGGTTCGGAGTCATCCATTATATCTTCGGCTACGTCCTCTGTTCTCCGAGAATCGACTGAGAAAATGAAATTTTGAAATTATAAACGAGGATATTAACAGGCTACGCCTGTTTTCACACTAGAATTACCAATGACAAGTATATAAAAATATTCATGCATATGAACGTAACGTAAAGGAAAATCTTTATTCGCATACTTCACCAAAAATCATTCGAATTCCTAAAAATGCACCGCCATAAATTTATAAAATTTCTGTGAATAATTATAAATTGTACATTTTGATTACTTTGGTAGTTCTAATGTTAACACGGCTGTTGAAACGAAACAACTATAAATGATAATACTTACTAGTATCTGGCAAGATATCGACGCGATCTAAATCTTTCAATCTATTCGTGAGATGATCCAATGACTGTAAGCTGTTCGAACGACGTACAAAAAATGCAGTTTGATCAGTTTTCTCGATCATGGCGCCGACAGATTTCGATCTCTTCAAACAGCCGCCTTTCAACAATACCGGTTCGTTGCTTCTAGCTTCTAAATAATTACCTATTCAAACGATCATGTGGAGAAAACTGTTCTATCTGTGATTGATGAATTAAAATCTTACTTGTGGCTGAATTCGTTGATGTTTCGATAGTCGATCGTCTCAGAGAAGGTATATAACCGGGTCCTAGGAGGCGGAAGGTCGAGGATGTGGGCGATATTCCACGATACCGTTCCCAATCGTATAGTTTTCTTGTGAATTCTCGTGAAATACCTTCGAATCGGTAGGATCCGACAGACGTTCGTACGTAAACTTCGTTGCTATCGTTTAGACTCTGTGTTCCATCGGCATATGATCTTAAATAAAATATACACATTAGTAAGATGCGTATCACTGCCAGGCTGTTCGATTTCGTGTGAACATGAAAATTAGTAGATTTACAAATTTTTGTGAATATTTCTTCAATTATTGGTATTACTGTTATTATTGTTAATTGGAATGTTAGAAGAAAAGAGTAGAGTAGAATTTCTATTTACGGTTAGTTCACTGTTAATGTCAATCTTAATAAATAAAACATGTATTTGCGTTATACCTTGAATCTGCATCAAAACACTCTTCCAACTGTTGAGCGTCACACCCCCGTCTCTCTTTAATCGTATTATTATTAAAAAATGATAGTAACCTTTCTAGAACGAAAAATTCGGTTTCATCTATCCCAGACGCGATTCTATGTTGATGCGATTTCGATCGTATCGAGTATTGGGAATCATTATTGCCAGTCTCGTTCGTTCTCTTCGAATTTTCTATTTTTCGTGGAAAATCATCGCAGAGCTGAGACTTCCCGTCGTTAGCGATGTCTCCACATTCACTGTTAACTTGCGGGGTTGCGATCTCTCTATTTCTGTGCTCAGTTTTCGAAGGAGATCTCCAAAGTTGCCAGTCGGTCAAACGACGTCGTTTGATCCTCTGTTGTTCGAAAGGAGCACTTCCTCGTCGTACTTTCTTTGCGCGTTTCCAGTCCTGCAGCTTCTTCCTAAATTCAGGAGCTAATCTTTCTTCAGATAATAAACTTTCACGGGGACTTGGCAAACTGGGCGAAATTTCACGAACTTCTTTCGTGGCAACGCGAGGTGGAAGATTTTTTAAACGTTCCCATTCGATCAGTTTTTGGTGGAATTCGGTTCCCAGTTTTTCCCTAAGAGCTTGGTAATCTCGTCGTGTGCCCACTTGCGCGTTCGACGGTGTTGCCTTCTCGACATTTTCCACGCTGTCGTTATGACTACAGCCGATTGATGCTTCCAGTCCTGGTGAGTAAGAAAAAGAATTGTTATCGACGTTGAATTTTAGTGCAATCAATCATAGAAGTGCTCGTTAATTAATTAATCGATGAAAAACAACATTTATCTGACCCTAGTGATTCATTGATTGGCAAAAGTTTATAATAAATTGTTCTCTACCAATCTCGTCAAATATAAATAAAGCAATACTTTGTATTATTACTGTTTATATCGATTATCAGAACTACTACGAACTTTTCGATCGTTCCAATATAAAAAATCGTCTTCTTTTGTCGCACGGAGATCGGCTGTTTGATTACTTTCTGTTTGTGAATTTGGCATGTTGGTCGCAAAATTTATTGTCCCTGTCATTCGTAGAATCCATACCAATATTATCAAATATTCTGTACAGGGTAAGCAATGCAGCAAGACACTATGTAAAAGACCGCAAGACGTTAAAAAGGAAACGATATTATCGAAATGTAAAAAATATCAAGAGGATCTTGCTAAATGCCCAAAAATATCTAAGGAACAGCGATGTTGTAAGAAACTGTTTGCAAAACCTCCGCCAAAAGTAATAAATGCGTACGTTATTCTATCACATTAACACACTGATCCTCGACAACGATTTGTAACTTACATTTCAGTGCAAAGAAAGAAGCGTCGTGGATGTTTATCAGAAAGCGTATGAGAACGTTACGAAACAGTCCAACGCTATCTTGAATAACATTCAAAACGAATCAAAATCTATGTTCGTCCAGTTAACGAAAGACATAGAACTGTCGAAAAATAACGAGCAGGTATTGGTGAGTGGAATTTTGCACGACATTAAGAAAACGCTTCAGAAGTTGCTCGCGGTGGATCCATCGTTTGGTTCTATGAAACGCAAATCTGCTATGTCGCTGAATCACGAGGTTCGCCAGGCTTTCGAGAACGTGGAATACGATGTCGTACCCCGAATAAAACGAATAAAAGTAAATATCGAGTGTTTAGAGCGCGACGTATTGGTTTGCATCGATCGTGCCAAATCTCTGATACTTTCCTGTCGCAAATGCAAAACTCCGCAAGCGTTGGCCAAATGCATCGAAGAAAACGCAGTCTACGCGGAGAAGATATTAGACAAAACGTCTCAGAACGCGCAAACTGGTTTGGATAAAATCGAATCGTTGCAACGTGGAATTTTGGAATATCACAAGGCATCGTTAACGAATGTTTCGCAAACGTGTCGCAAAAAGGGCGAAGCATTTTTGGAACACCTAAACAATTGTGTCACTGCTGCTAAAAACGAACAGAAACGGCGATAATCGTGAAGCTGGTCCTCTTAGAAAGAAATATCATTGTATGAATAGGTAAATTATTAAATTACCGTCTTGAAAAAGCATCTGTCTGGAAACGACGTTGATGAAATTCGATGAGATGCTCGAAGTTGAATTCGTTAGAAACGCTCGTCTGACTTTGTTCCATTTGGAGTCTGATCTCTGTGCTTTTGACGGAAGAATCGCTGATTCTCCACCATATGATCTCTGTTACATTATAATAAAAACGTGTGAAGTTTAAAAAGTTAATTAATCAAAATTAACTAAATCAATAATTAAGGTAAATAATTCGTGGACAAAATGTATCTTCGAAATATAAAAAGGGATTAATTTTTCATTTATAAAGGAAGACAATATTAACCTGCCGTTTAAAATCCTTGTTTATAGACAGGTCTCGGTATGTCTTCCTGGGCTGTGGAGAATTTCCGGCAGAGGTGTTTGTATTAAAAAAGAGTGGTGAGTTTGATTCCGGGGAAGATATGTATCTGTTGTCCTCATCGTGTGAAGGTATCGTAATAGTTAAAGTTGGCGTTGATCTCTTTGATGTCGATTCCGTATCTTTTTCGTCTATTTTATTCGACGATAACGTCGCGTGATCGTTATCCGATGTAATCCGAATTAATGGTTTTCCTTGTCCGATCTAGTTTTGTATAAAAATTTTATTTTGATAATAGAAAGATTTATATCGAGTAAATATTTTATAGAAAAGCGAATCATGATTTAAACTATATTATACTTTCGTATCTGTCGTTATCAATACGATAACAGCTAATGATTTTTGTTCGAGTAAAATTTATTTGTGAGAATTGGTGTACGAGAGTAAATTTTACGTTCGTAAATGCATATATCGCAAAGACAAAGTACGTGGAAAATAAAAGTTAGCGGATATTTAGCTAATTAAACTGCATCCAAATGTATAAAGATAATAGACAATAAAATATAATTTAATAAATGACAATAACATTTTATTTACCTCATTTGTTAGACCCGTTTCATTAACTTGCAAAGTGTCCAGTATAAGGATATTATCATCGAGAGATTTGCTATGCCAATTTCCATAATCTGCCTTTTTATTAGGTTTTCTCTTTAAGGATTGGTAATCTAAATGATTTAAAGCACTTTTCTGCGAACCTACAAAAATTTAACGAATTACGAAAAAACATGGACATACGATCATCTATCAAGAGCGAGAGAGATCATCTACCAAGATCATCATCTATCAAAATTTGTCTGAGTGATTTAGTTACAAATGATCCTCGCGTCTTTCATTTAAATGATTAATTTGCAAAAAGATAATATTCGACAAACCGTAATGGCAAAAATATTTGTAACGAATACATATATATGTAAACAAAAGTTTACGAATTTCGTACAATCATAAAATCCTTCGTTGAACGAAGATGGAGATGAAGTTCCACCAAAGAGCGTGCCTGTGTTACAAGGTTCGTTAACGGGTGACGAAGTGGCCGTATTGTTCGATTCCTTAACTTCAACATCTGGATTTCTGTGATATTTAGTCGTTGGAGTGGAGGGAGAGGCGGTGGTCGTCGATGACGTACTCGTTGTCATCGATGGATCTATTACTTCCGTATCGTTCGTATAAGCCCTTTCCCACTTGAAAGCAGCTTTAACCCTGGTCCACTTTGAAACTTTCGGTGCGCTCCCAGAAATTTCATCTGTCGACGTTTGCTTGTCGATGTCGAATTTATTTCTCGTTTGTCTCGACGAGGACGATCGAATATTCCGCTTTTGAAGTGGCGAATCTCTGCAATTCGATAACATAGCGTCTAACAAGGATTCTGCGAATCCAGTATCCTCCTCGCAAACGTTGATCGTCGCGTCCTTGTCTCGCTCGAAAGCATTTTCCAACTTCTGATTGGCATTACGCAGTACTTTCAGCCGCTCTAAATTCCTGACGCGTCTAAAAAATTTGGAATTGCGATCCCTGAGCTCGAGAATTTCCTCGGCGAAAGCATACAGACGATCCAACTGCTCGAAGGCGTCTTCCGCGTAAAGACTTGAAATAGCCATTGCAGACATAGCAGAATTTCTCGAAGGACACTCCGAGGTTTGACCTTCGAACGGCAACGTCCCGAAATCCGTCAAGTAGGCGATTATGTCTTCGTCTTCATCGACGTTTCGACTCTGTCCTACTTCCGCCTGATTTCGTGTATTTTGCAGACGCCATAGGCTCGCCCATGGATCCGGTGGAGGTACAGGTAAATCACTCTCATCCACTTTGTGTTTGGCTTTGAATGTCTTTTGTTCGTTAACGCGGCTCGTGCATGGTCGACCGATATTTCTTTCGGTCTTTTGACCACTGTGATCAGTAAACTTCTCATTATCCACCATTTGGCTAGTTTTATCTAATACGTTTACCAACGCGTTTTACATGTGCGTTTTACGCTGTTCGCTCTCTCTCTCTCTCTTTCTCTCTCTCTCTCTCTTTCTCTTTCTCGAGTTTGTCAATTGAATTATTAATATTCTAAATATATCTGAGTAATCTAATTTTAGAATACATCTTTTTTCATGGACATTATAGGCGTAGCACCGAATCGAATTTAGACACCTCTGGTAACAAAGTTTGGCATATTTAGAAATTGTAACATTTATTTAATTTGAAATTAACACAATACAGAATGACAGTCACTGCTGAAGTATTTAACTATAATGTCTTTTATCTTCGAAGCTGAAGTCAAGGTAACGGGGACGAACAATGAACAGCACCAAATTTTGTATCACTCTTTCGTTACACATCAGTAACAATCTACTTGTTTGATCCTCTATCGCCGATCCAACACGAAGTAAGCACACGACCGATGATATTTTACCGTACGTTTAATTATTAATGAAACCGATGTTATTACGAATATTCGTGTTAAGGGATATCGCTAGGTCTTGCGGCGAATATCTCGAAGGTTCGCGGTGGGAATGCATTTTTTACGTTTGGCGGCGTCAAGAGAGCCGCGGAAGAAGCGGCCTGAAATCGCAACAACGTCCTCGCGTGATTATTTTCGGTAGCGAGCATTCGGCATTCGTATTTACAACGAATACAAGAGCGTATTCGTGACGATGAGGCTTTCCACCACGTTCGAAGAGCATGCGCGAGAGCATGTCCACGATAACCACGTAAAAGAGACGGTCTTCCTGTTCTCGTCGAAAATAGACGGTGGAAAGACTATGGCGTATACTCTCGAATAGCCGCCCACGTTTGTATTTATATGCGTCTGCATGCCCTGTACATGCCAATACAACTATTTTTTGCTACATTTTTACCGCCATATTTTTTATTATATTTTCTACCATACCATACACGAAAGAAATTTGCCTAATTCTCATGTACTATAGAAACATTTATGACTGCTACCGAAATATGAATAACGATCTGCTCTGTTTTTTACAACATAACTATAGTTAGACATAGAGAATTATTTATAATTTATCGAGATTATAAAAATATGAACATTAAGAAGTTATTCTTGCATCGGTAATCGGGTTAGGTCAGGCATTCGTGACCCTGCAACAGCAGCACCTGAAACCATTAACTCGTTAGATTCGTTCAATATTTTTAATCACCAAGTTTACTTACTCAACAAAATTCCTGACATAATGTAGATACTAGTAAGACACTGTATATTTAGAAAGAGTTTAGTAAAACTACCAACCAAGTATGGAAATATTCTGGATAAACCGATAATCGTACCCCTGAAATTATACTAAATTCACTAAAAATTTCATATATCTTTGTATACGTTACTAACAAAAAAATATGTGTCTAATCACAGAAACTGTTTCATAATTAACCTTACGCCGGTAAAATAATTTTCCAGTAAAAGTATCGAAGTTGTCGTACGACCAATCGCGTAAGCTGCTAGTATGATCAATGAAAGAACGATTTGTACTATATTATGAACTGTAAATAATAAACCAAGACACGCGGCTGTTCCCACTAATCCTGAAAGTACTAAAAAGTAAAATCGAAAAGATTTGGCCTTAATAATATAGCAACGTTAGAATGAAAAGTATACTAACGATACGCTTACTTAGAAATATTTTTCTACCAATAACATCGATGCCAATTAGCAACAAAATTTCTCCTAATATGTAGCTCAAAGATAGGTAGAAAAGAATTCTGAAACGATCCGTGTCTATTTCTTGACAATTGTGCAAAAATCCTAATGCCAAGTTCTCTATATCGACAATGCATGTAGAATTCTTCTTTGCTGATTTGTTAAAGTTTTCTGTTTCTTGAAACAATTGCGTATTCCAAAGAGCAACCCAAATGATTCTAGTTATTGTAATCATATTATCACAACAAATGATAAAGCGTGTTTAATGCGATTACGTTTAATAGAAAACGATATGTTACCCTGGAAATTGTAAAAGGTTGATACAAAGTCCTAATATCGTGGTACATTTAAATGGTGTGCTGCATATCTTGCGGATTCGTTTGCGTGTTTTTATATAGAATTTCCACACTATTTTACTCACATTTCCTGTATCTTCTTCATCTTCCTCGTCTGGTCGAACACAATTGTCTAAAGTACGTAACTGGAATAATAAAATGTATTACTGTATATTATATATTTCAGTCGTTGAAATTTTATATAAAAGGTTTGCAGCTTGAAAATGGTTGTAATGTTCCAATATTTTAGCAGTGTTATTATCTGAAATTTGACTCACAGAAAAATTGTACTTATAAAAAGAGAAAAATGACTTAATATAAGATAATCGTACTGTATAAGTATCGGCATGCTTCGAATTATTAATTGCATAGATCTGCCGTAATACAGTTAACGCTTCTTCGTACCGACGCCGATAAAGCAAGTATCTAGGACTTGCCGGTAATAAACTAGTCGCACATGCCATGATCAGATTTGGTATACCTCCTAATCCTATAAGGACTCGCCAAGAATTTGGTCGAAATTTTTTGTTTTGTAATCGCACGATCGAAGGCATCGATAGCCATGACAATCCTATTTTCAATTACCATAAAACGTTTAATGACTTTAGGACTTTCGTACTCCTTTATAATCTTTACCTAAAGCAGACACATAACCAATAACTCCTAATACATCCAAAGCAACTAAACAAAAGCCTCTTCGTTTCATGGGCAAAAATTCGATTACATATACTCTTAAAACCACGTTATTACCGGCTAATCTAAAAAAATATACATTGTTATACATATGTAACGAGCAGATATTTTCAGCTTTACGTGTATATATACCTCACTTATTATGCATGACAATTACACATGTGATTTCATAGATAGTAATTGGACTTACCCCAGTCCAAGTATAAATATTGAAAGGTATATCAGGAAAGTAGTTTGCGCAAAGGATAAACTGATAGTGGCGCAAAACACAGCGATCATAGTGGCGGGAATCGATCCTTTACGTCCACTTGCATCGATTATTATTCCGAATACAAATGCTCCTACAGCCATTCCTATACACAATCTTATTTTCATAAAATATTATAAATTATCTAAATATAAAATATTTTATAATTTATTTTAAATATATTTTATTTGGAAACGTAAAGACACAAAGTAAAAAGATTTATAACATCATTGAATTAGGATCAATGAGGTTTTAAAACGGTCTCTGCTAACCAGTTATTTTTCATTCTACCAAGGAGACTACAGGGTTTATGTAACCAGTAATTGCCTGACATGTGATCAGATTATTTTCCGCTTATTGTTAAAATAATGGCAAGAGAACCTCGCTTGATTAGTTATACTAGAGGAGAAATTTGGTTAGTTGATACAACTCTGGTTATACTATCATTGTAATTTATATTAACATATAATTGACCTGTGACGTCATTACTAGTTATTAATATTGTTAAAAAGATAGTAAGAAAGAACCCCTTTCATGATCACTTTCATGATCATCTAAGATTTCTTCATTATTTCTCAACATCGGCAAATTCTATCTACTAAGCAATATGCTTTTTTAATCATTGTTTCATAATCTCTTTTTTTATCTTGCTTAACTTATGAGATTTCTTTATCTTTGTTTTTACGGCAGCAGAGGAACTAAATAGCGTTGAAACCATATTTCACCTTATTCAATTGCATATAATTTTGATTTACTTGTATTTACATACGTAAATTTTTGTTGATAATTAACAATTATCAGTTGGTCATATTCTTGTAAGAAATGCATAAACTAATAAGCCACATTTGTATAATCTATCGATGTATATATATATATATATATATATATATGTATATGTACCTAAAGTTAACATAGCATACACAGTAGTCACTTGGCTTGTATTTAGGCTTAAATCACATGCCATAAATGGGATTATAACTAAAATAATTGGAAGAACGCAAGCTTCTGCAAATGCACACATACCACATAATCCAACAATAAAGCAATGACAAAGCCCACATCCTGTAATTAAATATCAAATTTTATGAACATAGTTATAATGTTTTAATATTTTATTCCATACTCGTCCATAGTCGTTGAATAAAAAGATTTCTCTCTTTTTCTGTGCCTTGAGTTCTTAAGCTAGCCTTGAATTTACTAACCATTCTAATGAATCATTTTCTAATTTTACGTTTCTCATTTTCTAGTGTTACGTTGCAGCCGATAAAAAGAATTCAATAACTTATAATAAAGAGATGTTGAAGTAGTGTAATTTCAAAAAATATTGTACTATTATAATAGAAAGTATTATACAAATACAAATAAATTGTAGTTATTCTTGATACATTCTCTCTATATTTTAAGATTAAAGATAATTTCAAAACATTATTATTGAATTCGTCATTTTGTAGGCTATGATATAATATTAAATACATTTATATCAAAAACATCTTAATATTCTGAAAAATATGATATGAAAAAGTGAAATATTTCTATTCAGTGCTCCACCAAGAATATATTTCGCAAATTATGTATTGATCAGTTTTTAACATAGTAAATGAATGAATTATTTAAATTTCTTAACCTGCTTTAGCAATAACCTTTTCACAGTCATTAGTCATCATATATTATAGAATTTGGCAGATACTGATTTACAGAATTCCATTTGCTACACTGAGAAGTTATTGAGACATACATTTATCATCTTACCGTAATAACATCAATTCAGTAATTTCAAATTCATACTCTCAAAATTAAGTTGCTAACAAAAACTATTTAATAATTGAAAATAACAATCTTCACTTTGAAGACACACAATTATACACATAGAAACATTAAACAAAAATAATGGAGAATATTAAATAAATAATTTAAGCACATAATATATGAAATACATTTATTGTAGGGAATGAAAATAGTTCATATTGAAAATATAATTAGCATTGATATTTAAATAATATCCTATTCATTACAAAATAATCTACTAATTTTTAGTACGAATAAAGTATTATACACAAATGACAGTTTCAATAAAATGTAGGAATCTTTTTAATTGGTGCATTTATGTATCTTTGAAATATTCCTTAGAAGCAGCCACATCAGGCTTCATAGTCTTCTTTCCTGGTTTCCAGCCAGCAGGACATACTTCTCCATGTTTATCAGTATACTGGAATGCTTGAACTAAACGCAGAGTCTCATCAACAGATCTACAAATACATGAATTTGTTATGTAGAGTAGCATTCAAAACTATATGTTATATATAAAAACATTATTTTATCATATCAATTTTACCTGCCAACTGGTAAATCATTAATAGTAACTTGACGTAGCTTTTGCTTGTCATCTATGATAAAAAGACCACGGAATGGAACTCCACTTTCTTCATCAAGCACGCCATAATCGCGTGCAATTTTAGTGCTTTTGTCAGCAAGAAGGGGAATGTTCATTTCACCAAGACCACCCTGTTTACGTGGTGTATTTACCCATGCCAAGTGACTGAAGTGAGAATCAGTAGATGCAGCAATGAGTTTACAACCAATTTTCTCAAATTCTTCGGCACGATCAGAAAAGGCAATGATTTCAGTTGGGCAAACAAATGTACTGTAAAACAAATGATCACGTATCAGTATATGATATGTTAAACTATACATATAATGCCAAATATAAAAATTATAAAATAATATATTTACAAATCTAATGGATAGAAGAACAATACAACATATTTCCCTTTGTAATCAGAAAGGGAAATTTCTTTAAATTCTCCCTTTACAACTGCAGTACCATGGAAAGCAGGAGCAGGTTTCTGAAGAGCTGGGACTGGCATGATGGGTTTTGAATTACTGCAACAAAAAGAAGATTTTTATCAATAAGATTGAAATTACTTGATGAAGCAAATTGTAGAACTTTGTTGAGCTTGTAAAAAAAAGAAAGTTTGTCTGTATAGTAGCTTGTTATAAACAAATTATATATATATATATAACAATTATTTCTTTATATGAAATATATGAAGAATACAAATATTCATAAAATTGTAAATATTCGTATGTTAAACCTTTTATCATACAAATAACCAGATTATCATACAAATAGTATATAAATTATCTTTAACCTTCAAGTTCCAAATTTCATAACATTATCATAATCGAATTTATCTTACCTATAAAGAAGAGTAACGAATTTTTTCCGTTATATCTTTAACCTTCGGCTTATCGCTGTTACATAAATCCTAATTCTCTTTTCTTATCTAAATATTACGTATAAATTTGTTAAAAAATAAGAGAAAAAATATACTTCGTAATATTTCGCATTTTTTATGAAATTAATATATAAATGATTTTAGAAAATGAAATATCAAAAATTATTACTAATTAATGTATTTGAAAATTAGCTGAATAATAGCAGATGAATAACATGATTGATTACTAAAAGCAATGAATCTTCTAGAACTGATGAAATAATAGACCGGTAAGGTCAAGCATTTCAAATTACAAAAAATATAAAAGCAATAATTAAGGTGTTTTATAAAATGTTAAAAATTAGCACAATTATGTAAAATAGTCTATATTAGATATTTATATCCGAAAGAAAACTTTATTTCAATTATGCTGACTGTCCAGATTTAAACGTAAAAGATTAAAGATTTATTTTGCAAGTATAAAATTTTTCCCATACTTATGCAAGTACCACACAATCATCGACCTTCGAAATACATATTGTAGCACATATTTCATATAATACAATTAAATATTATCTGTGAAATTAATGAATTGATTTCTAGTAGTAACGTCGATATTCAGGCTTTCTACAATATCTTTTTTGTGCGATTATGGACCATCGAGAACCTTCCGAAGGAAGAAACAGAATATATACATCTTCGCAAAAAGAAATCAAATACAAACGATTTTAATCTAAGTTTAATAGAATAATAAAATATAATTCTTATTTTAATGCTTATCTATAAATATTTGTAATATTTAACAATTATTAAATTTACGCTTACAAATATTGTTAAAATATTTATAAAAACAACTGAATAACGATTGAAAGTATTCCAAAATGAACTAAATATAAATACTACCTTAAAATAACAATTGCGTACAATTATAATTTTTCGCTTTGTGATAAAGTCTACTTACTTTGTATTTTATACGTAAGATCGAGTGAACTTTCTCGCTTCCAAAGAAGTATGGGAATAGTAATCGGTTCCAGTAGAATGTACGTAGTAATATTTGCAACCGCAATCGAAGAAGACTATATGCGCCATCTGTAGTATGTACATAGCGCCATCTAAGTTTTCATGCCGGTGCGGTTTATTCTTTAAAGAAATATCAGTCTTCTTTTTTAATAGGTATTATTAAATATCATTTATATATAATACTTGCAAACAAAAAGAATACAAGCTCTAATTTCAACAAATGTACATTTCTTATTATTTAGAAATAAATATTAGAAATGATTAGCGACTAATACTACTAACTGATTTACTAATCTAATAGTGAGCAACTTGTTCAATACCTGCGATTTTGTTTAAACTTGAATATGTAAAGAAAGCTACTTGAATAAGCAAGATATCATAAAAAAGAGTTACGTACAACAATTATGAATACTATTAATTGTACTTTAGAACTAAACCTAACCTATCCTCAATCTAGAAAAAATCCCAAAAAATTTCATCATTTTTGCTTACTAGAGTTAAGTATAATGCTAAACCATTTCTCAATAACTCAAACCGGTTTGGATGAATAGTCGTATTAATTCGGCCATTGTGTGGCGGTTGGCCAGCATTCCGCTGCTTTACCTAACTGAGATCCAACGAATTTATTCAGTTATTCTTTAAAGGGACTAAGCAGAGAAATGCTGTCTGACCGCCTCACGGTGACCGACTTAATACTAGTAATAACCCAACCCAGTTTGAAAACTATGGTCGAGCGTCGGTTATATGTACAGACAAAAGTTGTTGAAAGTATTGAGCTTTATGACATATTTCAAAATCGATGAAATGTATCGACATATTTCAAACTGAATCACAAAATAAAAATAGCGAAATTTTCTAGGATTTTTGTTAGATTGGTATTAGGTTTAGGTTTAGTTCTAAAGTAAGAATAAATACTTATAATTGTTTAAGATACCTTTTTGTGATATTTTGCTCATTTAAATAGCCCTTTTTAATATATTAAAGTTTGAAAAAATCGAAGATACTACCCAAATCGCTAATTATTACGCTATTTCTTTGTAACAGAAATACCTGTAGATGTCTTTCAGTGAAAATTTAGTTTTCATTTCATAAATTAGTAACATATGTATATATAATAATAATAATAATAATAATTATTATTATTATTAAATACTATTAATAATTAATAATAATTATTATATTAATCTATATATGTAACATATACTTTTATATGTAACAATACATATAATGTGTATATATACAAATATTCGTACAAATAAATAAGTAAATTTGAGTTAATCTTCTTTTGTTGATTTCACAAATTAATTCATTGATTATTTTCTGAGAAATACACTAAATCTTACATCTGGTTTAATAACGACAAAAATCTTTGTTTACTGTATAGTGAAAAGAAGCACGTGTGATTATTGTGTACTTTAATTTATGAAATAAGTGATTAATTTTTTTTATTTTTTGACAATGGACACGTTTGAATTAACTATTTGGAAAGGTGATTGGGGTTTACCGTCAGTTGACACGGAATGTTTGCAGGTTTTGGTATGTAATTTGTGTATAGGTTATAATATATTCTCATTGTCACAAAACGTTATGGAATATTTTAATTACTCTTATATCTTGTAAACAAGATGAATGGTAATTTCAGTATTTTAATAAACAATATGTGTGTTATCTAATTTTTCATTATTTGAGTACTGCTTATAAATATGTATTGAGCGTCTGGTCCGCGTGCTTGTTGACATATTTACGATCATATTTCATAAAATACTTCTCGCTAGCTGCTCATAACAAAAACCATAATGGTTCAGTAAGATAATTTGAACTTACTTTAGTTTTTTAATAATTTGTTCTTATTATCATTTATCAGTCATGGATTTCTATATGTTGATCGGTACTATATTTCTTATTTTTCTAGGTTTATGCCAAATTTAATGATATACCTTTGAAAATTAATGCAACTAGTAATCCATTTAATGGCAACTTACCTATACTAAAAACTAATGATGGTACATTTAATGAAACCAAGGATATAATAGAATATTTTAGAGGAAAGAATTATAATACAGAACAGAATTTAAGTCGAAAAGAATGTGCAAAAATTATGGCTTATAATACAATGTTGAAAGAAAAATTATTCCCAGCATTGCAGTTCATTTGGTATGTACATTCTCTTATTACAAGGCAAGAGTATGTGAAATAAAATTCAATGGAATTGTATGAATTAAAAACGAAATATTATTACCTTTAGGTGGATAGACGAGAAAAATGTGAATGAATTAATAAGACCATGGTATTGTAAAACACTGCCCTTTCCATTAAATTTTTACTATCCAGGAAAATTTGAACGACAAGCTCGAGCTATGCTTGAAACTTTGTATCCTGTAGAAGATAATATAAGCGTCATAGAAAATAAGGTAATTAGATAAATTAAGTAGACTGATTTCACAAATGATAATACTAACATTTTACTCATAATATTAAAATTTAATAACTGAATTTAATATACTTACATATACATTAATATTTTAATATAAATCTGCATATTTGTGGTAGTTATTCTCTACTACTCCTAATATTTATAGTAATAAATATTAAGTTGTTGCATAAAATCAATTTCCAATAAATTCAAATAATTTTTTAACTCAAATACAAATTATTGAAATTAATATATTTTTCTCAATTGTATATGTCTTTGTTAATTACTTAAAGTACAGGATTTTTCATCTTATATATAATTCTGATATTATATATGTAATAGGTTTACTCTGAAGCACAGAAATGTTTGACACTGCTATCCACAAGTCTTGGGGATTCAGTATATTTTCTGGGTGAAGAACCTACTCTATTGGATGCTATTGTATATTCTTACTTAGCACCATTGCTCAAAGCTCCTTTACCGAATCCAGCATTACAAAACCATTTAAAAGCCTGCACAAACCTAATGTCGTACATATCCCGCATATCGGAAAGATATTTTTCGAACGAATGTTGCGAATATAAGACCAAAGAAAATGATCAAAGTATAAAAAAATATGCGCAAAATGAATTCCCTAACAAGAGACGAAATCAGTTCTTTGCTGGATTTTTTGCTACTTTGATGATGGCAACTTACGCATTTTCAACTGGAATATTAGAGGTAAATACTTTTGATGCAATACAGTGAATAACATAGATAGCAATAATTTCTTTACAAATTCAGTAGATATTTGTGTTTTAGCGGTAATGATTTGCATAATACAGTAAGTATGTATAGTTTTCATATTGTCGTAAATCGTTAATGAATTATAATTTATAAACAATTTTTATTTATGATGAAATTTTACGCTGCTTATTTTTTTCGTATACGTTTCTTCAAACAAAGATTAGTGTTTACTTCTAAAACATAATCATAATACTTACATTAATTATGTATAGCTAAGGGTTAGCTATAGGGGTGGCATACATGTGGTATTCGTCATAATGACGGTCATGATTTCCTAAACATTACCGATAATCTGACAGAAAAATTTTCTTAAGAAAAATTACTTAACGTTGAATCGACACAATCAATAAATCGAATATAACAAATTCTAAAAAGCGCTTTTTCAATTAGAAAGTCAGACACACTTACTTTTTTAAATAACATAATATAATTTTTTATAGCCAGTGTTGTAAATTTCATGTAGTGGACCACTTATTGATTAATAAAGATAAATGCATATACATATGTAAAATAAGTAATATATCTACAGCATTTAGCTTATTCAAAACGAAAGTATAAGAAAGTGCCGACCATAATACACAGTGACGTCGAATATAATAAGCACTAATAATAGTCAGAAAGTTAACTATAATTACAATAATTACTGCACCAATTTCACATGACTTTCAGATCTAATGTGCCAATAGTATATATGTTTATACAGTATGACTTACATTTACGAAACTATGAAATTAATTATTAGGAGGAATATGCGCTGAGAGAATGGAATATACTTATGTTTATTTTAATAATATAGTGGTACATACGCATCCTGCATGGAGCCAAAACGCACGTTTAGACTAGCGTATCTTATTTATGTGGTTGGCTCATGGCATAATATGCAAGTACATATATCGTATTAGTTCGTATAAGATCATAGTCTATTTCGTAATTAAAATTATGGAATTCTAGGATATAAAAGGAGCGGCACTTTCTACATGCAATTCCTAAAATTAATATAGAACATTGCGATCGGATTCACATACATTTTGAATCATTTCGTACTTTGTATTGTGTCAGTCATTATAATCTACGGGTTACATTCCCTTTTAAACGTACTGTCGAATCATCGTATTCGGATATTCAGTAAGTGCCTAAGAACATCCCACGTCACTCATACGTAAAACTGAGCAAGAATCATCGCTAAATCGAGGCTTTATAATTCTTGCAACTAGATTTATAATTCTTGTAACAGATTATTTCAAGTTACATTGTAGTTTTGATTCTTTATTAGAATATACTCGTATTGTTAAGTTTAATTCGTATCATTTCTTTCAAAACCCAGCCTGTAGTTATTAGGCGGTTAACCAATGGATATTTCGTATTGATACATCTTTGTGGCTCAAGGTAAGTAAGTACTTACTTTGCCGCTGTAATTATGTGTGCATTTTGGTCGATTTATATTAATAATGCATGAATGTTATAAAAATACGTAAATTAATAGCGAACTAATTATCAAAAGCAATATTTACTATCTATAGAATTAAAAGATACATGTATATCGTATGAAACATTTTTTATGAAAAGTATTTGATAGGTAACTTAAGAGAAGCTTCTATAAACCAAAATAAGACGAAAATACAAAATTGCATTTGGGGTTGTCGTTTCTTAATTACTGAAATTTAAAAATTAATTAAAATATTCTTGAGATTCAGTAAACTTCCACGAACAAATTATTAAATACAGCTTAAAAGACATTTATATATATATATATATAAGAAATAAATTATGATGTATTTATAAAACGTTTTCAAATAATACTCTATATTTTAATTATACTTACAAATTTTAAAAATTTGATACAAGTAAGATATTTACCTTAACTTATAACACTTTTCCTGTTTATAAGTAAGACGATACATACATATTTAAAGTTCTCTAAATAAGTTACATTCTATTTATTTGAACGATTATAATAAAATACTATTTTAAGACATGCAATATTTAGTAAAAATAAGTGTATTTTATTGTAAAAATGATTTTAGAAATGGAAGCTGGTAAGAATTCCTCTGAAACATATAAGGGAATAAAATATCAGAAGTTCTATATTCATGGATTTGAGTTTAAGATAAGAAGAAGTTGCACGTATGTAAAATAAGGCCGAATTTTAATTAATCATGTAAATATTTTGATTCATTTTCATCACTTATACAACTAAGTGCAATAGAAATCAGAGATATTCTGTCCAGCAGATTGTAATGTGTAATTTTAATTATTGACATTTATGTCATGTTAACGTTAGAAACATACGAAATATATGTTAAAGGTACCGGTAAAGGAGAATGAAATTGCAAACGTACCTGTTGAAGATGCTCGTATCTACGATGAATAAAATGAAGAAATTGGGAAAATTATTTCATTGGAAACACAAGTTTTACTTAACATTAATATAATTTCCTATTTTTTTAATACTACAATTTGTTCTTAATATTGTTATCAGTGGAATATGATTGTAACCATTATAAATAATCCCAAATTATATAAATAAATACTTAAAACCAAATTATGTACAAATAATGTTTCAATTGTTATTGTTTTTGTATCGCGATAAAATGCCTGAAGTAGCTTGTTGAATCTCCTCTAAGAAACTTGTAGAATTATGGATAGTAGTGCCACCTAAAATAATTTTTATCCCAGGATTTTGTTTATTTAAATTATGGACTGTTAAACTTTCTTCATATGTTGTTCCTCCGATCATAAAAACGATGATATCTTGTGGCCTGTAGAATAACAAATACACAGTTACTAATATGCACAATAGTGCGCGCACACATATACGCACAAATTCTTAATTATAAATTTATTAATTAATTTTCTATTCTGAATTCCATAAAATATACATACATACATACAATTTACCTTTTTGACATCATTGTATTTCCAAGATATGGAAATGTTTGCAAACTTAGCTTTCCTTTTATTAAATCCTCAAGTGTTTCATTCAGTAATGGCGTATGTTGGGTATAAATATTATCTACTCCACTTAAACCTTTGAATAACTTTTTAGTAATCTTGGCTACTGCTTCTCGATCAAATAAGTTATTTTGCCTCGCATTAATTCCGCTATATTCTAATATGTTGTATACTAGCTGCAATATCATTTTGAAATTGTAATAAATTCGAAGCTTATACCAAACTCACGAATAAAAGTCTATTCATTTTCATATACCTTCAAAAATTTTTCCGAAACACCTCTGTTTTTTAATAAGTTCAATAAACCATTGATATCATTACTTGCATATTTCTCATAATGAAGCGCATAAAGCATGACCAATCTCACAGCATCGATTTCTCGTATTTGTTGATTATTAATAAGCTCCCTTATTTTTTGTAGCTTTGATAGTAAAGAAAAACGTATAATTATTTATTGTTAAATAACCCTTACAAAAGCATAATAATTTGCAAGCACAATTAACAACTTGTTAAATTTACTACACCTGCATAGAATGGTCATTTTGACAACTAAGTTCCTGTTCTAATTCCGATACTTGCAGTAAATGATGTTTTTCCACAAGAGAAGATAGTTCGCCAACTACTGTCACATGCTTTGATACCGTACCAGATAACTTTTTAAATAACGGATAAGTTTCGACGAAATTTTTCATATCGGCTATGCTTTCTACTTTCTGATGTTTCTTAGCTTTCTTTTGAAATTCATCCATCAATTCTTTTATTGTTTGCCCAATTTCGCCAAAGTTAAGATATAAATTCTGTTCAAAAATATTTCTGTTTTAAATATAAATTATACTAATAATAATTAGAAAATTATTATTATACATATAGCGGAATCCCATATAACGCGAAATGTACCTTTAGTTGAACGTATATAAGGAATCCTATTATATGTATCTATATACACATATATAAAATCATCAATAAAACGATAATAGGCATAGTCTTACACTTGCATAAAATTCATCATGTTCTGCACTAAGAACAACTTCTTTTAATTCCTTCGAGATACCCTTCACATGTGATAAATTAACACGATTGTTGTTAATAGTTAATAATTCATGAACCATTGCTTGATAAGTCCACTGATTTAATAAGGGTGTAACAGGATCATCTCTTCGATCAACTATTAATAAAATCGGACTAGAATCCTGTCTAAATTCGAACGAATTCGATTCTTTACTTAATACTTCGCGTATTTTTTCTGATAATCTCTTTGCCATCTCAGAACTATTTTGATAACGTATATAAGGACATCTTTTAATTGATAATAAGACTGAAATTAAGCCTAGGACGGTTCTGTGTAGATGTACTGGATTCCATAGCAAGCCTTAGAAAAACAAATTATTTTTATTTTATTTTTTTATATTTTTCGCTCTCTTTTTTGCTTTCATCATTACATTACACCAGTTTGGTGTAATATTTATTATCAAAAACTTTATAATAGATTTCTTAATCATTTTTTCACGTAACGATTCTCAATTAATTAATTAGTTATAAAAAATTCGGTACCTTGCGAGCATGTATTAATCCCAAGTGAAAACAAATGCGGACTGATAGCTAAATAATCTGCGTAATATTCATGAACTTCTCTTACTACTTCTTGTTCATCACTTTCAGCTAGAAGTTTGATATCAGCCTTTGCGATAATATTACTGAAATCTAAATGACAATATAGTGATTATAGCCTAATAGTCGATTGATATAATTATTATTAGCATTTTACAATTTCAAAATAATTGGGAATTATGGAAATAATAACAAGTAATCTCCTCTCTTTTCACCTATCTATATTTAGTTACAGGTCATCTAAAGTAATATGATATACAGATTAGCACTTTGTACAGAAATAAGGTCGAAACACAAAACGCTATCGTTAAACAATACGAGAAATACATGCATAGAACAGTAGATATTAACAAAATTTACTACCTAAAAATCAAAAAGTACTATAATAAATCAAGAACAAATCATTTTTGCATTATGTTAATTTTAACAAGTGCTATATAAGTACTGTGGTACATAATTTTAAGTTAAATAAATAAGTTTGGTATATTTTAGTCTGATACATTTTAGAATACTGGAATACTGAATTTAAGGATGCAAAATTTTTTGTAATTACTTACAAATATAGTATGTGCCATATTTGGGACACCTTAATTCGTTGCAGAGGTATTCGATATTTTCTTTGGTTGGTCTTATGAAAACTATACATTTTAAATGCTTTAATCCTTCGTTACGAACATTTGTGTCAATCCTTTCGAATAAATAAACTTCTTTAAGAAATATTTCCGACTGACTATATAATAAACTCACAATACTTGTCTGGAAATATACAAATTATAAACTTTCCTTTGAATTTATATATGTATCTGTTTTTACGTAACTCGGTTATCTTGGGTATCATCAATTACTTAATTACTAATAAATCATTGTAAGATTGCTTTAATCAGATTGTTAAGATTTTTTGGATTAGAATGATACCACGATATTTAAATTATTTTCTACTTGTTGTAGACATTCTGCTATATTTCACATGCTTTTCCTATATCTTGTTCTCATCCTCTGCGTCTTTGTTGCAGGACGAGTCGAAATCAGATAATAGCGGCTAATTCAGGAAAACTCGCCTGTCCGACTATTTAGTAAAGCTCGGTTCCGAATTGTGACTATTTAAGCGACCAATGTATTTTATTATATTATATTTGTAATAAAGACATGAAACAATTATCAAGTGAAAATATCTCAAACCAAATTATCTGCTAGTCATTGAAATTGAGGAAATTAAGTCAAATTTATGAATATTCAAACAAGGATTTTAATCTTTAAAAAATTGGAGCTTCCATTGTTAATTTAAATTTTAACGTATTTACATGCAGTAGTAAAGTTACAATACAGAGGAAACTATATGATTAGATAAACGTTGAAGATCTCTTACTAATTACAGGATATAGACTGCACTGTAAATAAAAATTACACAGTTCAAGCATATATTTTGGCTAATGTATACTTCAAATTTAATAGACAAGAATATGAATAAATAATGTTATTTAAGTATATTAAAGATCAAAATCCAGTTTAAATTCTACATCAAATGTTCTGTCTTTAACATATTTTTTATATGGTGGACTGAGAATCATAGTGACCCAGGTCAGTCTACTCCTGCTTCTCATAAGATGCTGTTTTATTATGCACTTTAAGTTAGATTTTGTTTAAGCTGAATGTTGGTTGTTTATTACAGCATTCATTCATTATAGTATATATAGAAATATGTGAATCTTCTAATATTTATATTGATATATACATTTAAGGGAATTCCACTCCAGGCAAAGTTATCATTTGATACAAATAACATATAGATAATAAAAATAATCAATTTACTTAACTATATTATCTCTGCATGTTAATGTCACAATTAATGTCATAAATAAAATTTTTCTAACAAGAGTCATGAATAATCTAACATTTAAAGAAGGGGTAAGTTGCAATCGTTCCAGCATTTGTTGTAATACCGCAATGTTATTAATAAAAGCTATTTATTGCTATATTTTTTAATTGTGATATTGTTTGCCACATATTCCACCTTGATTTAATATACATAATGAGTTATATTTTATATAAAATTAAAAAGAATATTTCTCCTTATTACTGTTATTATATATTTATCAATATTATTCATAAACTGCAGATGTTCAACAAATTTAAAATAAATAAAAATATATAAAATCAACATATCTACAAATATACGCATATAGATCTCAACCATTATCAAAGAATTTATAGACAAAAAAAGAGAAAATGCATGATGTTTTACTCAAATAGTAAAATAGGTAAATCATAACAATATTTAACATAACAACAATTATAAAAATAATTAACTAACATTATCTCAATAAAAATTTAAAGTAATGATCAAAATCTTATAATCTAATCGCTATAAATTTCATTTCTTAGAAGTATGTCAATGAAAATGTTCATATAGTTCGATGCTATCATAGAAGTTTAAGATTTGTTTATATGTACATAAGATTTATTTACAGGTCTAGAATAATTTATATAAAGAAAAAATTCCACGAAGGAGGAGAATATATCAATTAAAATTAATATTAATAGAAATCAAAGTACTATAAGATTCAATAAGTATAAAAAAAAAAAGAAAGAGAATTCAATACAATTGCCGTAACTTTAACAATTTACATTTTTCATTTTTTATAAGCAATAATACAATGTATTTTATCAATTGCATACATAAGATGAATGAATATATTATAAAAGTTCATAATTTAAGTTGTTTCATGTAATTATATTTCAGTTTGTAATTTTTAAATATTATTTATTATACAAAATCTTGGATTTACCGTTTGTTTATCCATCAAAAGAACTTTCATGCCAGGTCCACTTTCTTCTGTCATACGAGTAATATAAAATTTTAATGCAGTAATTAAATTCATTTTATCTTAATTTTGTTTATCTGTCTGTAACTAACAATTACATCTTGTCAATTGATAATAATTATGTATTTAATCTGCATATATTACAGATTATGAAAAGCATAGACTTCCCAAATGTAAACACCACCTACTATCACTGGTCCAAAAATTTACTTTGAGAAGACCAAGATAAGACATATGTAGTAGAATTACGGAACTGAAACTGGAACTAAAATTACGAAATGGAAGGAACATAGGGAATTAGTACACTAACTAGGGAATAAATGTTGAATCAGTTTTCTTCTCTGTAATTTTCAGAAACATTTGTGTATTACTAAATATTTTAATATCTAAGAAACTGAATTTCTTGTTTGTCAATATATTATATATGTAAAAAATATTAAAATCTTTATACAATTATTCGGTTCATTTTTATTCTAGTTATCATAACTTAAACGTATTAATTGATATTTTACGTGCAATATACAAGAAAGATATAAATTATATCTTTTTAACCATCTCTTGGTATTGTTTTATCTATGGTATAAGAAATCTCAAATTTCAAAACATAAGTTACGATATTTGAAATAAATAAAGTGTTTACGCAATTAAGAAACATATACTTTGTGAGTTAATTTTTGACTTAATTCTAAACGAATAAATTTGGTCTTGGTAGAATTTTTTATATCATCCTGCAGTCTATAGATTTGAAAAAAAAAATATATATATATGCTTAAAAACAATAGCAAGGGAAGTTTACCTTCTATACAAAGTATGTAAACATAGATTAAAGAAGAAACAACTCAGTTCATTTTTGCTAGTCAATTTCAGAACATAATGTATCATTATGGCTACTGTTGGTAGTTTCAAAAAAGTATAGTGATATTTGATTATCTATCTTTATTGTTACTTTGTTAGTGGTTTTGTAACGTAACGTTATACAAGAATTTTGTTAAACTGGGATTAAATGTGAATGTTTTGTACACTTTAGTTTTTTAAAAATGAATTGAGATAGTTAGTGTTTTGGAGTATTTAAAAAAAATCTAATGTCAGTTTTTATTAGTTCTTGTACTCGTGAATACACATCAGTACTATGTAACATGTCCATAAACAGTTCGTGTTGGTGTTACTCGATGCAATTTTGATACATTATAGCAAGAATTATAATATTTTATTATAAAGTAAGTACAACTATTGTGTTTATAACATTGTGTTTATAATATTTATAATGAATCTCATAAGAATGGAGCAAATAACGTTGTTATTAACTTATGAAGTATTTAAATGTTGTTTCTAAATATTGTTTTACGAGTATTCTCTTTAAATATATGTAATAATATTTTTTGTTGTTGAATAAGGTTGTGTTTTAAAGATTATAAATTTTATTATTATTATTAAATGTGTAAAACAGATTGATATGTTACGTTAATAACATAATAAAACATATTCATTATTAATTTTTGTGATTATATTTACTATCATGTTTGTAATATATAGTGGCAATCATCAACATTCGTAAAATAAAAACTCTTTTACAAAATATAATTTCAAATGTTACAATAAAGGCTATACTTAATTTCTTATAAATTTTATAATATATATGTTCTATTTATGTGGAGAGACAGAATATATTAAAACAACTATTAATTCACATAATGCATAAAATATTTGAGAATTTTTGTTGATCTTATTATTTTGATGTTTTTCTTATGAAAGTTTAACATTATTACTAAAACATTTGTACAATTAAATATAATTCTTTATTAATAAATTATATAAAACAATAATATTATCAAATGATTCAAAAATACTATTGATAAAAAGTATTACATGTGACATAGTATTAATAGCCAAATCTGTTTACCTATATTGTAATCATCACAAGGGCCAAATTAATCAAAGAAATCATATACTGCCATTGAACCATTTTGTTAAAAATGATGTTAAAGAACCATTAGTTTTCACACTGATTCTATTGATTTTATTTACAGTGTGTTTACATTTGATGGTCAGATAGAAAGTGAATAGCATGTTATTAACAAAGAAACAGGAATTATTCTTTATCTAACCTAGATAAGATGAAGTACCTAACTTTATGTCCTTAAATGTTTTTTTTATTAATAACATGTTTTTAATACAACTAGTCTAGGCGATCTTATTTAGTTGTATAATGTCAAAATAATGATCGTTCGTTACCATGTATTTGCAAGGTACTTTAATAATCTGTTGATCTTCTTTATCTTAAACTACATTGTAATTGTGTATTTATGTTACTTGAAACTAACATTTTAATATACACGTAAAAGTAAATAGTAAATAATCTAAGAACGATATTAACATACAAGCATGAATATTAAGCAAGTTACACAAAAACATTTTGTGTATACAGAATGCTCATTGTGATCTAACATATAAATTGTGGTCTAAACAATGTGTTTGATATTTTTGCAGTTTTTGAGAAAAATTGCCTCAACTATAAATTTATGGTTGTTTATGTCAAGTGTACAAGATCTGTTTTAGATAGGACATTTCATGATTCACCACGATCATTCTAGAAATGTATTGCTACTTTTTTGCACTGTACATTATAAAAAGTTGGAGTTATAGCCTTCATTTTTCCGGAATGAGTGTAATGTAGGTTTGTTGAATCCAATGTTAGTGTAAATCATATGTGTGCCTTGTTTAATTTACGGTTTTAGTCATCACATTCTTATTCAGAATATAACAAAGTAGAACATACAAGAAATATCACAATGTACAAAATATTAATACCTCAATTTACTAAGACATTGATAGATATTTTTATTGATATTCCATGTTGAAAAATCCAGAACTGTGATCCTTTTATGATAACAAGAATGAATTTGAAAGTGTCATTTGTTATCTGTACTTATCACCAGAAAAGTGACAATATTTTCATGTAGTTACAAACCACTCAATGACATCATCTTATGGCATCATGTATATAGGTACTTATGTATAACATTGATATCAAAACTAGTTCTTGTTAGTTTGCTGAAATGAGAAGATATATCACACATCTATTATATTTTTGGTAGTAGGACTGTGTTGCTATTAGTTATTGAGATGTATTAAAAATATTAAAATTAATAAAATAGTTTATAATTTATTTATAATTTATAATTTATAATTTATAAATAATTACATAAGTACTAAGTATTGTAATTAAAAGAAGAGTTTATTTTTATATCTAAAATATTGAAGAATTGAAAAGTATTGCATTTCAACATGAAAAATAGTTTCTAGAAAATGTTATGTTGGTATCTTTTTATAACATAAATATTATCAACAAGACTCCAAATGTTCACAAAGGACTGTATTTTAATTGTTGCATCCCCATAAATGGGCTGGGAGCTCTCTCAAGGGGGGATCAGTCAAGCGAGTAATTTTTTCTTCTTCAAGATCTGTGTCACCTTCACATCTGTAAGACAATATTAAATTAATGATAAAAAATTTTTAATTTTTATTTTTTTGTTAACAAAGAATCGTTCAATATCTTGATAACATCTTTCTGATTAAAATAAGATCAAACCCGATATTATCATAAAATTTGGTTACATTAATTTAATTTGTCAAATTGTCAACGAAATAAGTATAAAGACCTTGAAGAGTTGTGTTTACCAATCGTACTCGCTGGCTGTTCCGTAGCAGATATATTGGATTCACAATTGGCCAGAACTATTTGCCAGCAGTTCACGATCAATTCGCGAGCTGCTACAGACTATTCATAAACAGAAATATCATTGTATTCATACTAGAGCTGACAATTCGCGAGCCAGATACGAGCAGATCTTTGGCGAGTAAATCTTCAGATGTAACGCCTAGCTGCGGTGTTCGCTGACGAGTTCGTCATACGTTATTTGTTGCTCACAAAAGTATCCTTTCACTGCCGATGAACTCAGCATTGAGTAGTCTTTACTGTATTATGTCAAGTATAGTATTGCCTCGTTAATAGACGCATTTCTTGCTTCGTTAATAGATGCAGAGTTAACCCCACCATTAGCCGAAACTGATTCGCCAGAGCGAGCGTCTTTGCTATCTCTTACGCGTCATCGGCGATATCTCGGTTAACAACGGGTGATAATAAGAAAAACACAATTTCCATGTCTTTTGTTTTAAAATTATTCTATTATTTTAATCAGACTTCTGAGATTTTTCTCCAAATTTTCAATATTAGGACATCTCATATTTTATTTATTTATTTATTTATTTTTTTTATTATTGCTTAGTCCGTGCCTTTCGGTTTTACATCTCTTATGTCTATTTCTCTTCTTATATGTCTACCTCCCCTCTTTTCCACTCTATTCTATTGCACTCCCTTAATTATTCTATCTCTAAAAACTAAAACTATAAACTATAAACTATAAACTATAAACTACAAATTAGCAACTAATGACTAAAAACTATTGCAACTTTGGTTTTAGCCTCCTTGCTGTGCATCCTTCCTGTCGTTTGCCCTTTTCTTCTCTCCTCTCATGTAGGATATCTCATAAAAAATGCCAAGTTTCTTTTATATTTATGGCAGATCATCGATACCAGCAGTTTATATTTCCTACTGATTTTTCAATGTTCGACAATGTTTTATGAAGTTCCTTTAGATCCCTGCCACGATCCGATTAAAGATGGCACACGAGTTAGACGAGTTAGGAGAGAAGAGTATATACTAATTCGTATGAAATCATTTTTCCATTTTCTGTACAATATCTTTCCTAGACGCTTTAGGTACCAATGAACGATAGAATGATTCGAGCTAAGTTTCTCGATCAGTTCTTTGAGACTCTAACAATTAAATTTTGTTTAGCTGTTCCATGTCACTGTATCCTTATTGAATTCCATCGGTCTTCCTTCACTTTTCCAGATTTTACAATTTACTCTAACTTTCCATCCCGATTCAACGAGGTTTAGATCAGTGAGATGGAGATGGCGACCATACGAGATGTTATAAAGTTAATCTCTAAAAGAATCTTACACTAAGGAGACTTCTTTAAAGAGTACACTCCTATTGATACCCTAGACGTATTCTATAATTTGAATAAATAGGGTGTTAAAGCTGGTAAGTAAAATATTAATCAATCAAAATTATTCTCTTCCTCTCCCTTTTTGTTATTAATATTACCATAATCTAGACTAAAAATAACCATATGTATTTCGCCAATTAATTGCTTGTTTCATCGATTGCGTTTTAGTTCCTTGCCTTAATTGGTGCTTGGCATATTTGTTGTTCATTTGTCCAATTTCGCATGATTTCACGAGCGTTTCACAGATATTGTAACTTATGTTTCTTGCAGTTTCTTTCACATGCTTTCCTTTGTAGAGGAAGAGGTTTTGCTTTTAGTTCCTATCCACCAGATCCCATAAATGTTTAGTAGAATCAATGTCTGACAATTGGAGCAGCCATAGAATCTTCAATATTGTCCTCTTATTCCTGTTACGTATAGTTCTTTTCAACACAATTTGGAACTATACCTCGGAGCACTGATAAACAGGTTGGCCCACCAATTTCTCTTCGAAGATAGAACGTATGCCTTTAAAAGTTGAACTTCTTTCTTTTTGAGTTCTATTCGAAGAATATCAACTCTTGTACAAAGCCTCTTTAAGTCGTCTTCGTTCGCCAAATTCTCCTTACTCGAAAATCCTAACTCGAAAATAAGACAATATCTTCCTAGCTTATCTGGATATTAATGCAGAAATTGTTATTTCAACTAAGACTGATGGCTTTTGTATTCTTAGCCAGAGTCTTAGCCCAACGATAACGACAGTTTTGTTTTGTAAGAAACCCAGTTCTCTTAGTAAACTTCTGGGGTTTGTTCTATGTGTTTCGAAGCAATGTTTTTGATATTTGGAGATTTTTACTTGTAGTCATTATAATATCGTCTGTAATTATGAAACATTGGGAATGTGGCAACGTTTAGGTTTGAATTTTATAAGGCTCTTCTTAATATTTCTTAGCAATCAGACGAAGATCCATTAACACTACTCCAACATATATCTCATGTTAAGATAGTTTCTTAAAACTTATATTCGCCTGTTCTGTGTTCGATACCAGCACAAATTATTATCGATTAAACGCTGGTTGATGAAATCGTTCCATATGCTGGATATTAATGTTACGTGGTTATCGATCGATTAGATCTGAAACCATTTTGGTAATTCGCGATAATGTTATATTTTTTAAGTATCATCGCAGTCTTTTATATTTTTTCAATTAATTCGTATAAGTATTACGTAAGTACGATGGGCCGGTAACTGTATGTGAGATGTTTTTCTTTTCCAGGTTTCAAAATGGGTATTACAATGGCTTCATGTCATTTGTTTGGGAAAATGTTGCTCCATATACACTTATATAGCTTCAGCAGGTATTTTCATGCTTTTTCTGGTACATAATTTTTTAATAACAACATATTTGATATATCTATTTCGTTCGGATCTGGACTTGATATGTTGCATAGATCTAGACTTGAGATTAATTCGTATAATTGTTTTTAATAATTGCCTGTAAGTTCGATGCCATTGTTGTCCATCTATTTCCTGTTCTACCTTGAGGACATCTCGGTCAAAATTTCAATTGCTCTAGTTCTTGACGAAAGTATGAGCAGGAAGGCTAGTGACTTGTTGTAAATCTGATATAACATTGTTTCTTTTATTTCGAATGTTGGACATGTTGTATATATAATCCTTTATTTTACTGAAACGTCCATGCTTTTGTCTGGACGTGCTCTATTTGCTTTACTTGATTATTTTGCAATATATCATTCCTAATCTCTCGTACTCCATTTGATTGCTTATGTGTTATGCTTAATATACATACAAGTGTATATGTATATATATATACGTACAATAATATACATACAAGTTATACGTGTATTTAATGTCTTTAATTACGGTTTTATGTTTTTCGTTCTACCATGGAGGATTCTTTTTTACTTTCAGTCGTCGTTAGGAATCCTTCTATAATTGTTTTTCTTTAAATTCGTTCAGATTGTATACCGTGTTATCCTTAATGACGACTAAGCTTTGTTTACTTTTTTTTTATGGCTTTAATTACTTCGCTTAGTACTTTTTGAATATTTAGTGTGGAGCGTGTAGCGATAAATTAGTGCTAAGCTTTAGATTTTAACGGTTGATGATATTTTAATAATTAAAAGTTGGAGAACGAAGTTTCGTTTGATATTGGAACAAAAAGAAGAGGAGGATTATTCTAAAGCTGGTGGCTTAAGATATTTCATCGAATTTATTCGCGATATTCGTCCCCTTCGTTTGCCCACTTTATATTCATTCTTCCTTCACGAAGTACACGTATTAATTATAAAATATGACTGTGAGCGTGGTGAATGCGCGTGATGTAACAAACAAAAATGTTGCTATCGGTGGGAGATTTAGTGGAAAGAAATTTTTACATCTCGTTGATAACCGTGTTGTGATCTTTCGTTCTTTTATGACTGTACGAATTTTTATTTCGTTGGAAATATTTACCGTTGCCAAAAAATATAACGAAATTCTTATGAATATGTTCTTTTCTGTTCCCTTGGCATTGTATTATGTGTCTGTTATCCCTGGTCAAGTGGTATGTTAGTACTAAAAGTTGTTACATATAAGTTCTTGACCTAAAGTAAACAGGACTCAATTAAATGATAGGAATCAGTTACTACAGTGAAATACTTTCAGACCATTGCTGATAGTAAAGTTGGACAGAAAGATAAATAACATTAAACGACTAAAATAGCTTTATTATTCACAAGTGTTTTTCCTTGTCGCACAATATACGGCGAAAATTGTAGACTGAAGAGAACCGTGTAGATTGTACATATATCTTCCTATATATCTCTGCATATTACATTGAAGTTTTATTGCGAGGAATTACGTACGAAATCTAGACATACACTACTTTTGTGAAGTTACAATCAATGTTACTATACAGTGTCAGGTGTGAAGGACGATTGTTATTATGCGTTCACAAAAATATTTACATACTCTCTTGTGCTTAGTTGTACTTACGCGTGCTCTCGTGTACGTATTAGTATTAGGTCGTCCGAAAAGTTCTTTCTTTTACAGATCCGTCTTTTATAACGATGCATCTTTATACAAATAAGAAACCTAATCTGTCGAACGTTGTGACATTTATCTTGATAGAACAAAAATCATACGTAATTCGATAAAATAATATAAAACGAAAAATATTGTGCATCCATTATTTCCTTATAAACGAAAGAAGCTTTTCGGACGATTTAATATTTCGAAATAATTAATAATTCAGTGATTTTTTTCGCGATTATAAAATTTTATTAACGAGTTGCTTGTACTTCAGGGTGAGTTACATCTGATAATGATTTGTGATCAGAACGCGTAAAAAAACTGGTTCCGGATACGTCCGGATTGTAGTTTTACGCGCTAATCTAGATAGAAATAACAATCAAGATTTGCAGAGTTGTTAACCAGCCTACCTATGCACCTTAAAATTTTTCCTAGATGTCGCCATTTCAGATAAGGGATAAAAGCGCAACCTTGTGCTCACGAAGATAAGAATGAACATTAGGTCTACCAGTGTTTGCGTCGCGTCGTCTTATTCTTTTCTAATGATTGGATTTCCATCAATTTTAGGGAACGATAGGAGCATTTATAGGAGTTTCAAGGAACTAGAAAATCAGAAGCTAGTTCGCGTGAGTCAAAATCAAACCTTGTTATTCCAAGCCCATATAGCGTGTTCCGAACCTGTTAAATAAAATTGTTGTACGAAGTACATAGGTGTTTTTCACCGTGTAACGACGTTTCTTCAGGACCACGTGTATTTATTCAACATTTTTTAGACGACACGTCAATAACACTAAGGCAACATCTCTGCTTTCAACATGATGTCGCTGCTCCTCGTTATGACGTACTAATTCGGAATCTGTTAATAATAATAAGAGGTTATTAATAAGTTTCACGAGAAATAAATTGGTCGTGGCGGGTCAATTACTAAAACATTTTTTCCAAGAATAACATATATATATAACATAAATATACCGCAAACGTTTGTCCTTAATAATGTTACATTGGTGATCACGTTGGAGGATAAACTGCGTGAAAAATTGTTAATTAATTCTTATTATCATAACTCGTTTTCGAAGAGTGAAATATAATTACATTTGACGAAACATAGCTGGTCTTTTTACCTCGTTAAAATTATATTCAACGCGGGATAAAAATTTGTCGTTGGTATCCACTGCTGAGTGCAACGTAATAGTATGCAATATTTGTAAGGGACGTTTTGATGAAATTTTAGTTATGGAAGACCTTTCAACCGATAAAATTCTGTGGAAAGTATCGTCGATGCGCAGAATGCCTATTTCTTGCTGATTTCTAATCGGTAATAAATTTTGTAAAACGAATATACTCGATAAATTAGGTATTGCAAGAACGCATTAATATTACGATCAAAGTATATTTTTAATGATATCCAAAGAAGAAAGCAAATTGGAAAAATAGAGTTGTTTATGAATTTCGAAAATACAGTTTTTACATTTTCTTAATTGTCACACTTTGTATATTTAAAATCTTGTGTTTTTTCCTTTATTCTGTATTTACTATATGTTTTTCTAGATTGAACTTTTGACACAAAGAAGTTAGGTTAATAATCGTGCAATAATTCTCATTGTATACAATTTTATATTGTTTAGTTATTTTTCTATAAAATTGAAATATTATTTTTAGGTAGCAACGTTACTATGGGTCGTTACACAGGAAAGAAATGTCGTTTATTAACGATGTTATGGCTCACCGGTCTATTTTTCCTAGTCGAAATAGTTGTGGGCTACCTAACAAACTGTATGGCTTTGATAGCTGACAGTTTTCATATGTTGTCTGATGTAGCAGCTTTGGTCGTTGCATTTCTTTCCGTCAAGGTAGGTAGAACAAGATAAATATCAAGTAATTGTATCGACATAAATAAATATCAAGTAATTGTTCAGCAAGAATTTATTTGGCATCATAATTCGCTAATTTGTAATTAACATTATAATGCTCATCGCAGTTATAAAGTTTATATCTTGTGTTTCCTCAAATCCTTTCCTTTGATTATTTTTCTGAATATATTTTGAGAACATTATTTTAGAAATTCCGTCCTGTTTACAGATGTCACCAAAGAAATGGTCCAAAAACACATTTGGTTGGGCCAGAGCTGAAGTTTTAGGAGCTTTAGTCAACGCCGTTTTTTTAGTCGCATTGTGTTTCAGTATTACCGTGGAGGCGTGTAAAAGATTTATCGAAGTAGAAGAAATACATGAAGCGAAATTGCTTGTAGGGGTTGGAGCACTTGGATTATTAGTGAATATTATTGGATTATGTCTCTTTCATGGTAAATGTTATTAAGAAATTAATATTTGTTCTTACATGTAGTTATATAATTCTGGTTGCAGAACATAGGAGTTCTCATGCACATTCGCATGGCATATCTCGAAGTCACAACCGATTGAGTACTCTAGTAGGAACGGATGACAATGAAAATGATGATAGTTATAGGCCATCGACGCCACAAGTCAAAAGGACACACGGCCATGTACACGATGCGAGTCAAATGAATATGCGCGGTGTGTTTCTTCATGTACTCTCGGATGCACTAGGATCTGTGATTGTGATAGTCTCTGCTTTAATTGTTTGGCTGACAGAATGGAAATATAGGTAAATATTGCATAAATTACCTAACATATCCTATAATATAAATCGTATACTAATCTACAGATTTATTTCTATTTAACGATCTAATATCTTCGGTAGTACTCTTAATGTTTGTTTCTTTTTACAGATTTTACATTGATCCAGCTCTCTCGCTCTTAATAGTTATTCTTATTTTACAATCGGTATGGCCATTACTCCAAGAATCTGCACTGATTTTATTGCAGACTGTACCGACACATATTCAGGTAATTTGAATCATTCTAGATTCTATAATTTCTAGATAATATACGAGAAGTAATAAGAATAGTATCAGTAGTAATATCCGTTACCGAGATTTTCTATTAACATGTACAAATTTCTATAAACAGATCTATATCAAATAAAAAGGTTTTTATTATTTTTATTATCGAATTTTTTAGCTAATTGATCGTTGATTAATTTTCATGGTGTAATTTTAATTTTCATACTGTTTAGCCGTAACAAATCTAAACAGAATATGTTATTTTAGGTGGATGCCATTCAGCAACGTTTACTAGAAAACGTAGATGGTGTTTTGGCTGTACATGAATTCCATGTGTGGCAGTTAGCTGGTGATCGTATTATCGCTTCAGCGCATATAAAATGCAGAAATTTGTCAGAATATATGAAAATAGCTGAGCAAGTGAAAGAATTTTTTCATAACGAGGGCATACATTCTACGACAATTCAACCTGAATTTATTGATGTAAGTAATTTGTATCGTACATATAAGTATTACGTATTAGTGATTAATACAGCAAGTGATGTATTTAATTTGACGTTCTTTATACTATTGTATCAACATGAGTGTATATTCTACATAACAATTGGATAAATGTGGGATTTTAGTGGTAACAAAATAACGAAACTATAAAAAGATATAAAATATATTGATAATTGATTGAGGAACTATTATTGATATTCTAGTACCACTCTAACAGCGAGGTCAAGGAAACACCGACCGAAGATTGTGTACTAGATTGTCCAAAGACTGACAAGCCTTGTAATCATGCAACATGCTGTGGTCCTTCTAAACAGGTATGTGCTTTCTGTTTTTCGATGTACCTTCGGTTGATTTAAAATCTATCCCTTCGCTTCTGCAGTCTAATTGGAAGAAAGATACAAATTCCCGCTCTGCCTGCCCTAAATCAAAATGTCTTGGACAATGCGTAGAAGCTATTAGATCAGATTCAAATACAGTTATAGGTAACTGTTATTTGTTGTTTATGTTTGATTATTCCAGCGTTATGCAATTAATATCATACAGTCAAATGGTAATTGTTTATTCGAGATAGTGAAACCTTTTTGTTTCTTATTGGACTGGAACAAAGTCATTCTTGAAAGTGTAATATTATGTAACATTAAGTGCAAGAATATCTATAAATATTGAGAAACAAGCTTTTAATATAAGCACTAATAAGTTTGATAGAAAAGTTTTAATTATTTATATCTTCTTCTTTTTTGCTTCTACTTGGTCATCCAAAAACTTACCCTCACCTTCTAAAATAATTATGCATTCAGAAAAATATCAATAGGCTTAATATAATTTCCCCTTTTTATAAAATGAAACATGATATACGATTTATTTATTTCGTATATGTATATACATATGGCATAGCATTAGATGGAGTGGGTTTCCAAACTCCCAGATACTTACTATGTTTTGATATATTTTGAATCGAATGTTATAATCTTTAAATTAAAGATTATAGGTATACTTTCTTGTAATAAATGTGGATATAATCTATGTTTCTTACAGGGTCGTGAAACTCCATCACCTGGAGAAACACCGTACATGTGCAGACAACGAAACAGTCTTGCACGTTCCACTGGTTCAATAGGAGGAACCGAACAGCAGGAAGTAAATGAGATGGAACGCGGACATTTGTTATCACTGCCCGCTTCACATCACTCCGTCCAACTTCCACATTCACATGTTAATACACCGGTTGTCTAAGTTATCGTCATATTCTCGAATATCTACCTCTGTAACACAATCTGCGGCGCGTTACAATGTTATTATAAAAATTCAATAAAGTAATATACATACTATGTTTTATGGCTATTAAAGTCAACAGTAAATTTTCATTGCTTTTTATTATCTATGTATGTAACTATTATCTTAAGTTTTATAAAGTTTGATATAATAAGTTTGATGTGTGGTATTTGTACAATTACTGATGGATTAGAAACAAAAATAAATAATGTTGGCCGTAATTCTACGAGCCTGTTCTAGTCACCATATAAAATTCTACTAGATTAACGAAAGATAAATAAATTATTCGAAGACTATTTAATTAAAGCGTTTTTACACTCTAAGGTGCAGACCATTACTGCTGACTTCACACCAGGTTCGTCTGTATACTCAAGCATCATCGGCGTAATGACAATTTTGGATCCGTGGCGTGAGCGACGAGATTTATAGAATGATTCATATACCCTTGATTTTTACTAAAAGTCATTTCTTCATCAAAATGTATGTGCCTTTTATCAATTAGAGACAAAACATTAAAAATTTCTCATTGTTATCTTGTCTAAATTTTCAGAGTTCGTTGTCCTTTACTAGAGACATTTCAATTTCGCGCCAATTACTTTGCAAGAAACGCGCCACGCCGCCTCAGCCAATCAGAAAGCAGCTAGGCAACTTTAGGCGGGATGACAAATTACTGTAGTGTCAAAAAGCGTGATGTCAAGACGTATTACCTGTTTGAACAGCAAGATTTCAACTACAAAGTGCTCTCTTTTTTTACGTTTATTTAGTCATTTACGTTTATTTAATTTACGTTTATTTATTTATTTAAGTTACGTAATTTACGTTTATTTAATCATCTGTTAGACGAATTTATAACGAAATTAAACAGTGTCTCGAACTTTTCGTAATCGGTGTTCATTAGCCTCTTATTTCACTGTTAGACCATCACCAATACCTTGTATTGCAATATTTTGAGACAAAATTTGAGTTTGATTGTTTCTTCATTGTAATATAATCGGTTTTAGGTTTATTAACGTTTATTTTGAATCTTTGGTTTTCTTCTGCAGATTATTGATTGATTGCGGATATTACTTCAAACAATGGAGATATATGGACGTTATGGCAATTAATAATAGTCTAGTGGAAAGTTTTTCATGCAGATTTGATGATGTCTGATTTTTTATAATTGAAGCAGATGTACATACGTAAGTAAAATTGCTATTTCGTCTTTTCTATTATTTACTTAATGTGCCATGGATAATAAGCATTCAATACATAATTGACATACACATATTATTTAATAGTAAATCCTCCTTTCGCCATCTAGATCCCTCTAGGATTAGCTGTTTCAGAATTCGTCACTATCTGACTCTCGACATACTGTTTTCTCTTCAAGCGTGTATCTAGCCACTCTTTTAATCGTGTTACTCACTAAATATTCCTTTCTAAATTTCGTTCACTCTGGACTACAATAGTATTAGGTTAGTATTACCCGACATGGTGGAGATCGTATCGAATTAAATCAGTTGTGCGATATGTGTGAGTGGAAAGAAAGGTAACGCAGTCGTTGAAGAGAGTTCGAGTAATCAGAGAATATAGATATCATTCTTGGTCTATCGTAATACCGAGCTTATCGGTATAGCTAGCTGCAGTACTTTCTAGATCCGTACTTTCTGTGTAAGAGCATTTTGCGATAGGACAAAGTACTCCTAGCAAAGATCAATGACTAGAACTTTTGGAAATAGAGATCGATAGAAGTTTTCTACCGATAAGAGCAACGTCTACCATCATAAACCATAGACGAGATGTCTGTGCACAAAGGATGATATCTCTAAAGCGTATTTATTAGCGACGACGTATTTTTAAAGATAACCAGAACAAGTTAGTCCGATGCTATTCAGGACAATTTATGACAAGTAGTTGGACTGCGTGTAACCAATGTAAGTGCGAGTAAAGATGTGTAGATGCTCAACAATAGCTATTGTAAAAACTAAACTTTGCGTCTTTGCTGTCTTGCTGCCTATATAACTTAAAACTGTAGCGGGGTTTTTAACAAACACAGTTTAAATTCGAAAAGGCTAACTCGGATAAAGTTTACGGAGATATGGATGATTCGATGGTTAAAAGTTTAGGAAAGTATCGGTGGCTTAAACAGAAATATTGTTTGGTCAACCGCTGAAGTTGTCTGAAAAAGGTGGAACTACGTTCGTTAGGATTGCGAGAAACAGCACGGACTTTACCTGGAACTTGGAAGTTGCATATATGTTAGAATGATTCAGGCAAGCAATATTTTGTACTCTAACATGAAAAATATTTAATATATTTATACGTTATATGGTTATTTTTAAAACTTAAAAATTTGCCAGCCGTCGAGTAATTAAAGGAAACGAAGTAGGGAAGACTGAACAAAATGTAGTTGGATTCTTGATGAAGGATGGGTAACTTTTAATCAGAACGAAGCTGGATTAAGCAGATAACTCGCTTAGCTGATCTATTAGAGGACAAAGTGATTAAGCGGAGTTTTACGATCTGAGCGAAGTTGAGATCGTGAAAAAAGTATCATTCGTCGCTTGGCACATAAAGTGCAGAAGCGTAAAATTTGCTTAGTTATCTGGCCAGCCATAAAGTTGTAAAGTTGCGGTCTATAGCGACCTTTATCTTGGTTCGGCCTGATTCGCCGTCATTCCAGCCTCGATAAAAAAGACTGACGGCCGAATGCAACTTTCACCCCTTTATCCTGGCTCGTGGTTCACCCGGATGATCCAGTCGTTTCTGCTCGACTTCTAGTTAGCGAGGAAAGTTTACGCTGTTGGTCGGGAGTTTGCATGGAAATTACATTTTGCTTGCTGAGAATCGAGCTAAATGAAATTTGATCGCGAACAGGATAGCCAACGGGGTTAACTACGCGTCCTGCGTGTTGAATATGGAAACGACGACATGATTTATACGGAAGATACGTCGACGTTACTTTTCCAGTCTCTTCAACTGTTCTTTCGAGGTAATCGAGTACATAACTAGATCTTGATAACCGTTGAACGAACAATATTGTAAAGAAGGAAGTTCAACAGCGATCACTGTATATGTAGAAATGCACTGCGACTGTCTTGGGCGAGACAACTTGATGTCCGATATATAGACGGTCACGGCAGTTCGTTTATTTTGGCTCGGTATGGAATTCGTGAAATATATAGAACGTATTTGCATTGTAAGAGCGCGTTATTTTTGTTCGCTGACCGATGTGAAATGAGTGTATGATAGGAAAAGGTATAGAGAGACGATGTCCAACTACGGTGGCTCGCAAAAGTATTTCATACTTATAGAAACTTTTTGTAGATATATTAATCATATACACTGCAGAAAACATTTTGAAACAGCAGCGTAACGAGGCTCCACCACTATGATTAAATTGGTAAAATTCGAAACCAGTCTGAAAATTTATATACGCAAAAGTATTCGAACATTCATAGAAATCTCTCACGAATGTATTAAGTGTGTCTTTGGATCGAATTTCTTTTTAGTTATGTTGTATCAAAGTACACCGCTTTAACCATTAAATAACATAAAAATCAGAAAATCAACAAAACCGTACATATTTTTCCCCTGTGATATTCAAACGTATATTTTCGGTAAGTTTCATTGAAATTTCAAACAGTATCATGCGACACGTATAATGCATTCATAAAAATGATTTATGGTAAGTGTTCAAATACTTCCGTGTGTCGCAGTAATTCCACGCAGCTTTAATATTTAGTCTGCAATATCATTGCACTCGTCAGGTCACTCGATTCATTTATGTAATGACCCCCAATCAAGGGTCAATCGATTGATTTATATAAGGTTTGGTTTACTAATGACTAGTGGCAACCTGATGGATACCTCGTATCTCTGTTCAACTAGAGATTTGGTTTACGCAAGGGATAAGTCGTGGTAGGGGAAAGAGCTGTTGGTAGGAGCTCGCCGTAAAATCAGAGGGGATGGGTTAAAGCCAGGGAAGGGTATCTTGCGGAAATTCGATGCTAATGAAGGAAATTGCGTAGATGCCAAACCAGTATCTCTCGTCCTTCTCGTCGTCTAGCACCCTCCTACAAAGTGGTAGTAACGAATTTCTGTCCTGTCTCGTGCCTACGACTCGTGTCTTCGAGCTCGCTAATTTTCTATTTACTAACTTGCTATGTACTAAATGTTATTTCCCCTCATATAATTTCCCAGACTTGTTCGTATATTTTCTTGGAACGGTATAACGTCTATGTAACAACGTAACGTCTAAATAACTGTTAGTATAACGCTTGGTAGTTGTGACAAAATTTGCTACAAACCAGGTGAATTATTATTAACATAGTAGACGCTACGAAGCTTTCGCGTTTATATTATACTTTGCAGCTAGATTTATATTTCTTTTTTAAAATATATTCCATGATAAACTACTGGTAGATTAGAGGGAAGAAAAGGCCTGAAAGTATTATCGATTATTTATGGTGTACTATACACAGCAATGTTTTATGGGATAATCGAAGAACATCGGGAAAAATTCAGGATAGGAGGATTATCACCCAATAGAATTGAGAGAGGAGGGCTTGCTTCGGTCCCTTTCATGTTATCTCTATCTCGTCAGAGATGTCTCTCTTATTTAAATGAGTTGCCAATGCGAGCAGGAATAGGGCGGTACGTCTTGCAAGGGCTGTGGCTCTGTCATGTCGATTCTCTAGGGTAGAACAGAAGGAGGGAAAACGGCCGGGAACATCTTTCTAAGAACGTAATCGACGAATTATTTACGTTTCCCAACCGTTTTTACTGCTTCGATGCCCATGTACGATGCTTTTGCTTTATAGATGTCGATGAAAATTTTAACCCTTGTCTTTTATATCTCATCTCTCCTCCAACATTTTATGTCCCAATCTGGCTTTAGTTTCAATCCAGAAACAACTTTTAATGTTCCACGGTAACGTGATTTCCTTTAATGACAGAGCTTTTACCCCTTTCAAGTCTGACCTTCTTTCGCCTCGCGTTGAAAATATATTTCTCGTCCACTGTGTCGTCCATATTAATAATAAAAACACAGTTTCCCTAACGTTTTTACGAAGAAAACACAATATATTAAAACTTTCTTATTTTTATTTATCTTTTATCGTCACATCCCTTGGTAAGGTATCAGTGACTGTAGTTACATGTATCCTGCAAATATATATAAATGTTAACGTTTACACGTTTAGTTTGGTACAGTTGTCTCAATTAGTTAGTTAGCGTTATTATTTAACAAGTAATTAGCTATCCAGCTAATTGCCACGGTCTGTACGATTCCACACACGATGCAAAAGTTCTATTTCCTTTAAGAAACTTAGAGTCTTTCACATTGTGTTCTGTTAGAAGAATGCACGGAAGTTTAAGGCTGTTTTACCAAAGACAGACGCGTTTATCGTTAAATTAATTAGCAATTCATTTACGATATTCGTAATATCATAAAGATGAGCAGAATTTCTCTTTCGATGTAAAATGCCAGCCATCTTCCGCGTACACAAAAATGGAAAATAACGCGTCAAATGTACCATGAGAGTTAATAACGTGGAATTTACACGTTTTAAAATTCAATTCCGTGCTATCGAGTGTCTGGCAGCGTTTGGAATGTTTGCCGCGAGCCCACCGAAAGTACACACAGGGAACAAGTTGACGATAAGAGCGAAACTCGGTCATGCTTCGGCTTATTCTTAGCCGTTGCGCTCGCGGACAATTTCCTACGATGATATTTCTCGAGACAGGAAGCGGTCGGAAATGAAAGTGTCCGCGTTGGGAATATTTAAAGCGCGTTCGTTTACGCGTGTGCCGGAAAATCAGCGAGGGTGACTCGCCACCGGACGAACCAGATTCTTTCCTCGGGGTTTCGTTAAAATTTGACAGGAAACAGCCGAATCTACCGTAAGTTTTAATTAATCGCGCTAGACGACGTAGTTTCCATGGCGAACGCCACCAGCCCATTGTAATTTACATCGTTCATTGTAATTTACATTGCTCGTTCCGAGATCCCGTTTTGGCTTGCTCACCTTTCGCTATATCGTATCCTGGCAACGGTTCCCCTCGTTTCTTTCCGCGGTTGCGTGAAACTGCATTCGACTACGAGGAAAAGTTGTTTCTGCCGAGTTTCTTCTCTTGTCTGGCCTTCCTGGGACATCGTAAGTCCTTTTACTCGTCGCTGTAATCCATTGATTCTCGTCATGGTCGCTATCTTCAACTCGCTTCGCAAGTTCGAGGTCGTTCGACCAACGTTTTATTTTATTCGAGATGATGCGTTCATTAAATCCGTTCGATAAACGTCTGCTTCCATTCTTCTTCGTTATTGTGGTTCTACAGATATAACGTTAACAACATATCGGATAACGCTGCGGTAGATACAAGGGAAAGTCTGAACTACGTGTATCCGTTGCAATTACTGTAATGGAAGTTTGTTAAGCGCGTGAGCGGGTTGCATGTATTATCCACAGATGAAGAATGGTTGGTTCGTAATCGCTAGATTGGCCAGGTTTATGCAAATTCGTATCTTTAGCGAGATAAAGCAGCGGAATTTAAACAGGGATTTCTGCCGCTCGATAAATATTTTAGCGAATATTTTCCTTTGAACATTTACACGGATATCATCGAATCTCTGGGCGAAGAACGCAACGCTTCAATCACACTCTTTTCGGTTACCTCGTAGAGAGATTGTTTCACAGATTGAGAGGTAGAGGTCTAGTGATCGAACGGGCTATGGCCTGAATAGTGTTCGATACTTCTCATTTCGAGAGGCAATCGGCTATTTGCATCTTTATGGCATGTTATGGCCCACAGCCGCCTGTCCGTAAACGTGTGTACGCGCCATTCGCTCGTTCGAGGCGTGTTATTCGTGGGTTAAGCGTGCACGCCGATGAAACGCAGCCGAGTCACGCAGAATAACCCGTAGTCCGGATTCCACGAGTGGTTACATAACGCGCTTTTGCCGGCTGCGAAAGGGAAAAAAGAAAGGAAAAAGAGAACGGCTAACGTTCCAGCCTCTCGGCTCGTTGCTTTTTCCCCTTTTTCTTTCTCGTCTTTTTTTGTCTTTCGTTACTGCTGTTTTCTCGTTCGATGGTATTTTCCAGCCATTCGATCCGTTGTACGCGTGTGTGTGTGTGTGTGTGTATGGGCGCGTGCGTGTGCGTGTATCCGGACAGAGAGAAAAGGGGAGAAAGGGAAAAAGAGAAAAATAATTTCGATTTCATTTCCGGCCATGCTTTCCCTTTCTCTCTCATTCCGCGTGTCATCGTTCGTTGTTCGCTTTCGTTCTCGTTTCCTTCTTTCATCTCCCATCCTCCAACTCGTTGGATCACGTTGATTAAGAGGCTGCTGAAGGGTTATCGAGACTAAAGGGTGGCGCGTCTCGACGATGTTCACGGAGAGGATCTATTATAATCAAAGATAGTAGAAACACTGCCGAGAATAACACTGTAACGGTCAATTGGTCTTCAATTGATTCGATGAATTAATAAAACTCGATTAGCGTCGCGTTTGCGTAATCTTTTAAGTACCTTGTTTAAGTAGCTTTACATATATGATGCAACAGTGCGAGACACGAAGACCTGACAGCAGTTAGAAACACGTGAAAGCTATGTGTTACCCGTGATTTCATTTCGTCGTAATGAATTTTAATAAGCTGAATTTCGTGCGGTCGAAAGATATGTACAAGCTGATACCTTGCGAAAAAGTAACAAAATGGACAGGAAATAACATCTTTTCGTTCGTTTAGTTTTCGAGAAAATCGAGTTTGAAAATGTATCGAGTATACTCGAACGTATAATAGTTAATTCTGAATTGGACATAGCAAGCTAATCGAAAGGAGATTATTCTACGTGTGGAAATAAGTCGAAAATGTAGAATAAAATGTATTATTGAAGTTTGATTATGAAAGAACGAATTCCTTCGTCTTTTGCACGACTACTACCCATTTATTGCACTAAATCAACGCTATGAACCGATCTAGAAAAAAATTTAGCTCGGTCCATTTCTGCTCTTACTGCCTCAAAGATATTTATATTTGACTGTGCTGACATTTGGTTTAATCGGTTCCAGCTTTCAACGATTAATAAAGCTCGAGAAAACAAAGTAATCACGAGTTCGACTAGGTGTTGAAGCTTTTTAGTCGAAGAGTAAAGGTAGGAAGATGCTGACACGACAATAAACCCTGTCTAGCAGGAAGATGGAAAAAGAAAGAGAAAGATCAGAGAGAAGTTGGTCTGATATTCAGCTTTTCGCTGATCGGGCCGCATTAATGCACCGACTGCGCTAGACAGACTACATACAGGCTTCGCTGCATCCCAGAGGGTCTATCACACTTTCGATTTCCTCTTCCGGCCGACGCTATGCACGGCACACGACAAAGCCAGCCTTTGTCGTTTACTCATCCGCAGTACCTGCCGATTCAACGAATTTCCGTCGATTCTGCGCCTCGACATATTGATCACTGCCACGACTGTGAAACACACAACCGTGAATTCGTTTCTCTATCTTACACGCGTCAATTTCATCATCCAACCTTCTGTTCTTTCGTTTAATTCCCGTATGACGTGTCTAAGAACGTTAGGTTGGCGAATAAGCTTCTGCTGGTTAAAAACGTAAAACAAAGTGAAAGGTTAGCGTTTAGGTAACGACGTCAAATTTAACTTGTCTCCTAACATATTTCACTCGTCCGGAAAAATGACCAAATAATTGGAAACGGTATAGTAACTAGCGGCGTAGACGGTTTGAAACATCGTAGAAAGTTTGAAAGCCGCAAAGTCAGGCTGAATGTCGGGTCTGTCGGTGCGGTGATAAAAGTTACACCGGTACAGGGTCGATTCAATTACCCTAACGAATCCATTAATTAAAAGTTAAATCGAGTGTATTTTCGTCCGTGTACGTGCGACCGCGTTTCGGTTCATTATTCACGAGGGCCGATATTACTTTCAACCGGGCTGTCAAATTAATCCCTGCTTGTCACCGAGAAGCTTTGGCTCGACTGGTAACAGGATGGCTGGAAGTCGAAGCGATTTCCTTTGCGATTGTCACCTCCGTTCGCGCGATATTCAATATGCGCGGGTATATTGCGTGTTTGCGAAATACCTTGCAACTGTTTACGGCTCTTCGAGTATCTTATGAATTTCCTATAAGGACGACGTATTACGGCGGAACGCGACACACACGTGCGTTTATGTACACGCGAGCGGCTGAAATATCTATCGGAATATTTCTACGTAGGGGGTAGACGGTTACGTCGATTGGAAAGTTTACCGAGGACGATGGTAAAATGACGAGGTTGGAACGACGTGGAAGATTATCGAAGGGAATTCAGGCCACTGCTTGCGATTCGATTCGTATTTTCTTGCGAGAGGAAAGATGCAAATATTTGAAGGAAGACGCGTTCAGACAAACGTACAGTCGAGTCCATTCGATTGCACTGCAGTCTCGAAATTTTCTATTTCCTATTTTTTCGGAATTCCTTGCTATCTTTGCTTTATTTTATTTTCTTCCTTCGATATTCGCAATATTATCTTACCAGGTAGTATCATGAGAATTATTAACATTTCAAAATTAACTTACTTCCTGGTCGTTCCACGTTTTTTCATAAATTCTGCCATTTTTCGCTCTCCCTTTACGTCACTTTCGTAACACTGAAATTTCGATTGAATATTATTAAACGCAAAGTCTTTAACTTTGTCGGATTCTTCTCTCTGATAGATCCGCTTGTTGATTTCTGACCCGGTTTGTCTAGTCTTCGAAAGGCATTCGCGAACGAACCCGAGGAATGCAAAGTCTAACTACAACAGAACAGGTAGCGACGACGGGGTCTGGTATATTTGCGTTATCGTTAGTCGTTAGCTGACTTACTTGCAATGCTGCAACACCAATGGAGAGAACGACAAGGAACCTAACCACGTAAACGTACCATAAAACATGAACGAGTTGCTCGTTGTGTGCACGAACGAAGCTGCTGCAAAGACTAATCCTAATCTATGGAAGCTTCGACGTTGGTGCTTTGGAACGTCTTACCGGAAGCTTGGTCTACAGTGTAGCCTTTCGTTGATCTTAGCTTTCGAAAAACTATCGTTTCTCCCATATTTATTCTTTTTCTTCGTCTTACGTATGGTTTCTACCTCACAGTTTCCGAGTATCGAGAGTCTTGTACGGTTTACTGGATCGTGACTAGCAACCCAAAGAGTTACTAACTGATTGAAGGTAGTCTAGAATCTTGAGGAATTTGCTGGGAACTTCGGGATCAAGATCTACTGGCTTGAATAATATATCGCCCATGCTTTCTCGCATTTCCGTTCTAAATAATCAAACACGAGTTGCATAATTGCCTAGTGCATTGCAATTTATCAGCAACTCTTACAATTTCACCAATAATATTAATTCAGTTATGCACGAGAATTTCTTCCGATTGAATTTATTTGTATGAATGAAAAATCGTAGATAAATGGAAAAATTGGTAAACTTCTATCGTATAAATTCTTCGTCCCTCGATGAATTCGGATAAGTTGAGTTCCAACATACGTACACCGAGATGTCTGACCATGACGAGGCTAAACTACTTGGACGGGCGGCAGGTCGTTTTATATCAGAAAGATGAGATTTTCTTTGTTGGATAAACGGCGTAGCGGTTTCCCTGGTTCGAAAACACCACACCGAAGGGAACGTTGGTGGCGAAGGTGGGCGCTGGAAAATGAGAGATTCAGCAGGGCAGGAAGTAACCTTGCCGGATAGTTACACACCGTGTGATTGAGAGCAGCGAGACCTCTGGGCATTGTTTAGAACAATGTGATCGTAACAGATGCACGCTGCTAACAGAGGAACGCAGTCATGTACAGTTTTGTTTGCAGACTAAACATTGATTCTCACGTTCCTTCCGCCCGGTTCAAGTAGAACGAACCGATATATCCGCGCCATTTACAATCTCCGCTGTTAATTTTACTTTTAGTTTATACTAACCTGAATTTCTACTACGTTTGGACAGAACGTGCTATGTAATAGACATTTCTTTTCCCGCTGTCCTTGTCCTCTGATTATTATTAAACTAAGTTATTATTAGATTAAGGAGTGTTTTCTTAAAAAACAAACTTCTCAGTAATTCAACTGTTATTTTTATCCCGCTTTTGAAAAGCAGCCGTATTGGAACTTTCTTCGATGTATGAACGTATTCCAAGAGAAAAGGGCGGGTTTCTTTGATTATACGAACCCTCAAAGCGGACGTCCCCTCGTCGAATTTCGGCGACAGGAAAGGGCGGAGCGAAAGCGAGTCGGCACGACGACGTAATATATGTTCGGGCAATTTTCTCGGTGATATTCCCCTGGATTTATGGGTTATTAATTTTATGAACCCCGGGACTGTCTTAGCCTCTAACCAGGCGCACGTGTTCCACTAACAATATCTCACTTACAACGGACTACGAGCGATCTGCCGTGCGACCAGATACGCCTTACACGTCTTCTCCCATTATATTATCGTCATCTCTCCGCTCTTCACGCTCAATTATCTCTCATTTGAACCGCGGTTTTATCGGTCTCTTCCATGAACATATACACGGTCGATGTGCACGAGTACCGACATGACGAGAATCGTTTTAATTGCTACAGTGTCTGGAGTCGGTGGGAAACTGGCTGGCATTCATTTCGACTTGCTCCGAATTACTTGAAACGCGCGACAGAAGCTGCGGATCTTCCGAGATATTAGTTTGGCTGGTAAATTTTGATGACTAGAGTAAGATTGAAATGCTTCGAGAATCTTGGTGATATATCTTTGGTTCTTGAGAGACGACGTAGATTACGTCAGAACGTGGAAAGCTTCAGAATCGCTCTTTATTATTTTTGCGCCAGCGGTGAACGAGCACACTTTCTGCTTTCATGAACGAATACGGAGATGCTTGATATTATTTTAAATCCGTTCTTTTACCTTTTAAAAAGAGATTAATTTAGCCTGGCTGCATTCTTCCGGCCAATTATGTTTCTCCGATGGTCTAAAAATATTTCAGGTTAGAACGAAGTAGAAAAAAAATTCCTTCATGGTGTCTGGTTTCAATTTTATCGACCAACGACCCAGCTACAGTACCGATTAATATTTTCGTTAATTACATTTCCAAATGAAGGAAAATGTTTCTTCATCGTTATCGTTGCAGAGTGTTTCTGTTTCATTAACTTTCGAAGAGCGGCCAGTATAAATCCTTGACTGGAACCGTGTTCTCTCAACGAACCAGCAAGAAGCACGAGAACCAACGAACTTTCGCGCCTATTTTCTTTAAGTTTCTCTAATAAAGCTACGCTTATTTCTTGGCGAAAGATCGACGAAAGTAAGATAAACACGATAACGAGAGAAGCTTCGTTTCAATCGGCATTTCAAGTCCTCCAGATCGTACAACTATCTTTGTTTCTCTTCTCGAGGTCCAAGTTTGATTAATTGAAACGTTAATATAATTAATCCACGGCTCGTCTCTCCAAGATGGGAGCAAGAAAGAGAGAGAGAGTATCTTTGGACTAAGACTCGCTCGTTTGGAAACGTTTACGCGTCGAGGGTTGGTCTAACAAGCCAGAAGACACCCACTGGTCCTTTGATTTATCTCGTTTAAACATTTGCACTGTCGAGTTTGGAACTTCCCTCAGGTACCGGCGAACAATAGGCTCGTGGATTTTGACGAGTAGAATTCAGCGACCTGATTTATTCTGAGTTTTAAACCATCTTGCATCGAGACGATCTTTTGGGACCTGACACGTTGATAGTTGGCGCAAAGAAAATTTTGAAAATTTTTCTTACGATCACCGTCGTTCAAACAATTTATTCGTTCGTCCACTCTTTTTGTACCCGTTACTCGCTGCATTATTTGTAAAAGTATTTCTACAAAATTTGTGTATTAAGAAAATCTAGGAGCAAACTATATTGTACAGAGTCCAACCAAATAACGTCAATTCCGGACTGGACAAGACTAAATAGTCGACAGAAGGTCATTCTGCGTGTGAAAATAAGTCGAAAACGTACAATCAAATTTTCCACGAGACGTTTTGTTTGAACTTGAAAAGAAAGTTTGGAAATTTATCACACGCGTGTACCAGGCCTATTCTTAACTAAACACGTTCAAACTATTTTCTTGAAGCCCCAAATAGGAAAATGTTATTCTACGAAAATATTTCCTTGAAATATAATTATTTCTCGCCATGATGTCGCTCTCACAGACAATTCCACTCTTTTTCTTGGTTATACGATATCGTATACAGACGGTCTCTTTGAAAAGCACTCCACGATTAATTTCTCTTCCCCGGGAATAAATACTACGTTCGAGTAAGCAACGGCAAAAAGTCTGGAGCGAAAGAAACGGGCGACATTAATGCGATTAACCGTACGCGAAGAGATAAAGAAGGGTTCGGTAAAGTGCGGCTGAATGGGTAAAAGGGGGACGAGGTTGGATTTCGTGCAGCATCATTGCACTCGGCTCGTCCTCGAAAGTCGAGGGTCGAGCAAAGGGCGGCTGCGGGTTTGCCTCCACCCTCTTATCTGACTGTGGGGTTCCAAGATCCGTACGCCTTGTAGGTATTGTATTCTGGCTACCTGTCCTTCGTACTCGTCTTTCTCCCAGCAAACCGCACCGCGTCCTTTATTTTCGGGTAATGTTGCGTGATAACAACCAACGGTGGCAGCTTTCTCTACCCTCCGACTCTGGAATTGCTCCGCCGGGACGATTATTAATATTGTCGGTTGGCTTGCGAAGAGGGATCGGATCGTTAACAGAAAGCGTTCTATCCACGAGGTTTCGCTTGCTGATTTTTCGAGGGAACAATGGCTGAACCGTGGCTTCTCTTCCGCCAGTATAAACGTATACACTACCTTCTGTGCGCAAGGTACATGAGGTGCATATATCGCATGTGGCGCGATTCGATCAAAGGACCGATATTTTTGTTGCATTTTCATTTTACGATCGAAGAATGTTTCTCTACCGTTACCTTTTTTACCTCTTGCTACAATAACTGCCATCAAATGGTCCGTTAAATTTAATCCTTTCCATCTTCTCTTACTTCTCTGTAAGAAAAATATAACGCGTTAACATTGGAATCGGTTTTACAGAACGTAGGAAAAGAATGAATTTATCGTTTCATTAGTTGATAACATTCTGTACGCAACGTACGGAAGATTAAATTAAAACAAGGTAAACGTCGCTCTAGTTTGTTTGTCTGCAACGACTGGTTGATTGCGACAGCAAACAATTTTACGGAGGATCGAACGACGAACCTATGACATTTCAATCGTTCGTTCATGGAATTCGATTATACTTAGACGGTTATCCGTTTCGTAGCGAATTTTATAGATGGAGGAGACCAGAGCAGGATACGAAAATCGTACGACCATTCCTGAAATAATAGCTACTTTATTACGATACGAATACCATTCATCATACGTCACAAGTGAAAAATATCGTTCGAACGGATTTTATCGACAGATTTTATTATGTAATATAAACTTATGTGTTATACATTGCTACATATTCTTGCTTAACGGCTAGTCCTATCGGCTAGGTCCTTAGAGGCTAGAATGCACAGTGACTTGTACAGAATCGTCCTCCTTCCTTCCCTTCGGTCGGTCTCTCATTGATTTGTCATTGTCTTCCGTGAGCCGCTCACGCGTTAGGGAGAAGAGAGAAAGAGAGGAGAAGCGTTTATGCGTCTGCGACAGGTTTGAAGAAGAGAGAGAGGAAGAAAAATGACACAGACACGCTTGTGGGTATAAAGATGGAGGACAACGGAAGATTCAAGAGGAGGATGGGCAGGAAAAAGTTTTTCGAGGGGAAACGCAAAGGGGTTGGCAAGTGGGAAATACAGGAAAGGATAAGATATACATTTACACGAGCGTTTTCTTTGGTAACGTCTCCTCTCCTTGTTATCTCGCGCTTTTATTTCTTAGGCAAAGTACGGCTACTCCTTCTCTCTCTCAGTGTCGTTGAAACTTTCGTTAAGAAAGCGTCCCCTCGAGCGTTTAGTTTATAAAACGTTCATCCCCTTTCTCTTAATGCTGCTAAAACTGCGACGGCTTGGTCCTTCTTCCCGGTTGAAATAAAAGGCCCTCCCTTTCGTCGGTTCTATCGTAATGCGCGTATTGTACCGCGAGAAATTTTACAATCCACCGAACAACTTTCTCGTTCCGTGGATATAAGCGAAACCTTGCTCCTGTTTATCTCGCGTATTATTACGCGTATCTTGCGTAGTCGAAATTGGCTACGAATTTCGACCGTTTTTTTTTTGTACTCTATCGATTCTTTCTTTTTTATTCTATTTTCATTCGGACATTCCATAAGTAATTCCGTGCCTGTACACGGAGACTACAGGGAGGGAGGAACAGCGCGACAAGTGTATTCTATTTTGCAACTTGGTTTTGAAACTAAACGTATGATTTTCTATACCATTTAATTTTTCAAATTAATTGTGATCGTTGATCGTATCATGAAAATATTGGAAATATTACGATATTTCTTGCTTTAATAATTGTGCTATATACATTCAGGAAACTTCGTCGACTCATCGGTTATTTTTGTGGAATACGCTTCTACATCTAACAGATCGTTTTCGTTTTTCGACTAATTGCGAGTTCCGGCGATTGATAAGGGACGATATTACTTGTGGAATAACCTGATAGATCAATAGCGAAATGTTTCTTTTAGAATTCTATTTTTACAGAACGAGTCGATGAAATTCAAACGAATACGGTTACGTCGTTCTTTCCCCTCGTTTCCAACCCTTTACCACGTTTGATCGTTTTAATTACTCGAAACGATAGTTGACTACGCACGACAGGGTGTCCCTCGACGGATAGCGCGCCGCATAATTGCAGCGTTGCCCGTTACGAAATAACATTACGTGAGGAGGACAAGCCGTTGCGCGTGCAGCCCTTGACGGGCGTCGTAATACCAGAGCCTATTAATTAACAAATTACGATTAAACGTTAGTTATTAATTATTATCGTTAAATTTACGCCTAAGATATAATACACTCACCTAAGTATGTACCTGATGATATCTTTTTTTTTTATAAAAATTTCCCTATCACGCCATGAGAACGAATACCGTAACATTGGCGCGGGGGAAAGATCTTTCGCGGAACGAACCTTCTTTCATTTTCTCTCGTTATTTTTCTCTCGCGTTCTCCCTTTTCTCTCTTTGTAAATCTCTTACGAATTCGACAGGGCGAGATGAGCGTCGTAAGATGTTGTTGCATGTGTCGATATCGATCCGTCGAAGAGCGTACTTTCAACCCCTTAACCGAGTGTTTAATCATTTTATAGCGATAATAGAGACCGAAGCACGCGGGTATTTGCTATTTTCATATACACCATTTCCCAAGTAGAAACGTTGGAAGAGGGGCTCGGATCGATAAATTCTTGCACCGTTCAAATGAAAACGCGAACACCACTCCAACGAGAAGTGCACTCGGTTAAAAGGTTAATAGAACCGTAGCAGCAGCGAAGCGATGCAAACGCGGAAATATACAACGTCGTCCATAAATTCGAGAGCGCAACTATCGATTTCACTTTGCTCGATACACACACGTATAAGTAATAGATGCTTTTTTCCTGATTATAAGTTACAGGATGCAGGTCCTCTCTTAAAAAAATTCAAACGTAGCATCTCCATAATCCCCTCGATGTTCCCTTCACCCTGAACTACTGGCGCTGGCGTAGAATCAATAGACGCTTTCAGGTTCCGAGATACGTGTCCCGGACACGAATCGCGAAGAAATGCAAAGCTAGTTTCGAATGGTAGGATATCCGGCGACCGGTTACTAAGTCCCTCTAAGACCGTCGATCGACACGCGAACCACCCGTTGGATTTCTACCGAGAAACTTTCTCATCCACCGGCTTCTTCGTTCGTCACACGTACACACGCGATACACATACACATACACACAGAAACTAGCACATACATACTGGAGACGGTGTTCCATCGTGCAAGACCAGTGGACTAATTGCGTTCAACGCCTTAGCCGCTCGGGGAATTGCCGGCAATTTTTCGAACCTTCGGAAAACTCTGTACTTCCCTCGTTTCCTTCTTCTTCTCCTTCTTTTCTCGTTTTTTTCGGTCGTTGCCAAACCACGAGACTGGATCGCGTCGACGGGATATCCGACAACGGTGGGAACTGGGACGCCCGTATCCGAGTTTCAGCGGATCGCGTTCGGGAATTCGCTTTATCCTGCCAGGATAATCCGTAAACCGGCTCGAATTCTCGTGGAATTTCACAGTTCGAATCGCGACAACCTTTATCTCGTTTCCGATCGGCCGAGTCCACGAATGATAAACGCGTACGCCTCGACGTTTCAACAAGGACAGATGTGGTCTCCGTCAAAAAGAGTCGTTCCTCCCTTCTCGTTCGTTCTTCCGCGTGTCGAAGTTTGAAAACGCGTTGCGACGATTATCGTCGCGCGTCGATATAACGTTGGGTCGACCGGCAGTTAAACCAAGAAGCAAACTAGATCGAGATACGAATTTTCCGTGCTCCAGCCTAACGCAGAAAATATCGCGTAGGAAACGCGACGTCGATTGGCGATCGATCGACGGCGTATTGAAAAGCGTCCGTGCACGAGAATCGTCGAAAATTAAGCGCCATTCTACGCTCCAACGATCCCTCTTAACTCGTTCGTGTTGCATTTTTATACCTTCGTCCTTTCGGCCCCTTTTCAACGGAGTTTCCAAACGCTCTATCCAGAAAATATGTCGATCCGACCGAGGGTCGAACACGAACGAGTTTTATGCAGAGCAGGAAACTCGGTTTGTAGGCCAAGGTTCAGAACGATGTTTCTTCTCATTACAGAGATACAAGGATAGCGTGTACGCGAGAGCGAGCTGAAAAAGCGACATAGCGATAGAACGCTGCACAGAAATCCCTCGTTTTCTTGTCTAATAACGCATTCACATTCGTACGATAAATACGTAAATGCAACACCGAGCAAACCAACTGCATCAGTGTGCATTGTGCGTGCCTTGCTCGACAAAGACAGAAGGTGCTTCCTTGCGTAGCCTTTCTCTTTCTATTCCCATGTCGCATCCGTTTACACGCTAACGCACGACTCGCCTACTTCTCTATCTTTGTATCTCTATTCCTCCGACACGCGGCACGATTCTCATTTTTTTTCTCGTTACGTTTGATATTTAGCTGCCGATAAACAAATAATTATTGACTCGATCGATCGATAAACGATCGATCGTGATATTATCGACGCCGTCTCTGCCCGTGCGAAATCTTTGGTGCTACGACTACGATAACGTTATTGACGCAATCTAGCGGACCGCTAACGATCCAGCCGTGTTCGTCTATTTCGTCGAGACCCACTGGGTCCCTCGAATCCTCCCTTTCGGATCGTTCAGGGTAAATCATCTCGAGTCGACGGCTTCGTCGTTCACGGGATCGTTTCACCGACGACCACACGACTACCATTGATAGCTGTCCACGATGGATTTGCCGTCGGGGCAAGGGCTCGCGCTGCCGCACCACTTGGTCTCTTTCAGAGGCGGACACGCTGATCCGCCACGGCGTGGCTTTATCGTGATCTTCCGCGTCCTCTGCGTCTCTCCTACGCCGCAGCTACGACTACAGGCGCTCCATGGACCCCATTCTCCGACCTTGCAATCCCTCGGAGGACCTGCGATCATCGAACAACGCCATTAATCATCTTGCAATCGTCTTGATTAAATGGAAACTGGGTTTGTCGTGGAAATTAGTTGGTCGGAAATGGGAATTTGCAAATTTATTCATTTAAGAGACATTTGTCAGTGTTTGCCAAGGAAATGACTCATCAGATGGCTAGAAAATCTATTTACGCGTTAGAGTTTAGCATGTCAGATTACGTATGCATCATTTCGTACGAATATGAAAATTCGATGCTGTGAAAATGAAACGTAGCGAAGAAAAAGACTCGAATAGATTCGACGAGATAAAGTAAGATCGCGATATAAAAATCTATGGACTGAAATAGCTGTGGATGAAATAGTTTCGCGAAAAATCGTAGAGCGAAGGATTAAATGAACGAGCGTAATTGACAACCGAGGCATTAAAACACAATGCGCGCTTGTGTCCATTTATGACGAGCTTTGTCGCTAGTTTTAAATAGATTCAAGTCGTCAGAAAACAAGCGTTAGACCGGTATTTACACGCAACAGAAGAGGCGAAACGAAACGGAAAATATAAAAAGATAATCGACGCGGCGACAAAGACCGCGATTCTAAATGCAGCGAGTCAGAGAGGCGCGAAAGAGAACGTTCTTTGAGCATCTGCGCGGAACACATCGTTGTTAAGCTCTGTTTTATCATTAATTTCTACAAATGAAAAGATCGCATCAACGTGGTCGAGTCATTGTTGGCACGAACCGTGTCACGTCGCTTTTGAAGCAGCGGAGAAAGGTTTTCAACGAGAAGCTGAATACACAGCACCAAGATCTTCTACTCACGCGTTCTCAAGCGTTTTCCTTTAGACGTTAGTCGATGATGTTTCATTCTGAGCCTGTGCTGACGTTGGGTCGTGATGTCGGTGGAATTCCACGAATGACCGAGACTGTTGCCGCTAGTCGCGTTTGCCATTTTCCTCTGAATATCCTCGAAGATTTGTGCCTTCTGCGCTTCCGCTGTTTGTTTGTACTTTTGATAGTAAGGCCAGCCGATCTTTCCATCGACTTTCGAAAGTTTCGGTGGAGGTGTCGCATTGAATCTGGGTCTTTGTAACGCATATGACGAAGCTATGCTGTCCATGATCGCTGCTTTATTGTCTCGTGGAAGCTCGGTTATCATCTGACCACTTCCGGTCGTCGTCCAATATCTGTAATATACGAGAATCGATCGTTTTATCCGAAAACTCTATGGAATTTTTTCTATAGATTCGTATAATTTATCGTTAATAAACTACGGATACTTTGGCAGATTCGTATCTTTGTAAAGACGATTAGAAAAATGAGATCTGCACAGAGATTTGTTTCATCTATTAAATTAATTCAAGGTTCTTACGAATTCTACGAAATTCTATGGAATTACATACGAAAGTATATATGCCGTTTCGATATACTAATTTTGTGGAATACTTAATTCGCTTATGTATGTTATAACCTATTTTTCCGAAGAAAAAGATTCAAACGGAAGAAACGCACGTTTAAAAATATTTTTCCTCCACCTCGTGGCGTTATATAAATTCACAATTTCGAAACTTGCTTATATTTCAAAAAGTTGTGCCTTCGAAAAAGCTATTAATTTTTCTATTGCGTTACTCTTTCGTCATCCCGCGCTTCAGTTCCAAGTCGGTGGCAACGAAGGTATTAATTATGTCGTGGTTTAACTTCGATAATTAACCGACGAGCTTTTCTGTGATGCAACGCCGCCCGAAAAGTGCCGCGTTCTACACCAACGGACGAAAGAAAAGTTTATACGCATCCAAATTCCCACAAACTTCTTCCACTCGCGTTCCAGTACGAGATCTGTTCAAACAACCGCGATGCTCGCCGCGTATCAAAACGCATCGGTCGCCACCCGGTCGCTTTCCCACGAGGAGGAAAATTATCGGGAACGGCGTGTCCACGTAGTCAGTCCATCGGTCGTTGCTTGGATTTCTAGATGCGGAGTTTGCCGAAGCGTGGGAGGTGCGGCCCACTCGAAAACAATTTCGAGAGTTGATTTACGAATGCCGTGTCTACGTTTGTACGCGACGAGAGCCTTAGTCCGGAGGAAAAACAGACAGAGACAGAGAGAGAGAGAGAGAGAGAGAAAGAGAGAGAAGAAGAAAGGAGCAAAGAGGTGTCGAGAGAAAAGAGAAGAAGCGGGATTTCTGTTTCACAAACCGAAACTTATTCATCCCGCTTTGCTCGTTCCCCTATCCTTCTACTCTGCGCTCTGGAATTTTCGATCTTCTCGTGTTTCTTAGTATTAGACGATGTCGGTCTTGGGAGAGCTCGAGTTTCCCGACGAGCAACCTAGAACTGAAAATCATCGGCGAAACGAGTTCTTCTCATCGACCAGAGTAGACGGTGCAATCTCACTCGCCGATGGTTGCCCATTCGGAAAATAGACCTAACCCGAGAAGTTTAAGTCCACCGCGTAGCTTTTTCCAATTTACGAGGATCAGGTAGACAGGCAGGCTGACGCGCTCCTGTGTACGTTTTTAATTTATTTCCCTAGCATTTGCATGATTTCAATTTCGTGCGACAATTCCGCCGTGGAGACACTCGCCAGGCCTCGGGATACACCGGCGAATTGGCTCTCGCGAACGGTTCTCGTGGCAAAATCTCGCTTGAGAATTTTGTTTTGTCGGTTTATTCCTTCTCTGATCGTTCGTCGTGAGTTACGAGTCGTTCGCTCGGCAGAGGCTCGAAAATAACCGGAGATTCGCCTTTTGAGGCGAGCACTTCGACGCAGCGCAGTCCTTGGAGGATCGATCGAGACGCGATTTTCTCGGTCGACGAGTCGCGACGTCTCGACGAAGCGATCGTGTCGTGAAAATGAATTTTTCACACGACGTACGTCGCCAGATAACTATTTCGATAAAAGCACCGCTGCTCGTCGTGGGAAAAAGGAAGATTCCGCGAAGCTCGTTTGCGCCGTCCTTGCTATTAATGGTCTCGTTAATATTCAAATTTATTAACGTCGTCGTTATTCGCTTTGCGCGATTATTTATAGTCACGGTGGATCTGGCGCGACTATTTTTCACGTCTTTTTTCGCCTAATCTCCGCCGAGCATCGCAGTACACCGAAGGTTGTGAAAAAAGAACTTGTCGCGATACACAGTGAGAAAATAAGACTAGCGTTTCGTCAGAATTAAATTACTCCCCCGTTCTCCTCCGCTCTGGTGGAAAAGGCACGAGCAAACGAAGAGGAAAACACTCGAAAATTTCGCGGTATTTATCGACATTAACCGGCATCGAAGCACGATCCATCCTTTCGTTTTTCCGAGAATCGTTTCATCCGCGCGACTTAGCGTTGACCCAGTTCTCGCTAATTTCTCGCCGGTTATAACATTTTTAATGTGTTGCCGCACGATAATCTTACCCTCTGTCTTAATTGCTGTGCACATTAAACCGTGGGATGTAAGAAGCCGTGCCGAGAAGCTTTTGGCATGGAAGCATCCCGAGAGCGGCGATAATTTTGCATTTTCTTGGAAAAACCAGCTAACGTCAACAATGAAGCTTTCGTGGCTCGTTAGGCTTAGGAAGTTTCTCTTCTTTTATTTCAAGGCGAAATAGGCTACGAAAGAACAGTTATTTTTCACCGTGTGATGGATGTAAGGTGTAATTTTCTATCGTAAAACTGCGAATATTCGTGCAAATCAGCATTATTGCAAACATCAGCGTGTAACGACGATCAAAAAGTGACAAAATGTCTGAGGATCGTACAACTGGTACGAAAAAAGGAAAAGGAAAAAAATGATGGAAAATTTCAACACGCAACGAACGTCGAATTTAAAAGTGGAACGTAAAATTTGTTCTCGTTTAAACTGGCTACAAATGCGCAAACATCTACGGTCAACTTATCGTTTCCAATCATTCTCGTTTTATATCAACGATGATAGTAATGTTCTGGGATTTTTAGTTGGAAAATTAATTCCATGATCGTGACTTTGATGTAGAAAAGCAAGATTGTAAACAGCGTGAGCGTTTCACGTAGGATCCGCGAAACGAAATTACAGCCGGTGGCTGGGATGCGCAACAGCCTGTTCGGAAGTTTGAATCGACCGTTTGATAGGAAAATTGGCCGATGTAGCCAGGGGAGCGTTTTCGAAAACTCGATGGGCGATTTGCTCGCGTAAACGGAAAGGTCAATTAAGCGTAACGTCACCTTCGCGGGTAATTGAAAATATATTTACGAAAGCGCGTTATTATATCTGAATTTGCAATTCAGATAGCTCATTACCGCGCACAGCCGGAGCTTGACAATTTTAAAATGCAAATGCTCACGGAGGCATAAATTCGCGTCCGCCAGCCGACGCTAAATTCCGGTTTCTGCTGCTTTCGACGACTCTGCAAAAAATATGAGGACGTTCGGTGGATATGTCGAGGAAAGTAGTCCATCGCGAAGCTTACAGAATTTTTTCTTTTGGAACGAGCCATCGACGAATCGTTGTTTGCTGTTTCGTTCGAATATTTACATCTTTTTGTTTTTTTCCATCTTTTTCTATTGAAATTGCAGCGATAATTCGTACGTGGCGTAACACGCTACGGAATTAATGTTAATTCTGCGAAAAAGCGGAATACGTTTGATAACAGAAACGGATACGATATTCGCGATATTTGATTTGCTGCATCGTCAAAGAACACTCATCACGAGTAATAATTAATCGTAATCTGATCGAACATTCGCAGGAAAGCTGGATCTTCTTTACGAAGTAATTGAGTTTCATTCTGCATTCATGGAAAAAGAGCAACCCTTCTGATTTAAAAAAGGTCTCTCTCTCTCCCTCTTTCTCTCTGGGAACTGAATATATAAACCTGTTTGTTTATGTTGGATCTTCGAATACGAGGAGCGTCAAGCCGGGAGAACCGTCGGTGCCTGAAATTTTTTTCAATCATCACAGCTGCCACGCACGGTTGAAACCGCGGTTCGTTCGTTATCATGTTTTTATTTATTTCTATGATATTTACTTTACGGTGGATTTATTTATGCGATTTAGAAAAGTAGTTGGACATTTACCTTGTGAAACTCTTACGGCTACATTATGCGTGTTTCATAGAACTTGGTGAAACTTCATTAACGATATAACGAGACACGACTGTTCTTGTTATCCTGATAAAGTTTCGAACAAATCCGAAAATCTACGTAAAAGTTACAAGACATTTAACGTTATTGACGGTAAATTCGCTTAAAATACATTTACCAAAAGCTACGTTTCTCAATTCGTTTCACCAATACCATCACTGTCGTATCCAATTACGGTAGCGAGGAAATTTCGAACCATTTTATTTTAATAACGCGCATAAATTTCCATATCCGCAAAGACATTTTTACAATAACCGTTCAAATTCTACGAATCGTTGCATCTATCCGTGACATCGTTTTAAAGTTGCCTCGTTTCCTCCCCACCCGAAAGCAATAAAAATTCCACATCCACGTTTGACCTAATTTAAATATCTTCCCAAAATCGTCCAACATTCCGCAACTATCATTCGTTCCAAGAATTTCTCGCAGAGTGGCAAAATTCCTCGATCGCAGTAACTGCAACGTTCCTTCGGAAGATAAGTGCGATCGAGTCTACAATTATCGCGCTTTTCGTAGTCTTACAAACGATCTATCGAATCGGGGCAGGGAAAAGTACGTATCAATAAGGACGGAAGTCGACGAAACGCAAGAACGTCCGAGATTCGATCGCACACGGTGCTATCTGGCCTCTCTGGCTTCGAGTGCCGATCGTCGTTTCTGGTAATCGGCCTCGTACCCTCGGGCTTGAACTGTCGGCCTTTCAACCGTATCCCGACAATCATCGTAATCTGCATCTTCGTCTATTTTTCTCTCGTCTCTGTTTTCATCAGCGTCTATTCTTCCATTCGATTGGAAACCGTGCGTACACGTCGTTACTTTATTACCAGCGAAATGTAGATATGGAGAATCGGTTAGTCGACGAGTTACTATTCGCTTTCCACTTGGAATCTAGTTCGAGAGGAGCGTAACGAGTGGAGATCCGGACAAGTAACGTTTGATCAGGATCGAACTAGAGAAGCTTTAAGCGTACCTACTGTGTATATTTCGGTTTAAGCGCATCGCTAATGCCAATCTATTTCTCTGTAAAAATAAAAACTGTAAAATATCTGAGATTCGTTCCGGTGACGCTGTACAGTACCGCTAAAAGCTTGGAACACGTTTTATCTTTACCAAAGCTTCAGAGTTTAACGTGGTTTGCGAACTTTCAACTACGTGCATTTTACAGTACAAATTTCAAAATACGTAGTATCTCATACGGCGGATAATACAGCGGATTGTCGTATAAAGTATCCAGTTAGATGATATTCCTTCGTATCGTCTAACGATTACTTCACTTTTTCTAGTTTCGAATACTTTGTTAAGTATTGAGATATGTATAATTTTGTGTGCTAGACTAGATCGACCGCGTAGTAGTGATACATGTATGTGAATATGAGTGTGTGGAAGTATGTGTGTGCGCGGCATCTCGAAAACAAAGGAATGTAAACTGTTCAGTTAAGAGTCTGGTATGGAGGAAGGTGAGACGCGTGCTATGTGTATCGATGAATATCTTTGAAATCGTTTATCAAATAAATCTATAACTATTTTAATATAAATGCTAAGTGTAAACTTAGTGTTCCTTTACCATTATTTCGGCAATTAAGATCCAAAATTATCAACATTAAGAAACCGTTTAAATGCGTTGCACGGAAACTAAGCGCGTTAAAGAGATTCAAATACGAATAGAAAGATGATTCTTTCTGTTAAACTGTGTCCGATTCAGAAATCTACTTAACGCTTTATTTTACGATCTCGCTATACTTTCCTCACCTACCATAGATCGCTTGGAATTCGTCATTCTAATAATCGGCAGGATCTTCTTTTTCGCGATTACGTTTGAAAAAGGAAAGTGGGTCACTCGAGTGAATGATATTGTACGCAGTATTATTCAATATAGCCTCGTAGTTGGCCAGCGACACACTTCTTTTTCAACGTCCAGCGACATTGTTCGGGGTAGCCGACGTCTATAGAAACGTTTCTAAAGCTGTTTCCTCGATGAGCTGTTGCACCTGTCGTGACAACTTCTCTATGGAACTTGTCATTAACGTTCTGTACACGCAGAAACACGCGTTCAAGTAAAATACGCGAGACCGCGGCTCTTAAAATATGATTTGGCAATTTCGGTATTTTCGTCACGAGACTAGCGAGACGAAAGGACAGCTTTTTCGACCGATCGATTAAACTGCTAAAAAATATTGGTTCAAGATCGGTGATCGATTTTTCATAGCGTAGATTGAAAAATTTCGAGGCTGTGCAGTACGGTATAAGCTTGATCAGGCGTTTCACGTTTTCGAGGCATCGAATCCAAGGTAGTTGCGTATATGCCGGAAAAAAGTAAATTCGTCTGCACGTTGTTCCAATTTGGTTAAAAGTTTCGCACCCGAAGCAACGTATTTTACGCTTGTCGTTGGTCTGCAGTGACGTTGGTCGCAGGTATCACACTGTTTCGACGAGGGGAGCTGAAACAATTGCCCGCAGCTCGGCTGAAAAATTTATTCCACCGATCGATACAGCGTTTTCCTCCCAATAACGTTTGTATCGCGATTCCCTGGTTTATTGATTCCAGTCGATCTAATTGTCGAATTCTTGCTGTTTTGAGATTTCCAGAATATGTGGACACATGGTGGACGAAGGGTGTTGAACTGCTGACATAGACGCGAAGGATATAGACATTTTCCAATCTGTAGATCTAAACGATACGGTGTGACAGAAAAAGGGAAAGTCAGTTACCGTCTGTCAACCGATTAACAGGTATTGATACGTCCTCACTGTCACGAAGGATTTGAGTGTCTATCACAGATTATTTCGAATTTAGAATAATTATTTTAGAATTAAACGTTCTTCGAACCAAGTTGTCTGCCCACTTATACCTTTCGTCTCGAATAATTTTCACGTTAAAAATCGTACAGGTGAAAATTCGACGAATATCCTTACCAAGTTTAAGCTAATACGAGAAGATTATTCTGCTATTCCGATTATTCGTGACAGTCGATAACAGAATTTTCATATTTTTATTACAAATCTCCTCTAACTTTCTTAGTTGATAATGTATTTAAAAGAATAAAATTTAACAAATACTATCGACCCGCGAAATTCAAATCCTGGAAGAAGGAAACTTAAATACGCATCGACCTAGCGATTTAAAAAACGGAACATGGACCTCTGCTTTCGTAAAAATGAAATTTCATCGACTTTAATCGATAATTTCCACGTCGAACGTTATGTCGAGTGGTCGCTATTCGATTCGACAAGACGAAAGACTCTAGCCGTGCCTGTCGTACGGAGACCTTGATTCGATAAAAATTGCTATCCCCGAAAAAGGGACGGTGGAGCGAACGAAAGATCGGAAAGGAAAGCGAAGATGGAGGAGAGTGGAAGCGGGGTAAAGTATAGGGGAAAGTATAAAGTAAGGGAAAAGTTACGACGAGATCGTTCGTTTCGAGATGATCGTGTCGGCGGACTGGCCCGGGCCGGATATTACGACGATAAGGGCACTCTACTTTGTACTGGGAGTATCGCAGAAATTGCCACTAAGAATCTGCCAAGTCCGCGAAAAGTAATATCGTTATCGAGCATCAGATGTCAAATGTATACGCTGACCCAAGAGAATCGACGGCCGGAAGCGCGTCTGATTCGCGGTCGTCTCTTATTGCATTTTCATGGGTTTCGTTTTACGGCGGATAAATAGTATCCGCAAGAATAATATCCGGCATAGGAGATGGAAGTTGGCGGTCGTGTGTTAAACGGATCGCGCGAAAATATACGATACTTATGGTCTGTCTGTTACGAAATAGTTTCACAAGCGTGTGCACCGTCTTCGTAAATCGATACGAGAATGTTTCGCACGTGCACTTGGATAAATTCGTTCGCCACTCTACTTTAGTTTCGCTTTTAAATGGTATCGTACAAATGAAAATACATTTACTTTTGGGTGGTCGTAAGGTGGAAAACCCGTTTAGCAGGGAAAAACCGTGCATCGTATTTATCTTTGTAATTAATTCGAGAGATTACTTTCTATCATATCGATGCGTTTGATAAAACAGAAACTCGTTATCAGATACGTTTGGAAATTATCGAATATCGCGGTTAGAATTACGACTCGCAGATTAGAACTTGAGAACAAAGTTACGAGGATGTTTATGATTTCCAGTATGCTTCGAGACTTTGCAGTTACACGTTATAGTGTCTATAGCTTTCGTTTCGCGTTGCAGGAGTTCGTCGAGTGTTAACGCACGCATTCCGGATAAAGCAGGGCAGCGAAACGTGGGTGTTGCCGGTCGATCGCGCTTTCCGTGTTTACACAGCGCAATTACTCTAATTCAGGAAGCGCCTAGAGAAATACCAGGTCAGATTTCTCAATGGGGTTAAAAGGGAGGTTGAAGTGAAAAATTTGCCCAACTTTCAGGAAAGTTTTTCAAATGCCTGCGCTACGTGAGAAAGTAGAGGGAAATAACGATTCTGCGTGCATTTCTCGTTGCACAAAGCCAGCTCGCCAGCGGGATTGCAGAGATGGGAAAAGATGAACTTCCTCTATGAAACTGGCCCAGCTTGATCGTAAAAGTTAAAGAGAGAAATAGAGCGAAAAACGAAAAGTGGAAAGGAAGGCCAAAGGATTTCGTAATGATACGAACAAGAACGAGAGGTAGAGCAAAATCGCAGTTACAAAAGCCAGAAGAACGTAAGATAGATATTATCTATGAAGAACCTTGGAAAGGTTAAGAAACCACCTTGCCACTCTGCTTTTTCTCTACGATGTACCATTTCAAGTTCTTCCATCCTGTCTCGACACTGTCACACGTTTGTTAGTCGACCAGATCCGACTGTTCTTTATGCGAGTATCAAACTTGCCTGTCATATTTTCGTACCTTTTAACGTTGGTACGTCTGTCGATATTGTTTCGCAACCAACTAGATTCTCTTGTCCGACTCTATCGCCAACTATATGCTCAAAGGATTTTCATTGTCGTCACGAAATTTTGAAATTGTCCCTCGTGTTTCGTATTTCCTGGTCCCTTGCTATTCGCGTTGCTAAGACAATTCGAGAAGAGGAATTCGATAAAAACGAACGAGCGAGCGTACCTGTATCTCTGAGTGTCCATTTCCTTCCGTTCCTCGGCGATGGCCTCGTTCAGGTCCCTGTTCGGGTCGATCCCCCTAGGGGTCGGACTGTTCGCTGGTAGATTGTCGTTGCTGACGAACTCCACCTCGACGTCGTCTTCGTGATAAGTTTCGGTTAGCGTGTACTCTCGCAGCTGTAACACACGAAGAACGTGGTGAGTACGAAGAACGTCCTGAGATACGATTACGTGGAATTAATACCAAGCCACGTTCTTTCCACGAACGTGAATTTATAATATCAACTAGCGTATTTCGATCACCTGTATCAATTCACGAAGAAGAAAAGCGAGAAAATTAATCTTTTCCAAATTAAGCTTGTCATTTGTATCTTCATGATCGCGTATACCCCGTATTACGTAGCAAATTGTAAAGCAGAGTAGACACAGAGCTTTGCTGCTATTTCTTCGAAAGCGGTTTCGTAATAAATTTGAGACACGGTCAGATATACGAGAATATGGTTACAGTGCCACTAAAGCAACCGTTGGTAGCTGGTGCAACTAGCGCGCTATGTTGCTTCGTTATCGGTTCAGAAATTCGTATCGGGATCCAATAGCCGGATTCAAGTTGGGTTCAGCGTCAAACTTGGGCATTCTCGGGCGACAAAGCTCGTTTAAATTACCCGATAATAACGTCGGGTAATAGCTACGCGAAATAAACGGAACACGAATGGCGAATTGCTCAACGTTTTATAAACGTCCTTGAAATTCCATTTCGCATACGTTATAGAGAAATTGGCAAACGCGATAGGTATATGGTGGAATACTTCTGAATTGAATATCTACGTTCGATACGATTAATACGCGTGTGCTGAGTATCGGTAACGAGAATGGCAGATTTTCACGAACGTTACACGATCTCGATACGAGACAATGCCTTGGCGTCCGATTCATTCGGATTCACGAGTACGTATGAAACTCAATTTCGCGCGTCGGTCGCGGAAATGCTTGGCCAACGTTGTCGAATGAAATTTTCAAACGCGACAATCCAACCGAGCCACCAGTCTCGAACTGCGTCGAGTTTCCACTCCGTGATTAGTTCTCTGCCGCGGAGGATATCCCGAGGGACGTACATCGACGAAGTATCGGGTCCACAGTCGCGATTGATCAGGTCGATCGGTTCAACCGGATTAAAGGGAACGAGACTTTATGGTGGTTCCGTGGGCTCGTGCCTTCATTCTGCTTCCACGTTTTTGCTCTGCCATTCTCCGTGGCTCGTCCGCGCTTTCTTTTTCATTCAGCGGGAGAAAAGCGAGCCGGATGACAGGCTGCTTTTGTCGAATGTGTACCGGAAGCCGGCCAAAAAGCGGGCAAAAGTTCGCTATGGTTATCGAGGTGAACGCACGCCGTGAACGGGATAAAAGACGGTACCTGGCACGCCGATAGCTTTGAATATTTTTCTCTATCTTATCGGAACGCCTTCGATATCCTACTAGGGCTGATAGATATGGGACAGAGTATTCTTGCTACGTGTTTCCCTACGTGGAAGCGAGTAGACATCCGATTTTATGAAATATTTCTGGGTTTTTGTGCTGCTGGAAAATGGCAATTCGATAAGGCTGATATCTCTCGCGATACAGCGAAACTTCTAAATTAAAGCGTCGTCGTGGAATCGGATTTCTTTGTCGGTTATTTTCTTCCATTTAGAACATCGCTACGTAATATCGTTACGCGAAGATATCAGATTATATACAATTGAAATATTTTTGGGACAATTGGGTTTTGAGTTTTGTTCCAGGGGAAGTTAAAGAGTGAAAGGAAGAAGGTATAAACGTTTCAAGACATCTTCGAAGAAAAACGAATTTCAATTCTACGATATCGTGAGATTGTAAGCGTGGAACCTGGAAGTTAATGTAACACGATATACGCTAATTGCGCGTGTCCAGGTGACGCGTAGATTAAATGAATTAACTTTATCGGAAAAGGGCAATTAGAGCCGTATCGTATTCTAGAGCGCGGCAAGATAATTACACACTGATAAGGTCTTGTCAACGAGCGACAGAAAAGGATCAAATAGAATAGCGACGAAACCTGTTCTTTTATCTCCTTCACGAGTTTTCGAGGGTAATACGATGTGGAAGTTGCAGCTTCCTCTGGAACCTACCCACTGTCGAAGCTTTGAAACTGGGCCGAGCGCTAATTAAGGTCTAATTAATTGTTTCACGTACGGTGGCAACTTCCAATTATGGTTTCCAATCGATTATCAGTGTCTGTGGCAAAAGTACCGGGTTCCTATCGAACGAAACACGAACGCTAATAGCGAAAAAGGAAAAGAAGAAGAAGAAAAGGACAAAACGAAGCGAAAAGAATTTCACGGTCCTCGGGAATAGACGAATCTATCAGATTGTTCAAACGACTATTAAGATACGTGTAATTTTGTGTGCTAGACTAGACTAGCCGCGTAGCAGTGACACACACATATGAGTATGCGTGTACAGCGTCTCGTAAAACGTGTGAATGTAACTGTTTCGTTGGTAGTGTGGTAAAGAAGATGATGAGACAAAGAGAGTGCTGAGACGCGTGCAAATATGTATCGACGAATATCTTGTAAATCACGTATTAAATAAATTTCAGACTATTTTGATATCGATTCTAAGTGTAATTTGAGTGTTCCTATACATTTATTTCGACGATTAAGATCCACAATTCTCAATAATCACATACAAGCTACATAGAGGGGTTAGGTGATCAACGGAGCATCGACCGATAAAAATATTTAATAATCCGACAAGGATTATTTACGGGACCCTTATCATAACGTAGAATATATGGATTCGTTATAGCTCGTAGTTTCAAACAAGATAACGAAGGGTTTAACAAGTCTTTCAACGATTTTGCAGCTTTATCCGAGTTTCCGCGCGTATACTAATGCTTGCGAACGGAAGTACGCTTCGTTGATTAAATATGTAGATCTTATGCGAACTTATAAGACAGCTCGATAGTTGAAAAGAGACTAGACCGAAACAGGAACGAGGAGACCAGTCCGTTCTCCTTCCTCTAATACGCTTCTCAAGGTACTTCCTAGGATCAGCCAGTTTCTCCTTGTAAAACGAGGCCGCTCGATTAGTAATAATCTCTAATTAACATCGTTGTTGGAAAGACGATCGTCTAATTAATCGGTAACGAGGCTCAAGTAGGTCGTCAGACTCGCGTAGTTTTGCAGTAAGAGCGCCAACTTTCTCTTCCTGGATATCTCATACTCGGCGGAAAAGAATCTAATAAAGCGTTATACTCGGGGTCGCCAATAACGTTAGGTACTCGAGAACGCGTTCTGAACAAACCCCTTCCGTAAACTCAGGGAACACACGTTACCAGAGTTCTACTTTCTCTGGAAATATGTACGTAACGGAATGTGGATCGCAGCCGTGAAAATTTCCAATTTCACTGGATAACTCGCCCGCATAGATAATGGCCGGGATCCTATGATCGAGTTCGCTAGCTATCCATTATCCCAGTTCACCGAGTCTTTTGAAATCCGAATACACACGTGCGACTCGACCCACGCAAACAAGTACCATCGACTGGTTCCAGTTGTTTCGCACCCGTTGTATGCGAGCTGCGTGCATCGTTTTTACAGTCGAGGGCGACTATGACACAAATTCGTCGAAAGTTGCATCACGCGTAAATCTCTTTAGGACTCGACGTCGAATTAACGCGACGTAATGTAAACGTGACGGGAGTCGCTCGCCTGCGACGACCCTTAACCTCGCAGCTGAATAAAGAACGGAACAAAGAACTTGTTCCACCTTTGTCTCGTTCGACCAAAACACCAGTACACTGCCAGGTAGTAACGAACAGTAGAAAAAGAGAGAAACTGTACTTCTCGACCGGTTCTTCTTTATTCGCGCGAATTTGGTAGACAGAAGCAAAGCATAGACGAAAGTTGGCTGCGCTTTCTTGTTACGAGACCGAATCTCCTCTCTTTCGCCCGTGCTTTTCTTTTTCCCTGTTACGGTCGGAAGTGAACGAGGTTCGACGGACCGAAAGGCTAACGGTGGCTGGTCAGGGAGAAAGAGAAGCCGCGAATGGAGGTTGTGGCTGGTGGCACCGGGTCGCAACCAACCGAAACGTACCTATCTGTACGACTGAGAAAATTACCTTGTATATACATTGCATGGCTCGCTGTAATATCGGCCAGAAGCGTGTGTACGCTTCTTTTTCTATATGCAATTCTCCCTATGCTTTGCACACACCGATGCTCTCTTTTGCCTTTTTACGCGTTTCGCTCTCTCGCTTGCTTATTTCGATCCACCGCCTTCTTCGTCTCTTTCTCTCGTCGCGTGATCCTTTCGTCTCTTTGGAGGAACGACGTGACAATAAATGCACGGGATTCTTTCAGCGCAGCTGTTTGTAAGTGGAGACGGCTCGACGCCAGGGAAACCAGTCGATTCACGCTTATTGTAAGTCGAATACCTTTTTTTTAATTACGAAATGAGGGAGTAACGCGCGTGAAAATTCTCGAGAGAAAGACTCGTTAGCTATCGGATTTTGTGGAATGTCGTGGAACTCATCTACGGAACGTAAGGAAAAATACGTTTGAATTTTTTCACGAAGCATTTGCAACTTTTTTTTGTCTTTCATATACGAACAATTTTAGTATCCAATTTATCAGTGAATTACTAAAACCGTGTCTTTTTTCATTAGGCTCATCGAGGTCTCTGAAACAATACTAATTTCCACTTTCTTGAGAAATATCGTTCTCAGAAGTAGCAGTTATATTTTACCTGTTAGGTACATCCTTAATCCTTTCCTTCGTACCGAATTTTTTTAACTACGTTATATCAAAGTACAGCCGAACGACCGAATAATATCAAAACACGAAGCAAAATGTAACGCGTGCATAAACAGAGGGTGGTTACTGTATCCTGCGTTTGAACGGAACCGGTTGATCTGTGAGAGCGAGGGGGAAAGAACGAAAAAAAGCGTGGACACAGAGCGAAATAGACAGAGTAAAAAGAATCGAAGAGGATAAAGCGCGTGGAGTATAAATTTCTCGCGTATTTACGAGCGGTACATTTACGCGTTCATTAGTTCGGGGCTTCGGTGAACGAGAGTAGCGGAGGAACTGGTAACGTAGAGGGCAGAGAGCAAGGGGTTGGTTAGCTTCGGGGCGTAAACACAAATTTGAAAATTTTCTCCCCTCCTGGGTCCCGTGCAAACGACACTTCCTCGTTCATTAACGCTCCGTGTCGCGCGAAACCTAATCTACACGAATATACATCGGCTACACAAAAACGGTCACGCAAAACCAATGGATCGTGCAGGTGGCCTCGGCTCATCCTGTTGTAACAAACGAGAGAGAGAAAGCGTAACGTTGTACCGCTATTTACCCCTCGGCAACTCGAACAACTCGCATAAATTTCGACGATCAGTTTTTGGGTCGGCGGCCGCCCAGCGAATGACCCTTCCACGTGCTACTTTCTCGTTGTAACCTTCTCGTTGTTGCTGCTTTTTCAGCTGCCGACGAGCACCGGAGATGTGAGAGATTGGAATGCAAATTGCTTTGCTCCCAGTCCTCTTTATCCGAATTTCGCGATATTTGCTTTAGCCAGATTCGTGGTTCCAGCCTTTTCTTCTTTCTCTTTTAATCAAGCCCGAGACACGGTTATTTGGTTGAAATTTTCTCGAGCCGTGTTTTAAGACGGCTGTTGTTCGAACGTACCGAGACATCTTCGAGTCGAAACGAGATCTATCGATCATCGTGGCTGTTTCTTACCGATCGAAGCGTTCTCTTAATCGAAGGGTTCGCAGTACTAAGAAAACTTCCATCGTACTTATTGGAAGAGAAAGAAAAGCTTAAAGATATACCTAAAGATTGTTGCCAGTTCAGGTTTGTTCTATATATGAAAAATGCTAAACACCAGCCACTGATGGATTTATAAACCTTTTTTTAGCAGGTTCCCTTTTCGAATCGGAGCTAACTTGTTTATTATCGCTCACGAACCATTTAATCGTTGGTATACGAAGCAAGTAAAATCCAATCGCTTCCATATTTCGCTCTTCCCTTCGCTTTACGAGAGCTTCCGACACTCGACGATATTTTTTTGTTCATGAGATTCGCGAAAGCAAAGTTGAATTTTTCTTCGCGCAGCGTACACTTGGAGATTTCAGCACTCGAACGCACTCATAAAGTTCCACTTCTCGATATTTGCTTCTATCGTATGGACGTGCGCGAAGTCCATTGAATGGACACAGAAATTCCATATGAACCGCGATGCAGATACGATGTTTGGTATGCGCACTATGGCGCTCCTAAGGGTAATTCTCGAAGCTGTGCTCGGTTTCGGATTTTGCGGGTGAGAACGTTTCGTTTGTTTTAACACCGTGTTCCGGAAATTTGTAATAAACGTGCAACACGTGACCACTCTTCGCTCGATGAATTTTCAATGCACGCTGAACCTGCAGCCAGGCCAGGGTTTACGTAATAATACTATTACTAGGCATTTATACGGGTTGTACGAACTGTTCAAATAGAGGGAATTCTGTAATATTATAAATTATGCAGTTTACGTGCCCTATTGTCTCTACTAGAACGATTTAATAATTTGTTGCCGAGCAAAAACGAAAACCACTTTTGTGCCTGTAGGATTCTGTTTAATTTGGCGATAGTCTACCGTTTTGTTTATCGCGTCATTAAGCGTCCCAGGGATAAATCCTTTATGTATATCAATGTTATTGTGCTAGCCTCTAGTACGCTCTTAGTCTCGTTCGTTCTCCTATTGTAGGAATTTTTATTATAACCGCTAACCATAACCATTTTTAATATACATACGCAGCATACAGAAGGGTGGATGATAAGAATATAGAACAGTTTCGAAATAAAACTGTCGTAGCTTTTAAAATATACAGTACGATATAGTGCAAGATAAAACGGTACGAAAAAATGATTCAAAAGCATGATATTAAATACAATAGAATTAAATATACAATTTTCTTTGCAATCTTTATACGAACATGAAACCTAATCTGTCAAACGTTGCGGTCTTTGTCTTAACAGAAGAAAATGGATCGCACGTAATTCAATAAAGCAATATGAAACAAGTAATACGAAGAATCGTGCATCTGTTATTTCTACATAAAACGAAAGAAACTTTTGAGACAAGCTAATAGTCGTAGCACTCAAAATCCAGTCGTTCGCACTAAACAATCACGCGAAATGCCCGTACCAACGCTATCAACCAATCGTATATCCACGTACCCTTCATTTGAACGATATCCCTTTGAAAGGGCCACCCTTTTTTAAGCACGAACGAATGCTCGTGAATTTTCATTTTTCCCTTTTCGCAAACAACCCTTTTCTGCTTGTCCGACCGCGAATTTCCATCTGCCTCGAACAGTCCCGCGTTTCAGAATCTGACTACGGGGGTGAGAGGGTGTGCGTGAATCAAGCTCATGGTACGCGGTAACACGAGTTTCGGCAGTGTTATTACTTCCGGAACAGGGGCGTAACGCGTTGCGGCCGGGTATCGCGCTCCTCGAAAGGTGGTTTGCTCTGCTCGAACGACGAAGGTGCATGTCGCTGGATCACGTGATCCTGGGTTGCGCTTCGAGAATTCAAAATTAGACGATGACGCACGTGTGTAACGTAGAGAGGCCAAACTCGTCTTTTCCCGAGCTTTCTCTGCATCTCTCCGGAACTTCCTCTCTCTGTCTCTGTCTTTCTCTCTCTTTCTCTATCTCCGGATGAACTACCACCGTATCCTGTGCTGGTTCGTCCAACAACTGTTTGCGTCGTCGTCAACCAGAAACTTACTCGCTTATAAAGGTATCTGTAACGAATTTTGCCAACCGCATTCCCAGACATTTATTTACACGGGCAAAAACTTCGTTTTCGTAGAAACTGCTTCTACCATTGACTTTATAATAGTTGCATGGTTGATGAGAAAGGGAACTTCGTAGCAAGTAAACAGAAGCTTATTAAGTACTGTAGTTAGATGATTTTCCCGAGTGTTGAAGGGAGAAAGAGCGTTTTTCAGCTACGTTTTATCATCTTAACCTACTTGCCATGATAACGGTTTTTTATATTCATTAACAGACTTTTTAAGCGCTTATGAGAAATTTGGAAGCGAAAAGATGAGCAGAATGGAAATAATTTATAAAAATGTATAAAGTATCCAGAGTATAGTAGTTTCTATAACATTTAGTAAGTAAATAACAATTTCAGTAATAACATTAATAATAATTCGTTATTTTATATATATTAGGTTATTCGAAAAATTTCTTTCGTTTCATAAGGAAATAATAGACGCACAATGTTTTTTGTTTTATATTAGTTAATGGAATTATGCACGAACATAATAATAGAAATATAACGAAATGGATCATACCTAATTCAATAAAATAATATAAAACAGAAATCGTTGTTCATTTATTATCACCTTATTAAACGAAAGAAACTTTTCGGACAACCTAATATATATTATTTAATTCTATTTTATTATTGTTATTATTAATAATTATATACATTATGTATATTATATATATTGGACAGGAAAGCTCCCATTAATATACAAGATAAAAATGAATAAAAAGAAGCATATAATGCATAATACACGGTACACGTGTATAGCGGACGTATATACGAAATCAAGATCAATAGTTATTATCCAGAGCTTTGTGGATTTGCATTTAAAAAAAATGGATAGAACCTGTGAACAAATTCAAATCAACACTGAGAGCATTTGCGATTTCACAAACTCGATAAATGCGGTCAGATAAAGAGAAATTTGAGTTATATCTGTAACAGGAGTGCCAGATTCTGAGCGATTTTACAGCTGCGTACAGGTTGATAAATTTTAAAAGCTGAAAATAACAGAGCGAACCACTGATTACAGTAAATCGACGGAGGCTCTTCGAGTTTCCAAAGACTTGAGAGTTAAGGTCAGTGATTGCCATCCCCAGCCTGTACGCCGCAAAGCGACGTTGAAATCTTCTAAGTTGCATGTTTAAAATTATATTCATAAAAATGCGAATTTGTATAGAAATCCGTAGTTTGCCCATGAAAATTGCCAGTAAGGCTTTGATACATCATGCGTCATGTACATCATCCATTACGACCAGACTATATTTGTTAGTAATATGAATTTATTAGTCGCTCGATATTGGCGTGATCTAGCAGCAGTGACTTTCACCAGAACCGTCTCCAATGGGACGGTCCGAATTTGTATGGTTCTCGTGGCGGTTTCAACCAGGCCGAATAGTTGGCTGATTGACTTGCAAAGTTGAAACGTTTTCGATCAGGCTAATCGTGTTATCCGCGGAACGAGAGTTATTTCCCATATTCGTGGGAGTTGGATGCAAGTCGATACACACGTAACGATGCTCCAACTTTGTTAGTGCTTGGAACATAATGTAACTACACACGGGGGCTTATACAAGTTTCCGGTTTTGGTATTGCAACGTGTATCTTACAACAAGTACCTTAACTATCGAAGAATTGCACAAAGAACGAAAAGAATGCAAAGAGTTCGTATTTTACAGATTGAAACCCTTCGCACTGGTTGGTGGTTTCAAAGGTTTTGGTAGTCGGATTTTTAACTTGCCGTAAGCTGCTTAGTTGTTAAGGAATTAAGCAAAGAACGAGAGGAATGCAAAGAGAATTCGTATTTTAGAGATCGAAGCTTTTTCGTGTTGGTCGATGCCTTGAAAGAGGAGCTTCGCCTGTGTTCCCTCGTGTAAGTAATAGTTACGTATGGTGTCAAGTTTTACACAATTTTACACGAAATGACCAGTAAATGGTTACACGAGCGTTTCGAATTTTATGATAGCCGTTGCTGTAAAATTATCTTTCCGTATGTATTAATTTTCGCGCAATCGCGCATTAACACGCTCGTCTGGCGTTACGCACAACGCTTTCGTCACGCAACGATAATGGCTCGTTATTATCGATAAATATTTGAGTGTTTTTACTGATAATTGCCATAACCAAGTGCTGCAGTCGATGATCGAGTTCGATGACGCAAGTAATCGAAATAATAAAGACGAGTTTCGTGAATGTTATTAAGCCCTTTCACGCTATTCTACGTGTCAATGAAATTTCTAGATACTTCGTGTAACATATACGCTATATACACAGAAATGATTATGGTAATCGTTCGTATATTTTCGTCAGGTATAATATGTCCATAATAAACTAAATATCGAAGTCTCCAAAAAACAGGAAATATTTTCATCCGTGTCGTAAACTTTAGAACGCGCCGTGCTAAACAAATGTCGATTCGATTCGTCTTCATTCGTTTGTGCTTGCATCGACTGTAGATCCGTTACGAAACTTCGAATCGAATACCTCGAAATTGCATGGAACGCAGTCTCTCAAAAGTTTTCATTCGATTTCGCGCCGATGATTCTGCCAACGGATAAGTAGACGATCGTACGACCGAGTTCTCCAGGGAAATGTAAAAATAAGGAGTTTTTATAAGCCGGAAGCATAAATCCATCAAGTAACTGGATGTCGTAAAAAATTTTTATACGATCTCTCCACTCTTCGCTAATCCGGTTCGCTTCGTTTAGAAAACGACGTTGCATTAGCGCAATCAACCTCGCTGCTCTTCATTTGCATAATTCCTCGCCGCTTCTCGCGATGGGCTTTCACTTCGAAAATGAATTTTTCTCCGAGAATCAACTTCCCAAGAAATTTCACTGGTACACAAAGTTCCGTGCACGTGGCTCTGGGACCAACTCGAGCGCATTTTTTTCACAGCTTGTGTCATGTATCGTAGATTTCTTTTTTACCACGCCATTTAACTTCTATTCTCTTTGACAAGTGGCCCTATTTACCGTTTCGACGGAAGAACTAATTTTGTAAGAGGAGACGATCGATGTTAAGCAACCTATTTAGCGATGGAATATATTACGTTGCTCGTGATTGTCCGAGAATTTCGGTTGATTTGTAGCAACGGTGTCCGAATTTGATCAGAGCGTGCGGATTAATAACGAATTAATAATTAGAAACAGCAATTGCTACCCTTTCATCGAATCGGTGTAAATTTAGATTATCCAGTTGAAAGACGGTAATAATATATTTGAGATAGTTAAATAATTTTATTTAGATTACCATTGCAAGTTCTCTAGAATTTGACAATTAAATCAAATTTAACGTGCAATGTAAAATACTGGAATTTTATATAATACCTAGAAAATTTGTAGAATGCGCGCCGTTTTCGTCTAAAGCATGAAACGTCCGTGCTACTTTAATATATTTTATAGCTTTTTTCCTAGGCATTGTATATACAATACCTAAAGAATATATAGTACGAGAAGTAATATTTAGACAAAGTATGAGAAGGGAGTTATGAAAAAGCCTTTAGAAAAAGAAGTAAAATGCAAAGTAAAGCACCAGATTTTCTTACTGGAAGAAAAGGACGGTAATTGTGCATAAAAAGGTACACTTCGCTGATTTCGACGAAATTCAAGTATGTTGTAAAATTCAACATTCCGAACAACTTTTTCCTACACATATAACCGCCGCTTGGTCTTAGTCTCCGAGGTATTCGGGAAACGCCGTCACTACCACCGTCACACCGAATTCTACGTATAATTATGTACGTCCGTGACAGCGTATGCGTTAGTATCGGTCGTCGTTCGCCTTATGGCGTTCGGATAATTTATTTTTACATTACATTACATTTATAGATTTTTAAAGCGTTTTACGCATTGTCGGTATTGAGATACGTATAATTTTATGTGCTAGACTAGGTTAGCTGCGTAGTAGTAATACTTGTATATGAATATCAATGTGTGGAAGTATGTGTGTCGCGGCGTTTCGAAAACAAATGAATGTAAACTGTTCAGTCGGTTAACAGCCGGGTATGGAAGTGTTGAGACGCGTGCAAGTATCGACGAATATCTTTGAAATCGTTTAACGAATAAATATATAATTATTCTGATATAAATTCTAAGTGTAAATTTAGTGTTCCTATACCATTATTTCGGCTATTAATATCCAAAATTCTCAACAGTCGGTAACGTATATATTGCGTTAAAAATAAGTACGTGTCGGCGTACTGCGGAACAGTAGTACAGGCGATTGAATGATTCACGATAGACGGGCAATTCCGAGGTCTATCGAGGCGAGTTAATCGATCGAAACAACTCACGTGGCGAACACGATTATTCGAGAAATGTTTTTTTTGCCCCTCTGGCAGAGGTTTTCACCGAAGGAAAAAAAGGTTCGTGATTCGGTTACAACGGCGGCGACTGTGATCGGAAAGTTCGATCACGAACGTGAGCGCAAGGGACGGAGGGTAGAACAGCTGGTGGAAAATTTAGTTTGCGAATAACTCGAATAACTCGCATAAATTTCCCCGTTCGGTTTTTGGACACGCTCGTCGGTCATCTGACATTAACAATTTCTATTCCGAACTTGCACCGGTCACGAGCTTTAGTTTTCCAACTGGAAAATGCGATATGCAGTCGAAATGAGACGAACGATTCGACGAATATGCCTCTATAGAGTCGATGCACGTGCGATCGTGTGCTGCAGATAACTAGTTTCAACAAAACTTTCGCCTAGCTAGGCTCATTGATTTTGATTTTAAGCTCTTTGATCCAAAGTTAGTCCAAACTCTGGAGGAAACATAATATTTCTAGGAGATAAAAACGCGGAATTTCCATTTAATATCTTAAAGAGCCTTTTAATTCAGAGTATCGCTTTTCAGGCTTATTTCATATTCGTTATGAAAGAAAAATTCTGCAACATTTTTTGGCACCAGCTTCTCCATACCTGTTTCTCCATGTTTCTATTTACGTTTTGAAGGAATTTTGGCTCGTAACATCGCAATATTCTAATATTCGTATTAATATGAAGTGGAAGTAGAACGTTAAAGTTTCGCGGCTTCTGCCTTTTGAATACCACCGGTTTGTGGCAAAAACGTGATAACTTTTCTTTTTTAATTGCGTCTGCGGATTAAATCATTCTTTCCTTTGTTTCTTTCGGCCTGGCGGAACGGTTAATGCGGCTTGAGCGTCGATGAGATTTTTCCTTTTCGATGCAAATCCTCGTCGGCTCTCTCGAATATAAACGTTTGGTTACACTGTCGCTGATAATTAAACGAAAATTGTCATTGCATAAACTTTCTTTCTGAAACTTGCAGAAACTTTTCAGCTGCATCAGCTACTCCATATCAAGCTTAATAATTTATATAATTTATACTTTTTACGCCACTGTTATAATAATTACCCCGCAACCTTGCACGAATATAACATTTTAATCGATTAGTAGTTTCGTTCATAATTTAGATAAATTGTCGCGTTTCGTACGAAATCAGTAGGTGACATATTTATGAACGATTGTTTATTCGCAACAGTTCATCCAGTCGAATAGATGTTCTTGCCTCGGATAGAATCTGGCAGAGGCCAGCAGCTGGGCGGACGATTAGTCGAACCATCAGGCGGAAGTATCTTTGGCTGGGCAAGTTGGGCGTCGGAAACATGTAACACGTGCAGAGGGAGAAAGAGAGAGAGAGAGAGAGAGAGAGAGAGAGAGAACGAGTCGCGTGGGCGGGTTAGGTTTTCGAAGGAAGTGCATACGCGAATCTGCAGACAGATTGCAATGCCGAGGGGGATCTCGTCCGAAGAGGAATGGCGGTCGCAGGACACTCGGTGGACCTGGGTGACCACAGATTTATGAGGACCGGGTTCACCATTACGACGAGAATTTCGAATGTTTTGCGGCGTTACCAGTAGAAAATAGTGTGCTTGAGCGCGTCGCTGGTTTAATTACTTTCGCGGATAATTGATTCGAAAATAACGTCCGTCTGCGGCTACCGAGTGGCCAACGATGAAACAGTACAAAGCAACTGGATACGCTTTACGGAAGGATACAACGAGAAAATGACAGATTTTCGTATAACACAGTGCGTTTTTACCTGTTTACACGCTATGGATACGATAGGTTGGATGGTTTTCTGTGATTTTGAGAGACGACACTGGGTAAAAGACACTTGAAAGGATCAATGAAAGAATTGAGAAACTTTAACGAATTAAAACGCGGATGAAATTATGTTATTTCATTAGTAGTTTAAAATAAGGAAATATAAATGTTTCCTTATTTTCATTATGTTGTTAGTTGAAAGCTACGCGTCATGCTTCTGAGAATTCACGGCCAGCTAGCAAGACGAGGCTTGGAAGGTTTAGTGGCCAGCGACCGAGGAAGAGTGGGAGGAATATTACTGGTCGTCAGTTGACGAAACAAGTGGAGAATATTTATACACATTGATTATCCTTGGAGTGGCACGCGATTCTTTCGAGAACTTGTGGAAATATTTTATGGATTTGCTATGTGTGTATTTTTGAAAGGAGATTTGGACAATTATGGAATTCTTTTGATGCTTCTATTTTTTTTTACCGTATTCTGAATCTATGTTTTTTCTCGTTTCCATTTTTCGAAGAGTTTTCGTGGATTTAGGGCGATGCGAAAGTGACGAAGTACGGTGGATCCGATTTGGAAACTTTCGAATGCTCTTGATACTTTTTCTTGTTTTTTCTTCCTGCATTCGTTTATAGTCAAAACTACGGATCTAGGGTTTCCTGGTTTCCATTTTCCGCAGATTTTTCACGGATTTAGCGTGGTATAAAGCTGACGAAGTACGGTGGATTCAATATGAGAACTACGGGGAAAGAATACGGCAAGTCACGTTTCTTGCTTCATTTTGCGGCGGAGCAGTTTTAAAATTCAGTATTTATTTTTTTCCACCTATATTCGTTTATACATTTGGTTATCCGCAATTTTCGTTTAGTCTGGTTTCCTCTTATTATTACCATACTCGCGTGTCAAGCAACAGTTCGACGTCCAACTGTTCGTTTCATCTGCCGCGATAAAGGTTTCGCTGAATTTTTTTGCCAACGGGCGAGCCGATTTCACGAAACGCCGCCGATTCGGTAGAATGGGCGAGAACAACGCGATCACCGCCCGTAATAACGAAAACAGAGAATGGTAGCGAACGATCGAAGCCGCCCGTGTAATTACATTGATGCCGGTGGAATAATTGAACGACGCTCGATCGATTAGAATGACAACGTGAAACTAGCAACGCCACAACACGTCGAGTATTATGAACATACACGCGAGTCAGTTTCATTCTCTGGAAGTCCGTTCTACTGATCAACGAGTTTGTCATTATCAATGCACGTAAATAGCGGTTGCAGATCTTTTTATTCGCAAGAATTTAATGCTTAGGGTATATGCAAGGCAGAGCGTCGATTTTATTTGTCGATGTTCGGGCCGGGATTCGCCGATGTACGCGATCCAACTGCTTCACTTTTTCCCGTTTTGCTCGTTTATCGTTCATCGGTACGGTTTTTACTCCGCGATGTATCGATGCAATAAAAAACTGGCTGCGTGTTTCTGGTATTTAAATGCACCGGATTTTTCTCCTGCGATAAGTTCAACGCACCAACACTTAATGACTTGGGTTCGCTAGATGGATATCTGGCTTTTTACATATCCTTCCCTGCTATTTCATAGCGTACACATCGTATAATGCACACGTATACGTGTACGTATCCGTTGTGAGCGATACATAAAAGTAGATAAGTCGCGTTCTGACCAGACAAAGCAGTAAATCTCTGACAGATAAGTACATACGTATATCAAAAAGAAATGCATATATTCGTAAGTAAGAAATACGAACGTGGAGCAAAGTGATATACTTGTCGATTATGATAGATACTATACAAACACTGGTATACATTTACAACGATCACACGTGGTCTGTATAAATAATAAGGAATATTTTATTTTCATAGTTCGTTATTTGTAAATTAACACGTTTAAAGGAAAGATAGCACCAGCGCAGCGTAGGGTAAATTGCCTCGCAATTTGTTCACCAGGGGGGCAAAGAAGAGGATCGAGTATCGTTATGTCAATCGCGCTCGTCTATTGTATTTGTTCAAAACCAATAACTCGCTGCGAGGCTCTTTTCGAGTGCATCCACGTGCAGCTGTGCCGCGAACGTGTCCCGAGCTGACTCGCCGAGAGAAACGTGACAGCGCAAACCTAGCCTAGTGGCCGTGGTTTCCGTCCTGACCAAATCCGCGGTTCGTTCTGCACGATCTATCCCGATAATTTCGCCATCTTTCATCGTAATCGAACTACCAACGATTTGCGAATTTCGTAACCTACGTGAAATCAAAGCGACTGTATAAAATCCGCTAGCGAGAAACGATCCTTCGTTTAGGGGAAACTGTGACCAATTTATCGCTACAAGCGTCTGTATTCGACTATTATTACGTATACCACCATGGCCATAAATATATTTAATTGGCATATTACGATTATCACGATAGGAGCGGAGTCTGAGAATCGGGTTCGATAATTCGTTCATTAAACTGGATTCTCGCACGCGATGCCACGATAATGACGCATCTCATTCATCACGACCGTTCAATTACCAAAGCATAAACAAGCCGTTTCTTTTCATTCCATTGGTTCGCGCCAAAGTGGAACGGTGAACGCGATAGACAGGTGTTCGAATGCAATTTGCAGGAGTCGAAAAACGGTGTGGACCAAGAGAATTCCTCACATTCGACCGCGTGGAAATGCTTTGTGCGACCCGGTCGTGTTTCGTTAACGGCCGGCCCAGCGGGTTAGCGCAATTAATTCTCGAGAGTTTATTAAAAATAATTGCAAAAGTAATTGCTCGCCGCCGCGGGGACCTCGAGCTTTTTATTCTTTTTTCTATTCTCGCATCGTCGTCTGTTCTGCGTGTATATTCCCGCCTGCCTTCCAATGGATATCCAAATTAACCGTTTCGATTATGCACGATTCACGATCGTTCGCGCGATCAGATACTAAGAAAACGCGAGCAGAGAGAAAGGAAAATGTATCGTCGGCTGTATCCGTATTTTAATCCGAGGACGAAAGTGACGCAACGCAGGCGTACGAATCTATCCGGCCAGCCCTTGAATAATTAATACGTTCTAATTAATCACAGGCTCTCGGGTCGCGTCGTAAAAAACGTAGACAACGAAGGAGAGAGGTCTCGTTGGAGAAAACGGGGACGCCAGGAGGCGCGATGCAATTAGCCGAGTGGCTATTCACCGACTTGTTAACTCGTAATGAACTGGATACGTACATACTAATTAAAGTAGCTACATCGTAACGTTATCGATGAGCGATCGCGTGGCCTGTATTTCCCAAAATTTTGTAACCGTCAGGCTAATCGTAGAGTACGCGGCCGGTTAATTACTTCGTTCATAACGCGATACGATAGTTGCATAGAGCAACGAGGCGAAAGCCGCGTTGTATACAAACCTCTGATCTCGTTAAATCGGTCGCTTCGTGCTTTTCGCTCGCACCCGTTCCTCGCAATAATCGTTAATCGCGCCCCTCTGTCCAGTTTCACGTTAGCATACGCGAACCGTGTAATTCATTTCGACTCGCAGCCGGAGATAGGTTTCAGGGCAATACTGTTCTTTACGCCGTTAATAAAGAACGTCAGGACGCTTCTCGACGCGGACGCAAGCTGGAATTACGGTGCAGTCGTGAGTGCACGCGCGATGTCTCGTCGCAGGGAAAAAAAGGAGTAGATATCGTTCGTTTTTGTCGCGCGTAACGAGCCTGACCGATCGATATGACGGTTTTTCGCCGAGGGTAAAGAGAGGAACAGAGGATACAGGATGCTGCGAGCGTACACGCGTTCGGCCGACATTAAACGGATTTATCCGGCGTAAAATCTATAATCCTGGCAGCGATAATTACCGCGACAGTCGTCGCAGTAATTTAATAATTCGCGGTAATTTCGTGTCGTTTACTTCCGCGCTAGAAATTCTGGCGGGGGGTGTCCTCGTGCTGGCCTCCGTCGCTGGTTAATACGATCGACGGCCAGGGAATCGTGACAAATTGCGACCGGCCAGCCGATTCGATATCCGATCGAACATCGGTCGCTGAATTTTCGGGAATCGAGAACCTCGAAAGCCAACCCCACTTCTCTCTCTCTCTCTCTCTCTCTTTCTCTCGATACGCGCTGCTCTTCTCTCCTCCGCAGGGAATTTACAGATTGCCATGGTGGTGCAGAGTGTTCGCGAAATCCCTACCTATTTCACTGGAATAGAGGGGTCTGCGACGTGCAATTATACGGCCAGAGATACGCATGGGATACCGCAGCGGAGAGTGTGTATTAAGTCGATTCTTTTTTGTGGGCTACACGCGACAAGATTTACTGGTCGCGTTATTATCGTCTGTGTTAATGAGCCACGACATCCTTTACTCTTGCCCCCTGCAATCTCGTTATTTCCTGGATTTTATTAAGATAAGACGAGGCGGAGATGTTATTGCTGTTGTCGCTGCAGTATTATAGCACGGGAAGGGTAATGTCCAACCGAGGATGATAGTATTTGCGGAATAACCAATTGACAAATCGATGCAACCTTTAGCAACTTTGATCATCGACGCTATAAACAACGATACGGTAGAATCTCGATTATCGGGTTAACGTTATCGCGTGTTACATAGTATTCGATTAACGGATTAATAAAGTGATGGATTATCGGTGACCATCGAGGACAAATTCAGGGATGATGTTCTGTTAGGAAGACTGGAGAACGGGCAAGCTCACGTCCGTCTAATCACATTCTTTTAAAAGAATATCATACTTTATGCAATTTCGCACCAAATCCAAGTGTGCACAATTATTCAAAAACACAAAGAAACCCGTGTCACGTTTTGTTATCAAGCTACAACCTTGCTGCATAATTAGCCAGCCTTTTGAAAGCAGTTTGCTCGCCAGATCAATTTTACAAGATCGTTTCTCGCGTTGCCTTCGTTAGCGTGCGAAAGGTGGCAGTTCGTAATACTCGATTACGAATGCATAAGCGCGAAGGGCAAACATTTGCGCGAAGGTGCATCCGCGGAATTGCGTTTCGTTGTTACTCTCGTTTAAACTAGCTCGCTGTGCCGCAGCAACACGGCCAGGTTCAGCCACGTGTTTTAGTACCGCGACAAATCGATACTGGGTCCAGCGCGAACGCTGGAACTTCTCCTCCGCGAGACTTCTTTTCTCTCGAATGCTCATCTTTATTAGCCCGTTACACGTCGAATAGTTTCCACGAGCACCTCGTAAACCGCCAACTTAATTTTACACCGAAACTTTTCCGCTCAGCCTGTAATTAGAAGCCCGGTGGCCCGGGCGTTAAACGTGCCCGCTTCGTTTTATCCTCAGCCCGTGTGCACGCCGCTATTGGCTCGATGATATTTTACCGGCTATGCCCCGCCGGCGAGCGATCGATATTTCTTCGGATTATCGCGTTAGCGTTCGCGTTCCACGGTGAACAAACTGCGGATTACCTTCCTTCGAGGCCGTGCATCGTTGATCAATTTCGCTATAGCGGCTAATCAATTCCAGCAGGATCTCCCGGCAACGTTTAAACCGACGACGAGCAGGATTTCGTTTCAGGACGAGCTCGACAGAGCGAAGGAATTCGATTATCCTGTTATTGATATCGATACCTTCATAAGGCAGACTGCGCGGCGTAACTCGATTTCTGCTCGACTAGCAGAAAAACGCCCCATCGTGTAACGCGGTCTTGAGACTTTTTCTCCTGTGCGAGACTCGATCGGTAGAAAATACGGCGGAAAATAGCTCCGAGATCCGATGGAAAGTCGATCGTGTGATTTAATCAACGTTCCGATTGCCGAATGAAATTTTCAGCAATCCTTTCTCTCCTCGTCTGGCCGTCTCTCCGGAACGTTTTCCAGTCCCAACCGATTCCACTTGACTTTGAATTCTCTGATAAACCGGAAGAAGGGTATGAAAACGTGCACGGCTATGCGGCCACGAGTAATTAAAGTACCGATCGTTCGCTTGATTATCGCGATTTTATAATTACCGTTGAGCCACGGGCCGGTCGTTTTACGTTGGCAAGAGGCATGTATAGGTGGCCGACCGCATCGCTTGCATCACCACCGACCACCGCGAGCCGCTGGTTAATCCGTCGATAATCGGACAAGCGTGACAAACCAATGCCGGGGCAGACTCGGCCTGTCCATGCGATAGAGACGGGGACAGCGATATGGTCAATGAAGAAGCCGCAACACGAGTGCCAGGAAAAATGACCAAATTTTGTGCCGAGTCAGGCCGATGGAATTGGAAAGAAGGTGAAATTAGCGATAGAAGTCGATCGAGAGATTGCTGCTAATTAAATAGCTAAAAAAGTTGGCTTTTCATATTTCCTTTTGAAAATGCTGTAGCTAGCGATAGAGTGGACAGGCTGTGAATGTCGATATTAAATGCCAAAAAGAATTTGGTTTTGATATTTGTAAATAAAATTCGATGAGAGTGGGAAGAGAAATTTATGTGAATCTTCTTTTGGTTAAATCGATAGAATCGAAAGAAAGACGAGATTAGGGATGAAAAAGTCTGTCGATCTTTGTACAAGAAATTGCTAGACTTTGATATTTAGAATGAACTAGTCTCGTCTAGTGGGACGAATGGATCGGTTACTTTGACTTTTAACGAGAACATTATTATTTGAAGTAGTCTCAGGTGTTCTCGTAAGTGGTTCGATCGAGGGCACTTGGAGCTCGTTATAATTATGTTATACGACTAATTCGACAAGACCTTGTTAATTTGTAGGGTTTGGTATCGATCCACCGAGAATCAAAGACATCGACGACAACGCGCGATCGACGAGGAATCGGAAGTCTGACGCGTTTAATCACGAGTAATTGACGAGCCAAGTTACTTTGTGCGATGGTTTATTAATCTGAAAATATTAGATGGTACGAAATTTTTGCCATTGAAGAAATTTTCCGCGAATCGCGTTCGTCGGGAGATTATCCCGGATCCAGTCGGATTTAAAACGCGATTTCAGGCGTTCATCGATATTAGGAGGATTGGCTTTCGAAGTTCTACATTTACGGTTTGATGAACTCGTCGGTCTGCTCGCTGATTAAACGTGAATTTTACAATAATTTCTTTGCTCACCGATTCGTTACGATGGAACAAATTTTGTCATTGTAGAAGCTATCAGCGAGACTAAATATAATTAACGCTGCTTATCGTTAAAAGACGCGAGCGAAATGGTATTCCATTTCCGTTTTTCGAATAAAGGGCGACTGATCGGATTAATCGATACCGTGGAAAAGCAAAACAACGACTCGCGAAAGAATAGAACAGTGTTTGTCGGCCGGACTGCAGTTCGTTGCAAAACGAAGCAAACTTTTAACAGTTTGTTCCGGCGTTGCGAGCGGTACAGCTGCAGCTGAACGATAAAAAGCTCCTGTGGATACACGTCGGCTCGCTATTCCGATTTCCGGGGTTTCGAAGCCTCAACTCCGTGGAATACATACGTTTCGCTCTTTACGAACCGTAGTATCCAACGAAATAGAACAACATTCTGCTGATTCCACAAATTTTTTCTCCGTTAGAGTTACGCGAGTTGTCCCGCTCGTATTTCACAAGCTCGTGTGAATGTGAAATTCCACAAGGGGCGAAACGCATCAATACGTTTCCGTGGTTTCTAAATATAATAAACTGGATATCACGCGCGGCTATGTCGCGATGATCGTACGCTGGTTTTTAGAAAATCAAAATTTACGAAACGCAGAAACGAAAGAAACGTGGTCGAGGTCTGACTTCAAACGTTTCGATTCCACTGTAATTTTAAAGCGAAAGGAATTTAGTCGCTGCGGTACGGTTAAGTAGTAGAGGAGCGCACATGGTCAGACACAGCAGTAGACTCCTAGAACTAGCGTTCTACTTTTGGAAATTTTTAATATCGTTAACGATGCAACTTGGAACTTCCATTTTTTTAATGTCGACGGAGTATACCGAGTGTTCGTAAATTTTGTAGTCGAAGTTGTATAACACGACGGTGTTCAGGTAAACGAAAGCTCTTCAGCGACAAGACGTTAGGTTAAAATGTCGGGAAACGACAGATATAATAAGTCAAATTACGACACTCTGAGACACGACGAGATTACTTCTGGCCCTTGGTAATAAAACCACGAACTCTTTCGTCCTCAAACTTTAACGAGAGAAAGAGGACGTGTCGTGAAAGCGTGTCTTTGCGAATATTGCGACGAATCTCGAATTTTCAAGGGAGGAGCCCTTTGATCCCCTCGAAAACGACCGCGTGCTTATGAAATATTTATCGTCGTTTATTAATCACAAGTATCCCTTTGTGTTCGATACCTTTCTTTCGTAAGATTCTTCGTCTCATTTTCGTTCTTTGTCGATTCTTTCACTTTATGCATAGGCTCGCGAAAGAATCCCGTTGTGGCAGAAATTTTTCATCGATATATTACAAACGTTACAAGACATCGAAGATCGAGACACACCACGGATTATTCCATCGTTCGAGTACATACGCTTACGCTAACTAACCTGTACCTTCCACGTACACTTTCACATTTATTTGAAACTTCACCAACGTAATAAAATGTCAAAATATTTCGTATAAAACACGCGACGTATTCGTAAAAGATTTCTACAAGTAAGTTGCAATACTTTCGTCGTGGCAGTGAATATTCGTATCGAGAGATTGTATTGGTCGTTTCAGAACTCTTTTCAAGCAACCTTCTAAAAAGGCAGAAGAAATACTTTCACGAGGATATTTCGCGTTTGTCTACGGTGGTAGAAAGGAGCGGTGAAATGCATTTTCTACGCCCGCCTCTCCACCTGGCGACGAAAGAAAGTCGCGGCGCACTGACTTTCCGACCGGTTGGAAAGCGTCGGCAGTGGATGAAAAAGCGGCCGCGGGAAATAAATCTTTGACCGGGTTTCGCGGGGGAGAAGCCCATAACGTGTCACCAGTTATAAATTCTTACGTTTCCGCCGCAGTTTGAAATAGTGGTGGTGAACGGAAGGGAGTTCGCGGTCCTCTGTCACTGCACCCTCTTTCGGCTTCTTGCGTACCCGTTTTCCACCTTCGAGCACCGCCTCCATGGGAATTGAGATTTCATCCTTCTTTATACCTCAGCCGAACCAACTTTCTTCCCGCGAATTTTTTCCACATCTCCATCTTCCCACCGATCGATCGTTCCAAAGGTTAACCTTCCTTTCGATAGAAAGATAAATTATCTTTGTTTCTGTTAGTTGATCGATTATTATCAACTATCGTCAAGTAGTTAGCATCGTCGGAATTATCATCGTTTCTTGGAACAGACACGATTTTCATTGACACGAGTTTACAATTTGTAATACATATTCGATATTAAACGATTATCGTGAAATATGAAAAAATGTACAGAAAGCACATAATACGCGAGACTATACGAAACAAAACCAAAATAAAGCAGTAGTCGCTGTAATATTTGACAGGTAAAACAAATCGACATTCAGGTCTTAGATTTTTAACGTGCATAAAAATCCGCAGTTCATCGATTTTCGGTGTTATTACGAAGATGCATTTTATTTCCTTCGTGCAGGATATTTCTATCACGATCCGCAGTTTCATCCGTCTTCTTTGAAAAATCGCTCTACAGCTATGAGAAATCTTAATTCTTCTCGGATAGATCCGGCATCTCGTGCAACTTTCCAGTTAGTTCTCGAAATGACGAGCGATCTTTTGATCGCGCTTAGATCCCGTTTGAACGAGCTTGCCGAGGAACACCCAAGTTTCTTCGCTTTTTGTCCGAATGTTTTTTTCACCTAGATAGAACGTGTTCGATTACGAGATGGAACACGACTCTCTGGATGCGTTCGATTCTCTCTGCGAAGGAAATTCGTATTTCGACGAGATATCTACTTGAGTCTGTTCGATGTAAGATTTCAACGACGCGACGACTCATTATTCACGGATACGTCGCTGAAGCTCCTCGAGAATATAGCGTACGCGTTCTTAGCCGCCTTTTATTATATTCACCATCGATGGAATTCTTCGGAAATTGGCCTGGAAAATAAGATTCTCGCTGAGGATGGGCGGTGCTCCGATATTTTCACGCGAGGCACACACTTTTCCTGCCATTCACCCGGCCAAATCTAATATACCTGCTTATTTACGTACCTATGCGAGAAGGCGAAATAATAACGAGCCCTTTCACGGCCCTCGAAAAGCACCCAAGTCGAGACTCTTTCGACGCGAGAACGTCGCTGTTTACTTCAAAATTGCGTGCTCGGAATACCTACTATGCTTCATATCCTCTGCTCTTTCACATGCACGCACACGTGTATACAGATTGTTGCACGTGACCAAATCAGGCTACACTATCGGCTAAGACCAAGAGGTAACGCTGCATTTTTAGTTATGAAATGGTGTAACCTTCCTTTTCAAATATAAAAATCTGCGTGTTGTATGTTATTCAAAGTTTCCTTTGGATAACCTCCGCCTACGGCGATCGTATTCCTTTTTTAAGTTCAATAATATTTTGTATAAGTTGTCTCTCCCGATCACAGCTACGTCATCCATCCAAACGAGCTGAACATTGTGTTTCCTTTGCAACCGAGAGATGGCAAATTTTCTGCACATAAATTTTTCTTTTTCATCAATTTCGATTACATCGACGCGTAAGTTTGCTCTTCCTTCTGGAAAACTTGTTTCTTGCCACTTACAGTCTTTTCTTTCTACAAGCACTGTGCGATCATTCGCAGCGCTGTACATTACATCAAAAACCATTTAATTTTGCCAAATGAAATGTTGCTCTATCTTCTGGCTCGTCTCCTAGTTCTATCTACTCTTGTGCACGCGCTTTCTCCTCGCTGCTATCGAATCCCCGTGGGGTTTCGAGCGAGGAACACTTTGACCGGAACAAAACATCTCGTCTGGTATTACGCGGCCGAGGGAAAAATATTGTTTGAACCCTTTTTTATTTTCTGGTTGCGCGCATCCTTTTAGTCGAATCGATCGGAAGCTGGTCGATCGAAAGCGGACACGATGGTCCGAGCATTTCTTCTTAGCTGGATACGATCGTTCGGGGCAGATCGTGCGAGGAAAATTGTGAGCGAAAAGTTGGCAAGATGCCAAAATGGAAAGGTGAATCGGGATCGAGAACGTCGAAGGATCTTCGCGGACGGATATGGATTGATAGTCGGAAGACGAGAAGCATCGATACGCTTATCTTTGTGGAACAGACTTCACGATTGCGATACGCGTCGAACAAACAGTCTCGTCGATAAACAGCCGCATCGAGATTCTAGGGGCGAGCCGAGTTGCTGTCCTCTCTCGCGTTCATCTTCGAAACAACGTTGCTTATCTCGACAGCATCGCGTTGACACTGGGATACCAGAGTCGAATTGGTCACGGGGGTCGCTAACGATTATCCCAATTGCCTCGGCCTTAATCCGAATAATCCACCCTCGTATATATTCGCCCCGCCTTTGTCCATAACTCTTCTTTAATTCAAATTAGTCGACGAAGACTGTTCCTGGTTGGTTTGTTAACACGAGCGTCGAAGTTACGAACGTTCTACAGGAACGTGGTTCGACGCAACGAGAAAATTCTCGAGCACCTACGACATGTTCTTTCGTTGCGAAAGCACAGGTAGACGAAAGTTTCTCTCAGGCATTCATAATTAACAGGTATTCACGGGGCAAGAGAGGTTAGTGGAGAGAGTCGATTCGAATTAATTCGCAGCCTGATCTCGTCCCTCGAATCCCCCGTGCTGAGGAGACAAATTACTCCGTAGCAGAAGGGAGTAATCGAGAACAGCCGAGATAATCGACCGGCTATGAATAGTTGGTAATTACGTAAAGTACGCGCGAACATCGAAATATGCGGCTGTATGCGTTCGTGTCACGGTTAACCAAGCCCTATTGCTTTCAGCCAACTTGGGATAATCCGGTCGGCGCCGCTTTGCCAACTAACTCTCTCCCTTTATCTTCCACCGGTGATACTAACTCACTGGTTACGAACGATAACGAGCCTCGCGAGGTACCAGCCAGTACTCCGGGGAACAATTATAATCGGCAACGATCGACATGTTCGATGCGTTATCGAGTGCTTGCTTAATTTAAACTCTTCGATTTTTCATCCCTCGCGTTAGAACACCGAGATAAACTCGTGACGTGGATTACGAATCAAAGGTTATCAGGATGATCTGTACTTATATCGAGCTTGTAACCCGACTCGTTGTGATTCGAGTTACATACTCGAACATCTTACAACGAATTTATTTAAGATTTTGAAAAACAACGTAAAGCTTCTATTCTATTCGTAAAGTTCTTCTATTTCCCCGTATCCTAAGCATAAATAAAATAACGCTAGAAACGTAGGAACGAAAGGAAACGGATAAGAAACAAGACTATAGGAATTTTAAACTAAATTAAACTTGCTATAAGAACTCGTGCTATTTATGCGCTCGCTGTTGTATATACGGGAAAAAATTACAAGCCAGGGGATTAATTTCGTTAGACCGCCCTTTACTCGACGAACAAACACCAAGTTCTGTTCAAACACGTTGGCAAATTATTATTTACTTTTGACGATTCTACGCAGCGCCGAATTAAATGGTCGCAGAGTGCAGGCTGTGTAACAAACGAGACTGTACGAATAATAAATAGAGAACGGAGGAGAAAACAGCGCGGAGAGCTGGCAATCCTCTAATACTAATGTGCCGTAACTGCGTTTCCGATGTTCTCCAGTTCCCGCGAACGCCACTTTAATATTCCGTCCGAGGCATTAAACGGCACGAGAGAAAACAAACGCGCGAGCGACTATGGCCACTTTGTTAGGCTAATATCGTCGCATTACACCGAGCCAACTTAATTGGCATAAATGATAACGCAGGTTTTCTCGGCCGAATCCACGGTCCCTGAGCGTATCGCGGCTGATTCTCAACCACGATGCTCGCTATTTATGCCGCCAGCTCTTACGATATTAATATTCAGAACGTTGTACACACGCGTCCCAGCAACTGGGTCATGGAGAATGAATCCGCGCGAACATTAGGCAAAATCTCCAATTATCCTTTCTACGAGGTATTTTAAACAGCTGAATTCAAACTTCGCAGGCACGTGATATTTTTCGAAACGAGTAGAACAACTTTAATAAGATTATTTATACGAACTTTGCGAGGAAAGTACGCGTGATACGAATTCACCGATTGTTTTCGCCACTCGTGATCTTTCTCCTTCGTTTTCGGTGTCCGCGTTTAGACGAGTAGATTTGATAAAAGAAATTAAAATATGCACGGAACACGTGTATTTTACTCGTTGAATATCTTTCCCGACAATATTCGGTTATTTCAGCGAAAGAGTTTAACGACTACACTGCGAGCTTGCAAAGTACGATTCCAACGATTTATAGTACGTCGTATGTATACGTCTCTACTGAGATGCATGAAAATATCAAATAACGCGGAAGGTTTCGTTAATCCCGTACGTTCTTTCAATTTCGTTCGGAAATAATTTAGCAACTGCCAGCTGTTCCACTCATCTTCTTCCACGTTTCAATCAGCACAGTCGACGCGGATTTATACAACGATTCGTAATCGTTGCAGAGTATTCGCCGACCAATCGAACCGGCACAGAGTGGCGCGTTTTCCATCCTGTCCGAGGACATAAACATTATCGATCCTAGGAATCGGTACACGGCAATGGAGGTCGTCGCGATACGGGGCGAACATTACGCTGCGCGTTCCAATTTCCAGCTTAATGGAGTACCTAAGATGCTCGGTCGTAATGGAACCGTTTCTCCGGTCGTTCTATTTCTTTTTTCTCTCTTCCTCTTTTTTTCTATCGTCGTAACACAGAGTACGCGTCGTCGTTGCCCATTAACCGTAATGGTGGCCGCGAATTACAGGCAAAAGAGCGGTGAATTAACGTTGTACGGTTCGGTGATTGCGTACAGGCTCGATAAACGCGCGAAATGATTGTCTGTCTGGTAGAGTGGCGGAAAGAGCGCGGCCAAGCTTAATCAGCTGTAAATTACGTCGTGGCGCCGGCGACTGGTGACATCGTTGGCCGACAAACCGCGGTTCGCTGTGAAAAAGTGCCCGATCGGACGTCGAACCGGTTTTTTGAAAAATGATACGACCAGCATCGACGTTCGTTGAATTTACCACGGTTGGTTAAAACACACGTACAAACGAAAAACAGGTCGAGGTAGATCGCATTAGCTGGCAGGGTGAGTTACGCGTTAACGGAGAATTTTATAGGCAATGGAACACAGTATCTTTGCTAATGAGCATAGGTGTATCGTATAACCCAGGTAAGCTACCCTCGATACAGGCAGATTCGTGGTAGTCGAGTTATCTAGAGGCTGCGGATGTTTATACTTTTATGGGGCATTTAAACGTGCGAAATCACACAGAACACGCATAGTACGCAAGATTGTAGAAAGTATTCCAGATAAAGTAGCGTCTAGTTACGTATGAATATTTTAATTGTGTTACCTTTAGAAGAAAAAAGGAGACAAGGTAATTAAACTAGGTTGGTTTCGACATTGGAATAAAATTATAATTAAATAGAAAAGTGTATGGCAATGTAACGTAACGAAATACGAGTCACAAGTTACCGATCAAATTTCAAAAGTTGAAAATCAAAACCATCGCGAACATTGGTAACTCGAAACGGGTAAATTCCGATACGATTAATTACAAAGTAACGGAGTTCTACATGCCCAGGAAAATTTTTAAAAATTGCCCGATTCGTCCAAAAGAAGATCGTGCCAAGAAGATAGAGGGCGGAAGAAAGATCTCGCCCACGAATATGTATTTTCTGCGCACATTTCGAGAAACCGGACAAATTGTTGGACCAGATGCTCGCTGAAACAGCTGACGAGGCATCTTCCAGGAAACAAGTTAGCCTGGATTACGCGAAGGTGGCAAGTAGAGAATGGGATGGAAGGGAGTGGAAAAATGGCGAGGAATAGCGACGGGTCTATGGGATTAGCGAGGAAAGTTTGATAATTATACGGTAAGCGGGTCAGGCTTTCCTCCTCGGTAAGAGGAATCGCATGAACGGAGGACAGGGGACAGCGACTGTCGCGATGGTGAAAGCGACTTGTCACTAGCTGAGACGAAGATCCTACGAGGTAGGGATGCGAATGGGCGAGTAGCAGTCACGACCAAAAAGGAAGTTGGAGAGAAAGGAGGACAGGAAGTCGGGAAGACATAATTAGCAAGTTTAACACGAGTCGCTGTCTCTCGAATCTCGTTACCGCCGCTGTCGCTTTTCGTTCGAACATCGTGGCGCAAGAGAATCGAGTCCTCCTCGAGATGAAGTCACCAAGAGGAAAAAGAAGTTTCTTCCGGATGGCTGAAATTCGCGGAAGTAGCAGCTGGCCAGTGAGCAGAAGTTGCCGAGAATCTCGACGAGGCCGTAGCAAATAAATATCGACGAGGTTTCCAGTTCCAGCCTCTTTTGCTAGATTAACAATGGCGATGTCGAGGCTTTGGCGAGTTAGGAATTTTCGTGACAGAGAAGCATACGGACGCATAGGTAGAAAAGTTCCGCACGATGAATTAGTGGAAACCACGCAACAACGGTTTAAGTAAGATAGATGATGCAGGAGATATGACCCGTATAACGCAGACCACGTTTATATATCAAATTTACCGGTTCAAGTATAAGAGATAACTTTTTAAAGGTATTCATTTTTCTCCAAGTATATTAACGAGATATGCAGTGGCTCGTGAAAGTATTTAAACACTTACACGAGGATCGGTCAAATATTAACCGGACTAAGCGTGGTACATAGCGTCTTCATAGTGTCGTTTATTCAGATGGACATTGCGTGGGAGTTTAAATAGACGTGGCTTGAAGACGCGGTGCTCTACTTATCGTTTCTTCGATAGATAACGCGATGAACGAGAAAGCAGTACCGGCTTCCGTTTGCACAACGCACGATTATTTAAATTTTTAACCGTTCAGGTCACAAAACCCATTGAAATTTTGCATAGGTGGCGACTGACTGTTTGGGGATGAAAAATTATCAGGAATCCAAGCGTTTGCGTGGTATAAATCATTTTCTAGTGGACGTCGATGGACGTTTAAAACACATGGCATCCAAGATAAGTGTAACGTGAGCGAACGTCGAAGCTGTTCGGGAACTGATCGAGCATGATCGACGCATAACAAACGACGAAATTTGCTCGAAAGTTAACATTAGTTATAGAAACGTGGTTTCCATCGTTCGCAAGCAGTTAAAATTCCGCAGAATCACGGCCACTTAAAGAGGCATTAGGAGCACAATGTTCCAACAGCAACGAAGAAGTAGAGCAATTTGTGCGCAATTAACTTCTGACTCAGCCCTCTACTTTCTACGAAAATAGTATAAAAAAATGATCAATCCGCTGGCAAAAGTATATAGAGAGAAACGGAACATATATAGAAAAGTAACTCGATTGTTCTTTTTAAAGCATTCTACCGAAGTAAAAAGTTCCGATTTATATCTAATTGACCCTTGTAGACATTTTTTATATAGAGAACGGCTCGAAACTCGATCAATATGATAAAAATTTCAAGCGAATCTGAAAATGTATACAGAAGTTATATCATATTTATCGCAAGCAAACACTTCGCAGAGATCGTCGAAATATTTCGACTAGTCGTCGTATTAAAATAAATCGTAATATACAGGGTGGTTGGTAACTGGCGGTACAAGGGGAAAGGGGGTGATTCTACGCGAAAGAAGAAGTCGAAAATATAGAACAAACATTTTTTTTTTAATTTTTCCATCGAGACAACGATCTACAGTGAGATCCGTTATAACGAGACGTGAAAAATTTTTATTCTATATTTTCGACTTCTTTTTTCGCGTAGAATCACCCCCTTTCCGCTTGTACCGCCAGTTACCAACCACCCTGTATATAGTACGCGTTAGCGACACGTTATTCTAAAGTTAAATGGCACATATTCCCTCCAGTTGAATACAACAATCGACCAAAACCCATTGCCAAGTAACCGATCGAACGATAATGATCGCATTCACGAAAGAAAGCGGCCAGTTACCTTGGTGAAGGTGAGGGTGGCTATCGGTGGTAGACGAGGTAGATTCGGATAATAAAAGCTTCCCGCGGGATGTGCCGGGTACCGTGACGTGATCCTGTAGGCGATTCCTTGGGGTTGCGTCGGCCAGTTGGCAGCCGTGAATGTGAACCCGTTATCGGTTCCACCGTCCAGCGGATCCAGCTGAAAAAAGAGAGACGAACATAGACGATGAGTCGGCCTTTCAATGGGCCTCCGCTGGATTTTAATGAGATGGCACAGAGGAGCCGTATGCTTCGGATCGGTCGGAATTCCTCGCTGTTGAAATGGAACGCGACCTATATATTTTTTTTCTCCGATCGTCCAGCCTTCATCGTGCTCACGATCATCTTATTTTTTTTCTCTCTCGAAACCTTTTGGCAGCCAAACTACCAGTCGCTTTAACGAACGAAAGATCGCTAATACGGCGCATCCAGTATCCGAATGGTAAAAAAGTTAAAAAGGCTAGCTTTTGTTCGATAGACCAGTGCTTCGACGAGGATGAATGCAAAATCCGGCCGAGGCTTCGATGTAATTTTCCATATGTTGCGCGCGGCCTAATTCGAGCCGTCGTTATTAAAGCGCGTCCGATTGAAATTGTTGGCTGGTCGTTGCGGAGAAAGCAAGCCGATATATTTCTACTGTACATGTCGAAATCAATGATCCCTGTCGACGATAATTACCTCAACGGTTACTGTGTCGACCCAATTACCCTCGACGCACAGTTGGAAGGAATCGACCCCAACGAACCAGTCGGGGCTGGGGTTTATACGAGCCATGATGCTTATTAGAGTGTGATTTCCATCCAAAAATGCTCTCGCGATACTTGTTCCCTCTCCTTGTGGCACTGGAGGGCCCGTGAACGAGTGAAGACTGTTTGGCGAGTCTCCATCCGCGTCCATTCCATCCGTTCTTCCCGTTTCCACGTACAATCTTATTCCACTAGAAAGCCTTTCTCCTAATCTGTACAGCGTATAGGTAGAGTCGTGCGTTCGACCTGTAACAGAAAACAGGAAAGATATATTTAACGACATTATCGGATTCCGACCATCGCGTGTTTGCTCCAGCTTTGCCGTGAAGTTACTGGGTTCTTTGATCAACGTGGAGTTAATTAACGAAGGAAATAACGGACAGTTAATTGACAGAGTACGGCAATTAAACGCATCGTCCTTGATACGCGAACATCGACGGTTTTTCCTTTTTTCTTTTTATGAAACACATCGGTCAGTCTGTGGCGAACGTGGAGGACCGGACTAAACGGTTATAGGGATCGTTAACAGCAACCCTTCCGACGAAATGGTGAAATTTACACGAGACAGCGAATTTATGGTCAATGAACGCGTCCGTCGACAAAGCTACTGATTCGCGTTTGGGTCTGACGTATTCAAAATTTCCGCTGCTGCTAGTTTCAAAGCCGATATACAAGCCGCACGAAACGTTGGTATTTTTATTTCACGGAAGAAGAAAAAATAGCAAAATCAAAAAGCGAATCGGGCAATCGAGATTTTCTGGATCCCATGCCGCCACGAGTTTCTCATTGATCGACGTCGATAAAAATTCCCCGGCGTGAATTCGTACTCGACACGTGGACGAAATAAGATAAGAACATATCGTAAAGCATAATAAAATATAAAAGCCGTGCTCGGCATGCCGGGCACGTAGCTTCTTTGCGGAACTCGTGCGCGAAAACAGGAAGGCGTTTCTCATCTCAGGTTGAGCCGAGGCGTCGACTATAAGTTCTCGTTTTATCAAGAATTCGACAACACAGGTAGCAGCGGTAGGATTCTTAGAATACGGACGATGATTCCGAAGAGCGTTCGTCTCTTTTTTCTTCTTTGCGCAGAAAGGCTTTAATGTGTTCCAGAGCATCTGAATATCTTTCACAGATGAGAATGCCACTATTCAAAATGTTTTAGCGAATAACTTGCAACAAAAATGCACAAACTCTTTGATTTATTTTAGGGATTTGAAATTCATATTGAAGGTTTTTAATTTTTATAGAGATTTTTGGATTACTCCTGACCGAACGAACAGAATTTATAAAATTTCTAAATCCGAAAGCTAAACGTTCCTTTCAAATTCTCAAAACTTGATATTTCCGTTACAATAATTTTTGTAATACGAGATATTTCGTTAAACTATAATTCTACGATGATTCTACTAGACGATCTGCATTTTTCAAAAATCGCTAAAGCACTTTCACGTCCACGAAGTTAGAAAGCGTTCGTTGACCAATATACAAGACGTCATTCCGAACAAATGTTTCGCGTAACGTAGTGGAAATAAAGCGTAGAAGAATGTCGTTTGTCTGCGAGTGGAAAGCTGTTTGCACGTCTGCTGATACGTCACGGTGATAGATCAAGTTTCGAGACTTTACCTCTTTCGTGACAATCATCGGCCCGAGTCGCGCCACTTTAACGACCATCAACAGATATTTTTAAGACGATATATTTCGTTGATCCTGTCGCGTGTAGCAAACTTTAAATCCTGTGTCGGAAGTGCAGCCTTCGATGGTTAAGTAGGGACGGAAGGATTGAACTTGGAATGCTCCTAGTTGGAAGTTGAACGTGGAAGGATTAACGTCATCGTTCTATTCAACTTCCTCATTTCCAAGTACCGGAGCTTTAATTGAGATCGAGTTTGAGAACAACGAAACACCACGTTGTTCTGCCAATGGTATCGTTAAAGCTCATTCCCGGAAGAGGCAGCCTGCTGTTTAATGGAATATAATTTTTCAGCTCGAAGAACTTTCGATTACAAGCGTTCGTAATTCAATCCCTTGGTCTGGCAAACTTCGCGGCGTCGACGATTTCCAGTCGCAAAGAGGATTAACGAAATCTTGATGTAAGGAGCCCAGGAACAGAAATTTCAGGGAATCATTAGGCGCTTGGAGAAAGGTAGAACTTTCAACAATGAACGACAGGTTCGAACGATAGAGTTTGCTCGCTAGGATCGGTGTGTCAGCGTATGAAAAATAGTTGTCGAATATCGTCGATAACTTTCGAATGACGAATATGTCAATTCGATCGCTGTACATTTTATTTATATACTTTGCTTTACGTCGTAAAAATATCAATTGAGAAATACCACAGGAAGTCATAAAATGGTTGAATCATTTTACAATTTTTCGCAAAAGTTGTACGATTTTCATTGAAATGGGAAATAAATGGACTATACAACGACTGAATAAAAGTTTACCGTATTATTTGTAAATAGATAATTTAATTTATAGACAGATAATTCGATCGTTAAAAAGGGTGGTCCGTTTCTCTCTGAATTATTCTACAAGCGAATACATTTAATGCAAAAGCAAAGCATCGTCGTGTACAACAGTCGCTCCAAAAAATTCTCGTGTACACAGGCGAATCACGTGCTCCAGTTTGAGAAACGCTGCCGCGAACCTATTAAAGCTCGTAGACACACGTATAATCGACGACATAAACGTTATTCAAATGGCCGGTGTGTACACCGTCGGGCATTGCGATTCAGGATCACAGACCGCCATTAAAATTCATGAGGACCGTCCGTGTAATTTCGTTTTTACGTGCCCGTACGCATTAATACGGCCCGGAATCGAACCGATTCTTCGATTTCAACCATTTTCGAGGTAGACGAACGATAGTTTTCCCGGCGTGGAAGGACGCCGCGGCGATCACGCGGACGACGCCGGGAAAAAGTCGGCGTTTTCAGCATGCGTTTTCAATTTGTCAAGCTATCCGACAAAACGGCACTGTGGTTGCGGTTTCTCCGTCTGGTTGGTTAAAATTTGCTTTTCAAAGGGTACTCTGACCCCTTCTACCATCTGTCGCACACGCTGCCACCCTTAATCCTATCGAGTTCCAGAGTGACTTAATTAGTTGCAAAATTAGCGAAAACCACGGGAGGAATGGCCCGTACGCCGGAAGTTGTTCGCGGTTGTCACGCGGAAACCTATCGAAAGGGGAATTTGGATCTTAGTCGCAGAACCTTGGGAGCATTGCGTCAAATAGATCGAAGTTATTTAACTTTTGAATTTTCGATAATTGGAAACGCTACCATTTTCCACGCGATAGCGTCGCAACACTTTGTCTAGCACCGCGTGGGATTCGAGTTGAGGAATCAATCGATGCCAGCGTTGGTACAGGCAAAAGATAAAAATAAGCGATCTGGAAGCAACCAACAAGAAACAATGAGCTTCTCGATAGAAAAGGAGCAAAGGAAAATAAGGATTAGTCGGAGGATCCTTGGATTTCGATCGGGATATCGGTGGATGCGAATACTTGCTCGAATATTCATCGATTCGGTTGTTTATCTCCGCGATCACGTATGCGCGATGAATAAATCGATGGCGAGGCTGGACTGCGAAGCAAGCCTTCGTCAGGAAAGCGAATCGCCAGAGGATGCACATTTTTTGTTTTAACTGCGAGATGTTCGTTAGTGACGTATCCCGTTTCCGTGCGTATCATTGAATTTTATAACGTTACTAGAAAAAACAGATACCACGTTTATTCCACGCTTCATAAATTTCAGATTATTTCCCGTTTCCCCGTTGCCGCGTCTCTTCATTGTTCGCGGTCCCGATGAAAACGATTACGCAGTTTGTTTTATTCCTTTCTGCTTTTTATGCTCCAGCCTGGAGAGTTTATTTTGCTGGGAAAAATAAAAAAAAAAATATCGTTTATCCTGGGAAGCGAGCCAGTCGTGTCAACGTGTCGCTCGAATTGTTCCGTTCATTAGATTAATTAATAACGTCGTTTGGCCATTATTCCCCTCTACCGACCATTTTTTCGCTCTTGTATCTTTTTCCCCCCCTGCTTCTACCCCACCTCTCGGGCGAATATAATTTTCTCATAAATGAACACAGATACTTTCTTTTTTTTCTATATTCCCGATAGTAAACAACTTCCATTTTTTAATCGAAGCTTCGGAGCGAACAACCGTATTAATAAGCTAATTACCCCGGCAGCGGGTGTTTGTTTCTATCCACTGAATTCTACGTATCGTTAGGAGTTTTCCGCCAGTCCAACAAGACTCTACACTCTGGCATGAATATTTTACCAGTTATTCGTTATTAGATCGTCGTTTTTTATGCAAATTCACACTTTGCAGAAAATAATTAAGAGCCTAGAAGTTTATTAGGAAATTGTTTCGTTTACCAAATGTTACAAGAAGCGTTGTATTTTACACGCTTTATACATTCTTCCTTATCACGTGCATTTTGAGAAATTCCGCACCTTTAAATTTCCTATAAGCACGTCAAAATCCGGTCTATTCGTTATCTATATAAATCTTCGCTCTCGCGATCCAACTTTCAGCCCCCGAAGTTTCTACATGCTGGCGGAGGCGGTTGGCAGTCGAATACGCACATTATTCGGCAATTCCTACGGCTGGGAAAGGCTCGCGGCTCCCTAAAGAAGTAAGAAATTTGATTAAGTTCCCTACGGCGTTCGAATTCAAAGGAGCCACGACGTACGCTGGATTCAGGCTCTGCGCTGCGGGGCTTTTCGCTCTAAATCCATCAGACCAGGCGAGTCAACGTGCCAAGAACAAAGCTGCTTTCACCGTTGGCTCGCGGGAATTCCACTACCCTCGATCTGACCTGAACAATGCTAGTCGTTGACAATACCGAACCTTTTTAATTAGTAGCTGTGTCGGTGCACGCGCTCAGGCCCTTTCGTTTTCACCCAGCTCCCGATATCGAGAGCGTGGAACAACGGAGTCCGCTCTGACAAATCGTCCGTGGGACATTTTCCAGGCCAGAACCATTTGTCTTCGACCGAATCGGCCCCGCCATCGGCTCGTTCGACGATTATGCATTCCGGCTGCACACGACAAAGAAATTTATATCTCACGGCCGTGGAATTTCCCCGAGTCCCGATGTTGCACGCGAGCCATTATCATTCAATACGATCTTGCTGCATTTTACACCTTCAACGTGCTTTTTGTTTCATAACATATTTATCGATCGGGTGCTTCCACAGATCGATACTAAATTGATGCGGTGTTTTGAACGAATGAAAAAGATTTATGCGAATCTACGGTGGAAAATGGTTTATTACGGAGTCATAAGAGATGGAAGAATAATTGTTCCTTAAGTAACGCTATATGTAATCGACGACAATTAACAACTGATACTTGACAGAGTATCTGTCTATTGAGAAGCAATTTTTTATTAAATATTTTTTAAATTTTCCGTCAACTAGCGTATGTCCACAACATTCTAGGGCAAACTGGCAAATTTTTGTCAACGTCTAATTTTCCTTATTGTCTTTTGCTGTAAAAAATTTTCAGAATGTTGTGCGGTGCCCACTGCAGCTTCTTCTACATTATTGTATAATAAATATTGCATTGCATTGTATTCGTTTCAGCCCGATGACCTAGAAATTAGACTTGGTCTTGTCCCATATTCTACGATCAATTTTTGCACGAAAGGTTTAATAGATTTCTTAAGAAAAATAAAAGTTCGCTTCGAAGAAAGGAACGCAGGCCATCTACGAGGGATGAAATCTTCTTTATTTATACACATATCAGTCTTGCTATAATAGACTTCTTATGAAAAAGGATTCTTTCATTCCCTATAACTGCACGATAAATCATTTTCAAATATGCGTCCGTATGAACCTTTTTCATTCCATTTAACCTTCAGAATATGCTGCAATAATTTATCATTAACTTGTTAAATCAGTCCACATAGATTCTTGCTTTCGTATCATTTCTAGATCTATGAGTTCCTGTCTAAACGATGGAGTACACCGACATATGGCATAAACAAGCGGCAAGTTTACGACCAGCTCGATTTTTCAATCGAAGAGACACGGGTTTTCGGCGAAAGTGGGGCATAATAAACGATCGTGCGAATGGTCCAGACGAAGTTGCGGAAAATTGGGACGCGTCTGGCCGCCAGTCGACAAATTCTGTTGAGCTTTTACGAATAGCTGAGGAAAGTCACATCCGTTAGCCGGTTGGTCCGCCGACAAAGTCCCAGGGAGAACAAGTTCCCTCTTACTGGTGCCGTGATATCTCGTCCGCGCGAAAGGAAACTCTGCCTTATCCGGCCTCGACTACAACAAACTCTCGGTTCAGCCGTCTTGCAGGAACTTAATGGACCTCCGTAGAACCTCTCGTTTCCGGCACAGATGCCAAACTATCGAGGATAATACCGACAAATCCGCACACACGTGTAGGCGCGTTCAATGGCGAACGGAATGTGTTCGATCGACCCTTAACGTGCGTTTACATCAAGGGAATAAATGCTCGTTCTTCCTCCACTCTAGTTAAACGAAAGCGTGAACGAGCATTTGTTCGTCAGATGGGAAATCGAACATCCGAATGCTCTATAACTGCCACACACACATATCTATATATATATGTCGGAGATGAAAGAACATCGGGGCCTTTCTTTTGCAATTTTTGGGAACATCCCCGATACTTTAGTCTAGACTTTTTATTATAGCTGTACTTAAATAATGAAACTTAGAAGTAGTTGTTTATGATTTAATCCGATTATGTTTGCCCGAGATTTGTGACAGTAGACTTGGGCTCAAAGTGACATATCTGGTCGCTAAACGTAGCCACGGTCACGGGATGGACGTTTTTACCTAACAGAGGTATGGAGTAGTCGTATAGCTCTCCTTAAAAATATAGTTGACTCGAGGGGTACAGAGAGATACAGAGCGTGGCATATAAGTGCAGTTCCACTTGGATCGAGACCAGTAAGTTGAGTTCTACTTGTACTGTGGACAAGTAAGTTTAGTTACACTTGAACTATGGACAAGTAAGTTCAGTTCGACTTAGACTTTGGAAGAAAGCGCATTTGCTGTCCCGTCGACCGCATATTCGTTATTGAACCTAAGATTATTGTCATTAGCATCTCGAGTATCTAATCGCCGCGGTTACTTGTCAAATTCTGCAATAATCATATTTATACCATTAACTATCATCTATATTGTATAACAACAATGGCTAATCCAAATGAACATTCGTTAAACGTCCCTAACTCCAAATTAGAACTCGACATATATATATATATATATATGGGCGTGGGTTCGAATCCCACTTCTGATGTCGGGTTGACGTTAGACTTAGGGGCGTGTAACGCATAGAGTTTGACAATTAACCGTGGTGATTAGACACTCTAGATGTTCAAGACAATGTTCTTAGGTTCAATAACGAATCAACGGTCAACGGGGAAACTCTTTGTTCATTAGAATATATTTTGAAACACAAAGTGACGTTAGCTGTGACGCTCGGTATCATTCTGACTGACAAGACGATGTCAGTAAACTCTCTAAGATGATCACAAGAATAAAAGACTGATACGATCACATTTGTCAATTGCATATTGACCGGGGATATCAACAAAATTCCAGGCGCCGTTACAAGGCAGACCCGCGTAGAGCCGATATTGCTCCTGGCCGGGGCTTGTTTGTTAATACAACGTGTGTCCCTCAATATTGGTACTTCTTCTGTTAGGTAAAAACGTTCATCCCGTGACCGTGGCTTCGTTCGGCGACCAGTTGTGTCACTTTGAGCCCAAGTCTACTGTCACAAATCTCGGTCAAACATAATCAGATCGTATCACAACAACTACTTCTAAGTTCTATTATTTAAGTACAGCTTAACAAATAGTTTAGACCAAAGTATTGGGGATCTTCCCAAAATTCCAAAAGAAAGGCCCGATGTCCCTTCATCTCCGACATATATATTTCTTTTCCTATTTCGTCAGGCGCACTGACTACTTTTCCTTGGATCGCCGAAGAAAGAAACGACGATAGGAATATAGTAGATTTTTCGATGCAAATCAGTTTACGAACAGATTGTTCGGTGGCGATTTACGTTGGGCGAGCACGAGCAAACTGTTGTTGCTCGTTTGATCTAAACGGATCTTTAGACGATTGTTACTGAAATTTTCACGTAGGTTCGCCGATACGAGGCTCGTTAATAATCGAAGACTGCCCCTGTGTAAGTGGGTAATCGATACGATGAATGTTGCACGAGGATCGATCAGAAATTGAATCGTGTTTATGGAACACGCCCTCGAGTTTAATCAAACGTTGCGTTAAATAAATTGCGTGTCTGTCGCGAGGAGGTTCGTGGTTATGAATTGTTGAAGCTGTCAGACGGTCCATAATTGACTTCCAGTTACTCGTTTAATTGTTTATAGATAGCAGATGTTCTATATATAGCGGTAGCTTACTTCCACATTATCGATTGGTACATATATTAAAAAATTAGTTGGTCTGATCCTTTTAGAACGTTAACTTTCTACGACAATTATATTTAGCAGATAGTTATTCGCGATTTAATCGTAATTATAAATTTTCGCAATTGATAACATGTAAGTAACGTACGTTGAACGGGATAACGGGATAAAACCAGATTCAGTTTATAAGATTGTCAAGTGTCGACGGAATCTCAGGGAAGAGAAAACGAGCGACGAAAGACACGTTGAAAGGGTCAGACGAAGAAACATCGTAGGCAGTGAACCATAGCTGAGAATCTCTGCACTCGGTGATCCAACTTAATAGAACTTTCGTAACAAGTCGATGCTAACTTGCTGCAACCGCGAGTTGTCTATATAGCACATGTTACCGCGTTTCCATGTGGAGAGCCTGGCCAGTGTCTTAGCTCTGCTGGCAGTCGCTTGAAACGCGAGTAACCGAGACGTGTTCCCAGAGAAGTGGATAACCCAATTTTCTCGGGTTGCTTTTGTTGCACAGGGAGTGCTGACGTCGTTTCGCGTGCACATCGGGCCAAAACCTCTGGTCGCTGACCTTTCCTTGTTTTGACGCTACGATTCACCGACGATTTCCCGCGAACCGTCCCACTGTGTAGACTGCTACCTTTCGCGAGATCAAAATTTTAACCGGTTGCTTCCGAAGGAATTCTGTTATCGAATTTCCCACGCAATGGCTTCGTATTTTTCTATTCCAGAAAGATTAGTATAATTTAAGCGCTGTACTGGAAAACTACAAAGCGATCGAAAATTTTCTACTATCTGCAATTTGAAACGTAGCGAAAGAAACGCTCTTTGGTTTACATTTGTTCCCAAATTTTACGCGAATCAATCGAAGATGCGCCAGAATATAGAACGGAGTATTTCGATTCTAACACGATGTATTCAGAAATACGGGATATTTCAATTTTCTTTTGAAATTTAAATTTGGAATTCACCGAAGGATAGGAATTTGGTAACGACTGGATGGAACAACATCGTTTCCAGTGACACTTTCGAGCTTGAAAATTACACGACGAAAGGATTAGGGGGCGTCGTCGAGGGAGGAAATGAAAATTCACTTGGCCAGATTCCACGGGAAACGAGTGATTATTGGACAAGTAACCGAACGGTACGTCACACAGAGAGTGGAGGACCGGTGGATTTCCTGGAGTCGAGGGGTCGCACGAGATATAATTGGATTACTAATGAATTTATCGGGAACGGCAATTAGTTTGCATCGAGCCGGCCGATCGATATCGTCGCCCAAGGAAAAACAAACTCGAACACGTGCTGGCTACTGTACTGGTCGCAACTACTATGGTAATGTACATAATGATCAAACGTCGCTTGCTCTACGCTATCGGCGATTGATATTAGGTACATTTTGCGTCAAAGAGGGTGCGGTCGAAGGTGTGTCCAGTTAGTCTGTATATTTAGTCGCGTTATGCAATTTTTTACGTCGGTAGTTTTTACCGTTAAACGAAAAGAGAACGTTTCAACGTTCCTTCGATCTTTTAAAAATATCTTTTATTCCGCCATACTCGCAAATGCTCGAGTCATATAATCGTCTGATTGTAAATCCACGAGCGTATCGGTGAAATAATCGAAGCGGCAATATACGGGTTGGCGCAAAGCTGCCAGAGAGACGGGACAAACCGCGAGAAGATAGGCAAAGTGACGTTACAATGAAGTATTAACGCGCTCGTGCACGCGTTAACGTGGACCGCAAACATCAGCAAACAGCCTAGCAGAGGCAGAGGGAGAGGGTTGTGTCCCCGAACGTTCGAAGGCATCAACGAAACGCGGCGTAATGCAGTTAACCGGCCGTCGGATTTATTGGGAACAATAACTAATTTGCCGTAAAGCCGCATAAATTATGAATGCCGCCGCTCTCCATTTCCCGATAACTCGGCTCGACCCTCGTCCCTTTCGATTCTCTCCCCTTCCGTCTGACCCGCACTCTATTTCCCCTTTTTTCTCTCTCTGATATCTCTTGATGTATGGCTCACAGCGTTTTATTTACCAACATAGACGCGTAGTTTTTCCAATTCCATATAGGAGAAATATTTGATATTTATGACACACAGAAATTGTCTTTTGACAAGTTTCGATCGTAATTTGCAGATAGTATAGTATCGTTTTTTTAATATCAGGATGATTTGTGACGCGACATGCAGGTGTTAACTGTTAGTAATAGTACTAATATACATACATACGTACGTAGCGTCTACGATCTGTGAATAAATAACCGTATTTGGCAAAAGCTGTCTGTCGGTGTTACAGGAACGTTAATGAATTAAGAATTATGCATCGGTAATTTCTCGTGTCGAAGCTCGTTGGAAACGTCTGCATCGAAATTTACAGAAGTATTTACAGTACTCGTGGAAGAGATTCGTCGATGCCGTCATCGACGGACGAAGCGAATATGCACGAGAAAGAAATTCAATTTAATCGTAAGCGATGAATTTTTTGTAGCGTAAGATTTACATTTACAGCGAGATAAGGATTGTTCACGATCCTAAGGAGCGCTGATAATCGTTCAACTTCTAACCTACGAACAAAGGTGTACGACGCATCGGCTGAAACAATTACGTGAACCTTTATCGAGTCTTAATATTTCTCACCGTCACGTTGCCTGCGATACGCTTAACAAGAAACAAACGAACCGAAGAGAGACAATGGTCGGCAATTCCGAGGATTCTTAATACGCGATACGCTCTCAAATGAACATCCACTAACCATGCAATACCGTGCTACCATGCCGAAAACTATGCAACGCGCTTGATAGTTCGTTGAAGCGTCTCGACGTTGCCACGTCGATGGATGACACAAAATTCGAGGACGAGGCCGGAGCAGGATCGTTCAGGGCTGCAGTCGGCGAAACGAGTGTTTCGAAGCCGTGCAAACAAACGGCGCTCTAACGAACTAGCGTGTTCGCGCCAAGTACCGTGTTCCGGCACAATGTACCGTGAAACGTTTAAATGGCACGCATTAGCCGCGGTGACGCTTCCTCCCGGTCATTTCGCAGGATTTCGAAGCTGAAACGTAACCGGCCGGTAATGCCAGCGGATTGTTCGCCCGCGCTGGCCACTTTTGCCCTAATACTCCCGCAACCGCGTCCCTTCCCCTTCTTGTCTCGTTCCTGTTAGAGGGGAAAGCCAAACGTTCGCGGTCACTGGAAGAGCATGTTCTTTTCGGGATTCGCCATGGCAAATTTGCCGCGTTCATTGTCCAAGGATTAGCTGGCGTGAAATTTCCAATCGACGTTCCTTCGTCCCGTCATGCACGGGATCCTATTCGCAGCACTTTCGACGGTCGTATTTTGAGAGCGTTTCATCCGTAGAAAACCGCAGAGAGATCCTTCCAACAGCCTGTGCCCGGCGAATCGAGCTTGTACACGATATTACATGGCCCGCGAGCGAGCACGTCCATTTATATTCAGGTGCACGCCATCCGCGAATAACTTCTATTCCCTGGCGTTGGCGCACGTGAGCGGCCATTTCCTCGTGCGTGAAGCTTTCCATTCATGGTGGCTGTGTGCGCGATTGACGCGTTTCGAGGACACGCGCGCACCTCTGTAACGTCTAGCGTCGCTCGTTCGCTTTTCGCGCAACAAAGTATCGGGTAGACGTAGTACGGCGAGAAGTTGTTGGAGAATTTGCATAGATAAGATCGTGGATAGTTTGCGATACTCAATTTCCGTGAAGCTGGATGATCTTGAAGCTCGTTAAGGCGAGGGAGACTCTAACGAAGAATCAATGGAAGACTCTTGAGTGACGAGTGTAAGAGGAGTCGTCGTAAGCTTGTTGCACCGTGCGTGTTTCTCCATTCAAGGTCTTCCATTGAACAACACTCCAACATACATACAACTCGACGCTATCGAACCAGCTGAAGCGAGAACGAAGGGTGAAAGAGGGGGGAGGGGAAGATCGGGAACACTTGACATTTTTGCAATCAACCCGACCGTTTGAAAATGAACTCCATCCTGAGGGGCTAATAAATGCTTGGCTGGCTCGTAGCACGCGCACAGGGTGTTACGCGGAGCGAAGAGACTCGAGGGTCGTAAAAGGTGTCGGTGAGAGGTTTCGATAGTTGTAGATTAACGATCGAAAAGAGAGCCATTGTACGTCCCAATCGATAACCGACTTTTAATCGCCGACCTTCGGAATATACGATCATCTCCTCGACATTTGCGTCGTTACTGCTAAATCCGCAGCTTCGTAAATCGACTATTATTTTACCTTTTACGTAATACGATAAACCGAGAGCGATATAAAAGCATCGTGTAATTTAGCGTTTCGTACTGGTCGAGTAACGGGTGTCGCGGAAATTAAGCAAACGATGCAGGTTCGTTTGACCCGACGCGACGCGTAAATTTCGTACTCGCCTGAGAAGCTTCGACGGAAGGGGTCAGAAGTCGCGAGCACTTCGTTAGCACAGCTTTTCAAGCTGAAAGTCAAACAGCGTCGCGGCAGGATTACGACGCTTCGTTACCCTGTCCGCCCTGAAGAAGGATCCTGTCTCGTCCTTCGTCCATGGAAAGATCAACTTCTCCGAGACAAAAAGCCAACCCGTCTGTCCTCGTTCCGTTTCGAGGGCCGCGTTATCGTCAACGAACGACGGACAGCTCGATGGATGACAAAATGGCTTCGCAAATAATGGATCCGCGCAAGTTGTTACATGAGACAGGGCCGAAACTCGATACACTTTGTGCGTAGCGAGTGGCGACAACGCCTAAGGACACAGTTTTCTCTTTCCCTTGCTTCCCCATATACATCGTGGTCGTCGCAACTCGTGCCACGAACGAAACCAGGAAAACCTACTATGTTGGAACTACAAATAGGACGAAAATTGAGGATGTCGAAATTACGTTAAAAGCTTCATCTTTAAGAAAACCGACGTTGAAAATCTGTCAAGTGTTTGTGAATTTGACCGATTCTCGATCGTACAAGAATGTAGGATCTTTACTACAATTAGTTTATTTACAATAAATGGATTAACCCCTTAACCTACGATTTATGTTCGAGAATTTTGGGCCAAAAACGTAAACAAGCTATTATATGTTATATTTGGCCCGATCATCGTACTACAGTTAAACAGATGTTGAAACAGGAAACGATGGTTGTTTAACGTGAACTAATCACAATAACGTATTATAATTAAGACGACTAGATAATTAATTTGCAACTCTCGTCACCACGGATCAACCCCCTTTTCGACAACGCTAGCAACACTATCTCGATAACGCAATTCGCACTCTTTGGCTTCTCAACTCACAATATTTGACTTCTCAATCCACAATGCAGTTAATTCGTTTATGTCCCTAAGCAACCCCTTGTCTTTTGTGTTAGTCTCATATCTTGTGTCTTAGCCATACACACGCTTCGCAACCGCTTGTTTATAATTCGCCCGATACCCCGCAGACCCCTCGTCCACGATACTACAAGAACATCGAAAGAATATATTATTCTATATATAAAAATAAGTTAAAAAAGTTCTTCTTGACTTTCAAATTCTCGTTGGCAAAGAAATAGAGTTCGATCATAGGTGTTCGAGCAACGAATTATGGCTCTCCCTACAATTATGGCACAGGGTAAATCAGAAATTTACATTCTCGTTAAGAAGGTTGTTTATTCGAGTTATACGATCGATTTTTAAACGCTTCTTATATCATTGGCGTTGAAAAAGTTGGAACTGAAGGGAAGGAGGCACGATTGTTGCAGCAATTCCTAATTCCATATTCAAAATGGCGTTCGAAAATAATCGTGGCAGCTTCGCTCGTAGCCGGTCGACGAAGCGCGGCGGCTAATAAAATGCAAATTCGATTCAATATCGCGCAAGGTTTTTCGCCCGACCAGAATTTCGAACTCTTTTGTTAAGAGAAAGGCGACCGCGTGAAATTACGTTAGCACGGCAGCCGCGAGAGCTTTCGTTTTCGTGGCGAATTTTTCCTCGCTAAGAGACGCCAGATCGTGCCCGCGATTCGTCAAGATTTCCCTCCATCTCGGCCAGATAACGGTGCCGAGTTTTTCTGGGTCAAGTGTACTTCCGCTGTGACGAAGGAAATGAAGGTTCTTGCAAGTCGTATCCGGCACTGGTTATTTTCCAGGCAACACTTACGAAACTCGAGCAGTTTCGTCGACTATTTCTCTCCCTTGGCCTTATTAATTATTATTTTTAATTAGATCAACCGAATTGTCCTCTTAAACTCGACCTATTCCAAGCTGTGTGACTTTCTTCTGATCGTAATACGGAGTGGGGCGATAATCGCAGCACAATCGGCCAACGAAGGATTTTACGTGAAAAAATAAGTCGAAAATATGGAATAACATTTTTTTCGCACGACGTTTTGTTTCTAAGAAAATTGAGTTTGAAAATTTGCGAAGTACGCATTAACTTGTCCGAGTACCGACTAAATTTGAGTAAACGATAAACAGAAGGTTTGCTACAAATGTAAAAATCAGTCGAAAACGTAACATAAAATTTGAAACTTTTTCCTTTATGGCTTCAATTTCAAGAAAGTTCAAACATGTTTAATACACGTTCAAATTTATTTCTCTGGAAAATGAAGCATCTTATGAGAAATTCTTATTCTACTTTTTTGATTTACTTTCAAACGCAGTTTAAACCTTGGTTTAAAACCGTCGATTATTTACTCTTGTTCAGTACGGAACAGGCCAAGTTAAGGTATATTTGTCGAATCTTTAAAGTCGATTTTCTCGAAGACCGAGTCTCGGATAAATAAATGTTATATCCAGTAACTTTTCTCATTTATTCGCGTGGAATCACCCCCTTCTCGATTGTACTACAATTACCATTGCATTCTGCATGTAATAATCGTGGTGTGGTTAAGCTTATCTCAGACCACATTTTCATACTGATACTTTTGTAGTTCGACTTTATCGTTACGTTTCTGTTATACGATATCATTGAGAATTCTGAGAAACTTGAGGTATTATACATTTTTCTGCAAGAATTCTTGCTTTCTTCGGCGTTGCGACTTTTCCCTCTTAGTATCTGTTGTGCAACTGTTTAAATTACCGCAGTTTCCTGTTCACGGAAAGCTTTTTTCTGTTGCTGGGACTCTCGTTTGATACCTTTGCTCTGCATTCCTCTTTCTATCAGAATTTTTTCTTCGCGTAGTTGTATAACTTGGTGGAATTTATTTATTTTTTTTTCTTTTTGACTATTGCATTTTACATATTCCTTCCGATCGTTGTACAGTACTGTACCTTCAGTCTTACTTTCTGTCCACTGTTCTTTATATCGCATACTGTTTCAATATTCTTGTGAATTGTCTTGTTTTTATTATTGAAATTCCATGTTTTAATATCCCGAGTTATCAGTCGTTGGAAATTCTCCTTTAGCGTTCTGTGCACACTGCTGTTTTATTGATATAATGGAATTCCTTCGTTCATTATTGTACGCTGCTTTCTCTTTTGGCATTCTCGGATAGCCGTGTATATCGATGGAATTTCTTTTCTGCCGTCTTTGCATGCTTCTCGCTGGACTTTTTCATTCCTCGAAATGATTGAATTTTCCTCGTTACTAGAATTCCTGATAGAATCTTTTCTCTTAGAAAATTCCTTCTTCGCATGCTGCCTTGTTTAAGGTTTCAATCTTATCACAGTGCAGCTATCTTCGAAACAACGACCGTGCAATGATACGTTAGTTCCTATTATCGATCGGGAATGGTTAATGTCCAGGAAAATAATGAACCGTAAAGGAACCACCAGAAACGCCCGATACAGGTCAGATAGCTGTCAGCAACCATTTTGGAGAAAGTGACCACTAGCGACCATTGGTCAACCACTGGGTAGTCGCTGTCCATATCAAGTATTCGACCACGGGATAGTCGATAAAGCAAGCCAGAATCGAGCATTTTCGTAGTCGCAGGAAATCGAAAATTCAGCAATTGCATTGGAAAATTCATCTTGAAAAATCTACAGTCGCCCACGCTTTTACGAACCTCGATATTTGAAACAGTAATTGTCGTATTTTTTTTGAAATTTCATATAGACTTACTTCTTACGTTACGTAGTTTCGTCTACTCTTTTCAACTTTACGTGAATTATAATCGATAATATCGTATCGATATACCCGTCATTAACTGCAAAATCCCTTTCCAGAGAATTAAAGGCGATCTTCTGTTTGCCAAATCGATATATCGAGTCGGCTTTTCATCACGAAATAAATAGGGTTTATTTAATATAGTCATCGCAGTTTGCGTTACGGTGTACCTATCCATTGGCGAATATACGCCTTTTGTTTCCATCGCGTCGTATCGCGGATATTATACGAAAGTTTGGCTTCCCTGCATGTGCCAGTGAAAGGATGGCATACGTCGCGCGTAACGATAACGAAAAAGGTATAACTAAAATTCGTACTCCTGCAGAAACGTCCTGTAAACAGAAATTTTTGTTTCTTTATTTCGATGAATTTTACAATCAATTCTCATTGAGAATTATAAGTAAATTTTTCTGGCGTGGTACTATATCGTGTTTAATAAGTGTTTATCGCGTGTTTGATTCTAGTTGAATCTAGTGCTTAAATCTAAAGGGTAATGTCTTTTTAGCCTGCGGATCTGATCCGTCGTGTCAAGTAATTGAGTTACTAGTGGGTTTTTGTGATTGTTAATTCTTATGTTATATCTATTACTCAATTTGGATATTTCTTCTTTGACTGAAAACAGAAATTTGAAAAAAAGAAAAAGATTCTTAACGAATAAACAGCGGGCGTCTGTGGCAATTGAAATGTTTACGAACGCAACTGAACAGATACAACCTACGCAGAGATTTGTTTCGTCGAATATTAATTTATAAATGTTACGAAGGTTACTATATCGTATTTCCGATGTATTTTATATGTGTTCGCATGTTTCAGTTGTTGACAAACGGATAAAGATTCGTAGTCTATCAATGACCAAAGAAAATTAAAGTTTCGTCCTAGAGAAAAGGAACGGAAGACGACAGATTGAAAGAAAATGCGATCGATAATAGGAAACGAAATCGTAGCTGAAGAAAATGCTGGGAACATCGAGCACATTTTTCGTTTCGTTCGAGCACAGACAATGGCCGATTGATAAAGTTAGCCGAGAATACGCTGGCGAATGCAATCGGTTGATAGTTGCAGCGAGTGAGTGCTCGCACAATGGATTAAAATGATATTGTCGAGACTGGACATTCGAGTAAGTTTTATATATGACGCGTCTGTGAATATTCAGCGAATATTCGGTGCTTGGTGGCACAACTTGCCTTTTCGCTTCGTCAATAATCTCCGAGATAATCAGATTTACATTTAGCCTCTTTACGGTCGCTGGTAAAATCGAAATAATTCCTCATGATGTCGTTTCGATGCAGTAAAACATTTTCATTTTTCCTATTTTTGAACATTTCCAACATCCATCTCATTCATCGCGTTTTTGATAAATTGAAACACGTTCGTACGAGACTCGCGGCTGAAACACAGGTTCCAACAACGAAGGTAAATACTATGAAAAAATATACGTTTGCCTCGATCACGAATAATGAAAAAATTCGCATGTTTTTGGGTTATCGGTAAAATCGAGTGGCCACTCCGCGTTCATCCATCAATATCGCGTTTTATTGGATTTCAAGGTAATCAGAAATACCTGATAAACATTTCTCCTCGTCCGACTATCGATAGGAATTCCCGTTTCGATGTAAAGAGAACAGGAACACGATACATCGCGTTTCCTATTTTTAACAGGCAAGCAGTTTTAAGATTCATTCACCTTGTCGATCGATCTCGTATTACGAAAGCTGTTTCCATATTCGTTTTCGCCACTAAACACGCGTCTTTCATTCTAAAGTTTCGAAGATATCTTTCTTCTCATAATATCGCAATACCGAAGATTATTAAAATACATCTCCTCTTAAGAATTACATCTTTCACTTCTATAAAACTTCGTCGATTTATCAGATTATTTGTAAGACACTCGTATCTTTCGTTGTATCTTTGGATTATCTTCGTTCTCAATTACGTCGTATTAAAATTTACCGTTTAATCGTAAGGCGATAAAAAGGATCAAAGAATCGACAAAAACGTACCTATCGTGATCTTCGTGTTTCGAGATATTTTTCGTGAAAAAGAAGAACGAAGAAGTTTTCGATAATTACGCAACGGTAGCGTTGAACGGTCAGTTTCGTGCGACTCGGTCAGTTTGGCGCCTCGTATTTATAGGCTGACCCAATCTCACGGCGAAATTGTAAAACAAGCTGAGCAGACAGAGAGAAAAGACGAGGAGGAGCAAAGAGGTCGCGCTAGCCTCGAGCCACGGCTTTTCGCGAATGCGTCGTCGTGTTTCTAGGGTTCGTTTTTCCCAGCCAGTGTCCGACAGCGACAAAATTAACGCGCAGAGGTGAGTAACCGTCGCTTTTGGCAACCAGCATTTTTGTATTCGTCATTCAGACCGGGTCTCAACAGGGTATTACGCGACGAAAGGGGCCGACAAATTGGAGTACTCTTCTTCGTGTCTATTTATCTCTTTAAATCGCGAATTCTTTCAACGAATATACAGCGGCTTGCAAAAAGCTTCTGAACACTTATGGAAACATCTTACGAATACGTCACGTGTGTTATCTCGACAATTTTGAATTTTCATTAACAGCGCGATAACAAAGCTTTGAAACAAATCTGGAAATGTACGTAGAAATTACAAGATATTGATAAAATTACTTGATCAGTCAATTATTCGTAATACGAAGAAGCCTCGATATTCAGCGAGACTGCCTCTAACATTCTGTAGGATTTTTTTATTTATTTAGAATGGATTAAACAGGAAACGATGGTTATTTAACGTGAACTAAATACGGTAATGTGCTATAACTATGACAACTAAATAGTTAATTTACAACTCTCGTCACCGCGGTTCCAACGCTCTCTTTCACGCGGGCCACCCTTCTCGACAACACTCTCCGCTGACAACATTCTCTCCGACAACGCTGACCACACTCTCTGACTTCTCAACTCACGACTGCCTGTTAATTCGTCTTAAGCATCCCTCTGTCTTTTCTAATAACGCCACCACGCAAAATAGGTCTTTCTTCCGCGTAACTATTCGACCGAAGGATCGATGACACATTGATGGGCCTGTCGGCACTTAGGCTTTCTCGCAACATTGTTTATGGTTCACCCGATATTTCTTAGACCATTTGTCCACGATACTACAATTCATTATACGTATTTAAGATAGCTACTCGTACCGTATATCGACGTTTTACTAAATGTCTCGCAATTTTTGTATACATTTCCAGATAGCTTTCAAGTTTTATCAATCCGATCGCGCCACTCTTATTACAATTACTCAATTTCCAGACCTTCCTAACACGAAGATATTTTTCTTCTCGCATTTCTACTTACGACGTTTCCTAAAATCACGAATAAATATGGAACAGCATAAGAACGCGACGGAGAACGAAAAAGGAGGAAACGAATGAACTCGCAGCACGCGCATCGTGCGAAGAAAGTGTCGCCTGGAATAAGCGACCGTAGTTGGAGTACCCAATGAGATCGAAAGTCGATAATTTATCACTTTCGACAACGACGACGTCGCGAGGAAGGAATCACGGATCGTGTTGTCTCGTTGGAAACGAGCAAACGTAAATAGTCGGGTCCGTTTCGATCGACGTTATACCGCCTTATCTCGAGGGATAAGCCGAATGCCATTTAACGATCGTGCCGAAACGACGGCCACTTTCCAACGACGAACGATTCGATGGCCGAAAGAAATCCTTCGACTACGCTTCCACGAACCCGACGTCCAATTAATCGACCGATTACCTTCGTTCCTTATTTACCTTATTTACTCGCGATCAAACTATGAAGCGTTCATCCTTGATCGTTCGTCGTGTTTGGCCTCGTGGTTTCGCGTCGTTTCGACGTTGGCCACGAGAAACCGGCGTCGAACTAGGTCACTTCGTTATCTTGGCTAAATCCCGAATGCGAGAAACCGTGATTTATCTTCGATAATTGAATTGGAAGGGAAGCTGCGGATTTATCCTCGCTGTACCTACATATTTCGTTAGCTAATTGGAAGAAGTAGAATTTCAACGGCAGATCGAATTTCGTTTGTCGCGTCCGACTCATTATTTCCCATCGATGGAAACACTTTTTCAAACGTTTCACGCCGTACGAGGTGTACGTATCCTGCTTTCGATCGATTCTACGCACGTCACAACAGAGACCTCAAAGAAACTTCCACCGATCGATGAATTATCCTCGGACGTGTTTGCCCGGATCAAACGCGTTACTAGGTTAGCCAATCGTGCGCGATACCCAAGCTAGACATCCAATTATGCATTCTGTTTTCTTAGTTTCGCGGTGGCAGTCGGATCGCGCCTTTGATCCCCTGCAACGAACAACACCGTGAGGAGTCTCTTTTGAATCGAATAAATTTCTTCCGCAGCTTCGATCCGGCATTCTAAGCGACCAACGGAATAATTTATCGTTCATCGATCTAAAAGCAGCAAGTCGCTTAAACGTCCTTTACCTATACGCGGCTTGCAATTAGAAAAACGCACGCAAATCCGTGGAGTTTGCGGATTTGTTTGTTCGACATTAGGCCAGAGCGCCTGGAGAACGCATCGAGTCCTATTTCATACTCTGTTCTCTCGACACGAGCTCGTTGGACAATCGTTGGTGTATATCGACGAGTGCTTTCGCCGGAACTAATGCCACAGGGAATTTCATGTTCCCTCTCGTACCTCTTGGACAAGCATCGGGACAAAGACAGGGTCGGATTATCCATTGGCATTGCCAGGCGAAGCTCGTGCCTGCGTCTCAAAAGAGCCTCTGATTCCACTGAAAGCCTCGATCCCTCTCGCGAGAACCCATTTGCGAAATGATTTTGCAGTATCGCCATTCGCCCGACCTCGCTTGTTATATGCCAGTTACGTGATTAACCCAAGTCATAGGCTGTGCACCGCGTTATCGTGGCCGTCATTTGTACGTGCGCTAGTTGCTTTTTGCGAGACAGCGAGCGTCTGTGGACCCGAGGTCTTTCACCTTTTTACCTTTATATCTGTCGTGCACCGGCCTCCGACTGCTTTTTCGTTTGACTTTGAAAGCGAGCAAATGGAGCGGCAGATAGTTTCTTTTCGCTGTAACGCGGCTGATCGCTCGCGAATCCTTTTGATCGCAGCCCTTTCTGTCTTCGTTTCCGTTTCCAAACAAATTTTCGCCGACGAATCGATTCGAACGAGAGAGCGCACGTTCCTTGGAAAACACGTCGCCATCGTGATCGATCCGGTTTCTCTTCGATCGACACCTTTATCCTTCACACCTTGGAATTTTCGGTTTCATCCGTTCGCCATTGCACGAAACGATAAGATTGAAAAGATTTTACACGGACCAGAAATGGCAAAAACGGGTCGGCCTACTATACTATACGTCTCTGTGTATTTGTCAGAGAGCTTTCGGGATAACGAGACCAAGCTCCCTCCGCCCTAAAACGACCCAATTCTCCGGCGGAACTGTCGATAGAGAGCGGAGGAAGGTCAGAAGACGGGACACGTAATGGCGGCATCGACCCAGCAGAAATGCTCGGATCGCGAGAAGAAGCTACCGTGTGTGGAAGCTTTATGACTGTCTCTGTTCTCTTTGGTTTTTTTTTTTTATGGAAATATACTTTATGACATCTGGAAACTTCTCTCTCTTCGGAAGGTTTCGCACTAAAAAAGTTGCTGATTTGGATATGTCTTCGGACAATGTTGAAAGCTCACCTTCCGTGCTCTTCTCTCTCTCCGTCGTTAAATTTCTGTTTTGCAAAACTAATCCTTTTCAGCAGTCTTCTTTTTTTAAAGTAGTTGTTAAACGGTCTTTGTGGTACGGTACACGCTAGCTTTGCGGCGAAATTCACGACGCAACGCTATTTTAATAAAAATAATCTTTCCACCGTGTGTACGAAGATGTTCGTGACTGACAACAGTTATTTCTCAGAAAGAAAGGAAAAAAGCAACCATATTTCTTTTACCTTAATACATTCTTCCATCAAGAAATTAATTTTCACTCACCATCATTTTTTACACAATCCTTTCCTTTCGGCGAGAGCTCTCTTATCGATTCCCTCTACTTCGTTCTTCTTCGGAAGGTACGGGTCTTCAAGACACCTTTGCTTGATTCAATTTCCTTCATCCGCAGGCTGCAGTGCATGCATCCTTTTTCTCTTCTCCGGTGTTCCTCTTCGTTTGCTTGTTCCCAACGTGGCAGCGTGACTTTACGTGTTTTTTTCTCTCCTTTGAACTCCCAGATGTGTTTTCACTCTCTATCTCTCTCTCTTCCCCTTTTTTCCCACTCTACCCGACCCTTTATTCCCCCTTTCCCTCTCCGCCGTCGTTATTCCTGTTCACCGACGAGTTTACCTCGCGTCCCAACCCTCGTTACGTTTGCCTCTATCCCTTTTGATGCATTATTCAAGGAAATTATTCTACACAAATCAGCCGCGTTCCTCAATTGGCGGACGCTAATGGCGATTAAGATCGTGCAGCAAGTTTTTCGCAACGAAAGACATACTTTCGTGGTAGGAAATTGTCTAAACCAACGGATGATTAATCGCCGCGAGAAACAAGCCAACTATCGGTCAATGTTGGACTAATTAAGCAACGGATTACTGTATTTAACGAGTTTCTGAGATTAAGTCCCGGAATTATGTAATTAAACTCCTCCCACGTATCAATTTCTTCGACCGATCGATCAAATGACAAAAAGTTGTGCCCTCTTAATCAATCATCTTACGTCTCGTAAAACGACCACAAGCTTTTTCCAACGTTGCTCTATTTCACGAGCCTTTCAATTTATAGAATACGGTCGCAATGATCGAGCAACGCGTCTCGTTGTGGCTGTCGGAAAGTTCGTCGTCGTGGCGGCAAAGCCAGGAAAGCGAGTTCAGAAACGACGCGGCCGGCATTCATGGATCATCAGCGACTCGCTCGAACGTATGGCATGGCCAACAAATGGTCTCCATTTTCCTGCGATATGTATTCGTCGGTCGAAACGTCAACATCACTCCGGCAGTCATAGTTCGAGCCGGACAACCGGAAAAGCGGTTTCAATTTGTCGATCACGATGGCCGCCTGTGCACGTCCATCGATTAACCGAGATATTTAACGTATCAATGTTTCCCGTTCTAGCAACGCGGCTGTCGCTTTTTATAGTTCTTCCCTCTACGGCGAAAGTACGGTGAAAGTAATTTCGAATTTTTATGAAATGGCGTTCCTTTGAAATTGACGTACGATAAGGAAATATTGGCGTCTAAGATATCTAGTCGCTGTAAATTTAATTTCGATTCCGCCTTTGTAGAATTTTTTATCATTCACAATGGAACTAACCAGCTTCGAAAGTCTACGAGCTTCTACGAGCACAGTATAGCAGAAAATGAACGATTTTCGCTAAGAAACTACGAATCATCCGCTGCGTTCGTCGATCCATCGTGTGTTTCTCAGACGAAAATATAAAGAGATAAATTATGATTGCTCGGACGAACAGAAGATGGAAGCATATAGCTGATTCGAACAACAGCAATAACCGGTAGCTTTTTCTCTGGGAATTTCATTACTATGACCGATACGGTTATTTCAATATAGTTGACTAGGGGATCTACCTTGAACAAAGCAATTGATATTGCGGTATGCGTACCGAGCTTCGACACAAGCGCTTTTCAATTAAGCACTTCATCGCGCTCGCTGCCCGATAAACCGAAGCACCGGCCATTTCGTTCTCGTCCGCCACGAATTTTTCCACCGCTTCTCGATAAACACTTACTCGGCTGCGGTCCGTGTATATCCGTGAAAGTCTCGAATTATTTTCCGGCTAGGAAATTAATAAACCGAGAACAATTTCGGATACCTCTTTCCTCCTCTCCTTTTCCTCGTTTTTCTTCGCTCGATTATTGAAAGTTAAAAGATCAACATCACTTTTACGAGAGTTCCGCTCGCGGAACGTAAATATTCGCACAACGTTCCTTCCTAGTTACCAGAGTCGTTTCCACGGCCCCTAACTTTTTACAATGGACGAGTTCCTTCGGTCCGTTTAAAATTCTCGTTAAAATATCTCGCCGAGATTTTCGTGTTGAATAGTCCGGCGATAGATCGATATCGATAATTAACAGCAGTGGTAAAGGTAACATTTCGGTTGGAATTTTACGACGAACGTTAACCGTGTTTTACGTCTCTTATTCTAGACGTTATTCGGCTACTTTTCCACTTTGATCTTTCTTTCACGCAGAGAATGTAAAATAAGAAAAGAGATTACGAGACTACACGAACGAAGAAGAGCGTGGAATTAATTAATCGTAAAACGACGAATGTTCTGCTGATCTTATCATTAATTCGAGATTAAGTTTGACGAAAGAGACTTTGTAGGGTAACGGTATTCCAAGCTAACGGGTTTCTTCAAAATCTTGGCTCGGCTTCTTGGCTCCTATGGAATATCTCGTGGTTACAAATTTTTATCACTTTTACCATAATCCATTTGCGTACCGTTCGAACGAATTTCCACTTAAAAGCAAATAATATTCAGAATAAATCGGGATAAATCTCAGGATAAATAATAAATCCGACGTTCGACTTGTCGAGGGCACTTGCGACTCAACTTGCGATATCAGTCGAAGATTACTATTTCCGGTGGCGGTTTCATTGACAAATATCAAGTTTCAATGAATCGTAATTCAATGAACGATCGTGCAGTGCGCCTATTGTGGACAGGCAACGAGCGGGCGCGTCTACGGTGAGCCGTTGTTAAGCTCGATAACACTTCGTAGCGTTTCGCGAGGTCAACAGACGCATCACGAGCATTGTGCGCGTGCCTCCTTCAAACTAATGAGACTACGTCGACTCGAGCCCATTAGCATCCATGATGGGCCGTGTGCTTGACGGAGCGTTCGTCTGAATAGCAAAAGTCGGTTGTATCGAGAGTAGGCGGAAGTCGGCTGCGTCTATAGTAATTACTCGACAGCCAGTCTCGTCAAATTATCGAAGAAACTATAACCAAGTCTCGTCGCGTATCGTCGTCGCCGATTTTTTCGCCTTAAAACAACGTATTCGCGATAGATGAAACGCAAACGTACTATTTACTTTTGACATTAAATCGACCATTTGATTCGATCGCAGTTCAAACATACTGTTTTTCATTTTTTTCCAACGTTTCCTGACTTCTGATTTTCTCGAATTTTACGATTACAAAAAAGATCATCGAATTTCCATGGTATAGGATTTTTGAAGGTCGTGACGATGGACGAGATCGCGTTTGGAGGTTATGGTCGCATGGACGTTATGAGCGGTCTAACGAACGTAATTTCGAAATCAATGAAATCGTACTCCGGCGAGCGAAGGTCTTTTCATTGGTCGCAAACAGCAATAGCGGGGCAAACATTCGACCAAGTGGCCGATCGTGTGTAATTCGGCAGCCGTGTCGCAATACGCCCGATGAATCGGCTGGCCGGAACAGAGGCCAGCAGCCCTGGTCGAGTGCAACTCGCTGCGATACACAACTGGGGTAATCAATCTTTTGTTCGCGCGTTAACGAGAACCGTGGAAAGAGAGACCACGGATGCAGGTAGGTTCCGAGCAGGGACGCGTATCAGTTGGAATTTTCGAAAAAATAGGAATTCGACCATGCGTACGGGCGCGTTTCAGACAGCCCAATTTCCTAGCAGGATAAATAAAAAATAAGTATGAACAGATTTATCAGAATGTTAACCTTTCCAAGTTCATCGTGCACGAAGAGTATTATCGTTTCATCCTATATGAATTTTAATTTTCTTTCGATATTATCGTTCCGTAATACAGAACATTAATTCGCGATAATATTGTTTCGAGCTGACAGAAGAAAAAAAAAAACTGACGAGTACATTTTAAATATCGCTTACTTGCTTTCACGTAACATTTGCTCGACTGTGTTAATTTTTTAATTTAAAAGAGATGTACCGTTACTTCACCACGATAGCCTTTAAGCGTTTTATTTGAACAGTTTTACCGTCACAAGAAACGGTATCGATTAGCCGATAACGAATGCGGATTATCAACGAGGAGAACTCGCAGCTCTCCGCGTGAAAAGGTATCACGTTTTACGAATACACGATGAAAACGTCGATGCGAAGAAAGTCTCGCGAGAGATTATTGAAATTTCCCGACGTGTCGACTGCTTGTCGGCCTTTCTTCCGGTTGTAAGCTGTAAACGACGACAGTATGAAGCGACTCGACGCGACGCGAGAGGGTCGATAGTCGAGTTACGAAGTAAATTGAAACCGCAACGACAAAGCCGACCTGCCAGCTCGTCACGTTTGTTTCCCCCGGACTCGAGTAATTTTCCAGCCTCTTCCTTCTTTTTTTCCACCGTTCCGCGAGCAACGGAGGCGAAACTCAATTACCGTTCAATTTTTTCCGAATTTTTTATTCGCGCGCTCATTATCGGACCTATATACTCTACCTTATCCTTCCGCGTCACGTCGCTTGATTATGTCCCCTTTGAGCAATTTTCCCTGTATTTCCGAAATTCGCGCCTCTGAAAACATTATCGTTTCTCTTTCCGGCATTGCACTTCGCCTCTCAACTTCACCGTGTTACCTAATATCAGCGAAAACTCGTCGAACGTTCGTTAAGGCCGCGATTCATAAATTTCACTGCTACGAATTGGAAATTACAACGGCGGAGCCGTTCGTTTGATCGAAGATAATCGCTCGACGAGAGCAAAGTTCGAATCATGGGCGCCACGCAGCATGGCTGGGCAAATTTTGCTCTTCGCCACAGCCACAGCTTTATCATTCGTTTCTCTTCTGGCCAGGCGACCACGTCGCAATACATCATTTCTCCGACGTTTCTCGTGCACGAATATAAACGAACACTTTCCTCTCGGTCATACAGCAAGCTAAACGTACACATACAGCCACATTGTCAGCCGCGTACATCTATCGTTCGGTACAAACGTTCTATTCCTTCGCATTGTTCGCCGCCTATGTATCGTTAGCAAGGGTTGATACACGAGTGGACGAGGTACAGGATACTCGGAGGGAACATCGTTTTCCTCGATACCTTCCTACCTACGTCGTATCGCGTAGACATCCTGTTTACTTGGCTACTCTTTTCCCTCGAATTAATCCCGATACGCCTGTCGAGCAATAAAGTTTCATAAGGTCCGAGGGACATGGTTGATCATAAGGTGAAGGTTTCTCTTCGAAGAAGCGGAAAAATACACGGTGACCGTAAGTAAGTTCGTTTATGGCAAACACGACGCAAAGAAAACGGTATATTTCGAGATAAATTAGAAAAACTAACGCTCGCTGTATTATCATTTTTCTCTAGTCGACTTTGAAATTTATCAATGTGGTTTCTCAGTGCTCGTGTATTATAGTTCGTGGTTAATCTCGACCGATCTTTCAGTATGCAAAAATTTACCGTGTAAGTTTCGAAATTTATGTGTGTAAATTTATGAATGGTGCTTCTTCAGCGTTTTGTCTGTGATCTAATCAAAACATGACGGTAAATAGTTTTACTCATAAACGACAGCGAATAAAGCGCGCATTAACGTTGTATTTCCTTTTTACCTTATCTCGATGAAACGAGGCATTCGATTCTCGATTCGAGATTTCGACTCTAAATTAAAACCACATATATCAATACGACACAGATACATATTTTCCACGTATTATATGGAATTATCTTGCTGATTATAATGATCAGCCTGTATAATGATCCCGTTTGAGTAACGAAAGAGAATTCTTTGACGATTTTTAAATATATCGCGAGTAATGCATGTTTTCAGCTGATCAAACGAAATAGTTCTGTAGCAATGAGTAATTGGAACGGCCGGCTGCATAAACAGTCGAAAATGGGTCGGTCGGTTTCAATAATTGATATTGCTTTATTGCGTGAGGTTGGAGAAGCGCAGGATTTTTCGCAGCAACTCCGTGCCGGCAAACGTTCGAGTGTTTGATTTGCAGATTACTCGACAGCGGCCTCGGACCGCCGCGAGAATCAGGACAGTTTACTGTGTCACGGATCTTCCATCAAGGTGAGTAAACTGTACCACAGTTACACGGCGATCTCCGTTTCTGTTTCTTTCCGGCGCCCTGGCAAATCTAGTGTTAAACTGAAATAGTTGAAAGATCTTTATTTCTATGAGGTTTGATAACTGCGCTTATTTTAAAGGACGACGCAGAAATAAAGAAACTTTAGTTTTAACTTTTTAAGAAAGATTCATAACGAACGATAGAAAACGACGCGTCAAGTTCCTCCAAAGCCAATGTTATTTATCGAGTTTTTAAAACCTGTCTTGGTCTCTAAAAAGAAAAAAATACATTTTTATACTCAAAAGTTAACAAATCAATTTGTACGTGAAAGTGGAAGGTTTCAGTTTTAAAACAATATATAAAGTGATTTACAGAAGGAAACAAATATTCGTTTGAAAAAAAAAAAAAAAGAAAAGCGAGTTGAGTTTGTCGAAAAAAAGTTGAAAAAAAGAAAATCGATACAACGAGGTGGAACATTTCGTACTGAACGGCATAAAGAAGATATACGAGATAGCATATAGAAGATGCTCGCTGATCCAATTGGCACGTTCTCGTGTCTGACTATAAACGCCCTTATCTACTGCGGCGCTTCGAAATCATTCGATACTTGTGTTTCGAAACTTACAAAATTTCACTAATAGTATCAATTGAAACGTGCAAGAGGATCAGAGGAATCAGGTGTACACGATCGCTTGATTCGCTCGTGAACAGCAAAATCGATTCCCATCCACGTGCACCGGGTCGAACGCGAAAACCAGTCCGAGGTACGGCTGTCGCACGGAAATTTTTCGCGAAACATCTGCCAGACACGCGAGAGCACACCGCATTAATTCCGGGCGAGCGGATCGATTGGCCCCGACCTGTCACGGCGAATTAACAGACTTCAAATCGAACCGTTTTGGACGCGAGCCTGAAACCGCCGGATTTTTGCGCGGTCGAAAAAACACCGTTCGATTCCCGCAGGAAGGCTGGGGCTGGTTCCGGTTCCCCGGTCAGCCCCCCGAAAGGAATTTCTGACGAGAAACTCGAGTATTTTTTTTCTCCCCACGTAACCCCGAAATATCAGCCAACGTTGCAACACGGCTCGTTTTTCCTCTCGGCGTGGAATCTCTGCCAAGAATTTCGCCGGATTATAAAAGTTCGCTTTTCGAGTTATTTGGGGAATTTGCACGGACGCGGGTCTCTGGCTGCTTTTGTTGCGTGTCCCTCCATCCATGCACGCGTGTACGGCGCGACTGTAACGCGAAACGTCAGACTAGATATTTGAAAACGAGAAACCATTTGTCTAGCCGCCACTCGTTCTTTTCTTTTCATTGTCAACCAGGGTTATGTGTATGAATTTATCGGATCACTTTTCTCAATGGTAGAAACAACAGCGAAAAAGTATATCGCGTTAGCTTAGAAATTGACGTTGTACGAGCGTTTGCAAGTCTTTGTATCTTTATAGAAACTTTATGAATTTACAACGGTGCGTATGTAACGATTTCAATCATTTCTCACGAACTATATTCGCTCGTATCACGCGCCCTCTCGCGTATCTCTCATTCTGATTTCTTTCGATACGAGTTTGCTATCTGATTCGTCGATAGCTTCGGTGTTAAGAAAACATCAAAGATAGAATCTTTCACGAAATAACGCGAAATCTTCGCGACTATGACGATCGTGGTACGCGTGTGTAGCACGTATCGTACTATATGTTGGTAGGTATATTTCGAGAATCGATCGGTTGAATCTACATGGACTGACAAATAGCGGAAAAAATGTCGCTAGTGGGTACAAAATTAGATACGTGAAAGGATTTGTTATATTCGATTGGCAATTTATCTATGGAAGGGACGTTCGGTGCATCGGCATCTAATGGTACTGTCTGGTTTTCCCCATAATCAAACGACGATGCCAGTTATAGTGGCTGTTAACGATAGAAGCATTAGCAACTTTTGCTGACAATCCGAGTGTCGCACAGCCTACAAAATGTGATTGCATCGAATTACAACAAGCGTTCGCGTCAGATACGCTCGACTTTTCTTCTTTTCTCAAACGAAGAATTTCAATTAAACTCTCTACAAGACGAAATCTGATGTTTCGCAACGCTTTGGAATTCGTTCTCTGTATTTGTTAATTTTAAATTCCATTTTCCGTCCGTGTATTCCCTTGGCATCCAGCAATCTCTCTCGATCGCGGTCATTCGAAATAAAAGAAATCGACCAGAAATTCCTCCGCTATTTTCCAATGGTAGCCGGTTAAAAAGAAATCGATTAAAACCGGACAGAATTAATCGTCCCCGCTGTCCCCTTTCTCCCTGTCTCGCGTCCAACGAGAAGGAATCGACTAAATGGATTCCGAGATTACAACGGGGCAATTCGCGACTCATAAATTCGCTCCACGAGATGAATAATGCAACGTTGATTGACAACGACCGGCAACAGGATCACGAGGATTGATTCGGCAGAGGGAGAGGATTATCGTATTCGCGTCACCCTATCCTCGAGGAGATCACGAGTTACAAGGGTGAAGCCGATTCACAGATTTTTCAGAACCCTTTCTAGATGGTCCTCGTCGAGGGGAACGACTCTTCGAATCCTCGAATCTGATACAGGTTCATCCTCCGGCTAGTTAACTCACAGACGATGCAGCTGTATCGATAACATCGAACGAACACGAGCGGCTTTATCGTCAGAATTAGTATTCGAAGTAACTTTTATAGTACGAAAGTGTTTAAACGTTTATTTTCTACGTATCCTTCGATCGTTGACTCGATACTGTACGCGTGGAGAAGAATACGTGAGATAATTTGTATGCTGAAGATGCGTTTAAAAAATTGAGCGTGCAGGATCATTTTTCTCAGGCTGCTTCTGGCCGACGTCCCTTTGATACGGACGCTTGTCTCGTTGGGATATTTATGATTAATGCTGCCAGCTGGCTGAAAAGCGGATACTCTCCTCGTTAAAAGCAAACATAGAGTTCGGATGTCAGAATCGTAATGCAACTTCATATTTCCAAAGGCAATTTTCCCGCGTATAAAAGGCTCGTTTAATTTAACCTCAATTCTATCAGACCTGTTCAGTAAGTAATTTCGTCTCTCGTTTTAAATTTCGAGTTTGCAAGATAAAATCAGCCCGTAACAGCGAATAATATATCGTTCCATTAAAATAAAATCGCCATGGCAATCTCGCGCAACAATCAAGCAGAACCTGCTGAAAAGAAAACGTTCCGTTGAAAAATAACGCTACGAGCGGATACTTTTTCCAGCCACTGTATTTACCATACGTTTTACCAACGTAAAATAAATTGCCAAAACGATTAATCTTATTAAAATGACAAAAGAATACGTTTACGAGGCTTCGTAGTATCTTCGAACTCCGTACGACCGCACCAAACTGCTATAAATCACGCGGAAGAAGCGGCCGCGCAGTAGATCGAGTCAACGTCTGATCGAACGTGTTGCCGGCGGTTGACGCGAAAGATCGAGCCGAGCCGCAGGATTACTTCCGGTCGGGCAAATTAAATTCCGTCACGAGGAGCACGAAGCTTCTGCGTGGCCGTGGCTACGAAATGAAATCGAAGACGAGACCTTCGACCTCCAATTTGTCGCTACATTCTCATCGACCGTTTCGACAGACACTGATTTATGTCGACGGCTCTCTTCTTTCCCCGGTATGGACAGTCGTCGCAACGATATATCACTGGACGACCCTTCTTTCGGTTCACCGACGTTCTCAGCGTGTGTCGATCGACGCTCCACTTTCGCACTACGTTCGACGATGTAATCGATCGTCCATCGATATCGATCGTTTTCCAGCTCAAGTCGAATAGCAATACGGAGCATTGTACTATGATTCTGAATGTTTTACATATTTTTGCATATCGTCGTGTGTATGTGTCTGAGACAACAGCGAGGCACAAACATAATTTTTCGAAGACTTCCGGGATTCTCACCGAGCGCGAACCCGTGATCAAGCCTAACAAGGGCGTGGTCCAAGGAACCACCGAATTAATTTTGCATAGTTTTTGGAAAACGACGTAGCTACAGCTCCATTCGTCCAGAAAATACTTCTGAACTTTAGGAGGAGCCAGCGTCTCCTGCGAGAGTCCAAGAAAAACACATCGTTTAGAGAATAAAAAGGGGTTTCTCGCAGACTCCTCTAACAAGTTGCCAAAGAACAACGATTCAAGTATTTTATATATCGTCACAGTTTTAGATCTTCCACGAATGCATAAGTATCTGTCAAACCATTATAAAAAGAAAAAGAAAAGAAACAGATCAACGCAGACAGGTTGATGGACGATCTAGCAATTAAATTAATTAAGTGTTCCGATAGTTTCGAGAGGTAGCGTATTATTTGTAATTTCAGACGTTTGTGGGTTACCCGAGAAGCAGTTAACTTCTCTGTTTTGAGCACTCTTAACCCAGATAAACGTAGACGATGCATTGTCACAGTTGTTATTTTTCAGCAAGTTGCAAACAACAGTTCCCTGGAAACGTCAGGGAATTGCTGGAAATGCAGATCGCGGGAAACTCGGTACCCAGCCATGTGTAATGTAATATTGCGCAAGTTCGCGGAAGTTTCGGTAAAGAGAAGCTTCCCTTGACACGTGAGACTAGACAGTTGAATATCACATGCGGTGCCGCAATGTTCTCTAATGTCGACATCGGACTGGTTGCCTCGCCGCGAAGAAAGCTGACGTCTTTCTTGCTTTTCGTCCATTTTCAAACGAAGATAAGAAAGTTTCTCGTATGTCCGTTCGATGTTACTACGTAGACGGGTGGTTGCCACGTTTCTTAAACCTCACCGCAATTTCATATTTTCTACGGAACGCTTAACGAATCGAGGCGTTGAAATGGCAAATGAGAGACACAGAAGGAAAAATTTCTAACAGAGAGAAGAATGTATTTATTAATTCTGTCATTTATATCGGTTATCAACACTCGATGAATCGTAGAGTTAACGCGTAGACGATAGAAATAGCGGATGATTTACAATATAAATAAAAATCGCATTTACGTCATTTATCATTTCACCGCGATAAACTTTCGGCATTTATCATCTCTATAAATTTAAAGGGAAGATAAATGGCAAAAGATGTAACGGATCGATTGAATTTATCTAATATTTTCATATCGTACACGCATCTTTCTGAATTAAATTTCTACTTGAAATTTACGATCAGACACGTATAGCACTTCAAGGAAGTAACAACTATTTGATGAACTTTAAGCAGGTTTAAATATCGTCTATCATCCCAGATCTGCAATTCCGATCAAATTTGTAACACGTTGCGCACGCTTTCTCGACAGAAATTGAACTGCAATTGGAAATTCCTTGCATCTTTTTCGAATAGTCACGTAAAAACAACCGCGAAACGATCGATAGTCGACATAACCGATATCCGTAATTGTTAATTGCATCAGGCTGCTGCTGTTGCTGTTGCTGTCGGAAATCGTACGCGAACGCATTAATTCCATTTATGTAATTAATATGCCGGTCTCGACGCAACGGGTCGATCGGTCCTCGTCGCAATTAACGATAATGCAGCGTATGTCAAATCGAATATGTTATTATAAAATTGTTAGTGTTACGATATCGTTCGACTCGATGCGTCCAACATCGATTTATCGCGCGGTTGTGACACTCGACGAATTTTTTACGATTCGCTACGAAAGAGTGTGTTGTCGAACTTTCTACGTTACACGTTGGCAAGCACGATATTTACGCTTAATTAATAACTGGGTTACTCGGCTATCCTGGGTGTTCACTTTAATATTTGCTCCTATAAATCAGACACGGAATTTCAATTACATTGTCCGCAATCGACGATACGTTGTGGTTTCGTCGATAATGTACATTTTAATTAATTAACCGATTAATTAACAAATTACTCATTCCTTCTTTAATTCTTTTAAATTTAACGCTTCTACATAAGACAGTTCTCGAAATATAAACAATTTTCAATCGTATTATCCGACTTGAAGAAACTGTTGCGAATTGCAATTCAAATTAATTCTGCGATATATATGTAGATACAAAATTGTCAAAGAAGAGGTAAAAGTAGTAGACTGGAGGCGACGGAAATATCAACGTGCGATAGATTTTTATTTGCCGATGCTGGCGACGAGACTCGAGCTCGACGTAAAAGAAATCGTAATTTTTAACGCGTCTCGTTTATTCAAACCTCAACACGATTGATACTTTCAGGCAACGAAAGCACGCACGTCGATCTGTAATAGCGGAGACCAGTCTCGCAGGTCACGTTTGAATTTTTCCACACACGTGGCGCGACACTGGCTGGCCTCCTCGGTCATAAAAGAGCGAACGAAGCAATTGAAAACTCCAGCCGCGGTTTATAGGCATCCCCCTGTATATTTCAGAAGGCCGCGTTGAGTCCGTCGCGTCCACCATCTTTTTTTCTCTCGCCAATGTTCGTCTACAGGGTGTACCTAGTAGAAAACAAAAGAACGTTTCTTTATTTTTTTATTCTCCTCTGTTTGTACCACCGCAATTCCTATTCAACCTGAGTGCCATCTAATTCACGCCGTGCAGACCACCCTGCAAAGTTTCCTGCTTTTTCAGCTACCAGAAATTCCCTTGGAAATTTCCTACCAGAGAAGATATTGGCCTGTTCGGACGGTTCATCGCCCTTTTCACCGTCCGTGTATTCTATCGCGTATCTCTCGAGACTGGATAGCTAATCGTTTATTACGAACTTCCAGACAAGTGAAACATCGAATTGAGACAAACAACGATCCTGCTTGGATATTAAATGTAACGATTGGTGGCCACAGGGGAGAAATCAAGCCAACTTCTTATATTCTCCGCTGCTGTAGACCTAACTCAAAACTAAAGTGGATTATATTCATCAGGAGATTGAACCAATTGCCTTGGAAAACGTAAGAAATATGTGAAGATGTTACGATAAAAACGTCGGTGATGGGCTGTGCATTTGCAAAACGGTAATAGCCGTTTCGACGTCATTGTTTACGTATAATTGGAATTGTTCGATAAATTATTCATAAGAAAATGTACAGTTTATCTGGAAACACGTAAATATCTCGAAAGCTACCGATGATGTAAAAAAAATGTTTCAAACAATATATATATTTTAAAACAAATGTCATGCTACACAGAAATATATTGTTTTCGCGACGTCCTGCATGGAAATGTATTGCCTGTAATTTTCTTCCTCTCTACGAACTTTCAGAGTAACTCAATATTTTACAGACACACTGTATACGACACAGTCGCGTTTATGGGGAAACGCACGAGGGCTGAGGATACCCAGCACGGGTGCCTATTCGTATGCGCATCGATATACGAATTCGCATGGTAATGCGAGCGGGGAGGTCGCCAAGCACCCTCCAGGCGCGTACAATTCTTTGTTCGTCTCCTGTTCACCGAGCTTTTGCGTCGAACCGCGCAAAGGGTCGTCCCCTTTTGTGGGAAACATCCTGGAGCTACCATCGTCGTGTCTATCCATCATCGTGTCCGATAGAAACGTGTCTCTAACTATGATTTTGCCGCCGGCCAAACAAGCGAGTCGCGAGTCCAGGCGATTGCGATATTCGTGCAATTGCAAGCGTGGCGCGTTGAAACGCGAAAAAGGACGGAAGTCACGTTGAAAGAAAACGAGGTCGCGCTCCATTTCCTACTCCACCACATTTAAGCTTTGTTTCCGACGCAAAGAATTATCGACGCTTTACGCGCGTCTGTTAAAGAGAGTTTTTATATAATGTGCCTTTGAAGATGATAACGCGTTAAGAATAGCATAATTGTAACGCGTCAAGGACCAACTGCCTTAGACGTCTGTCGCGTCATCGAATTTATGTTACGATTAGAAGCAGCACCTCCAATGTAGTGGTTTTTTCAGCAATTGAAATAAACAGCCTTCTTCCATTTTAAAATTCAGAATATCAATTTAACTATACTAATTATTTAATATCGTCGTTGTAGTACAAAATATTTGTTCCTTTCATGAGAAAACGTTCACTTTTACTTCTTACAAGTTCTATACAACCTAAAACTTGTATTTTTTTTATCTGTCCTCATCGGAACTTACGGTGTGAGAATATTTTAAAAATGGTGGTTCTTACCACGGTACACGTTTTAACTAGAAGCTTGGTTCTTTTATCAGACTTTCTTCTTCGCTTCATTTTTCATTTTCAAGGTGCTACTAAATGATATAAAATCTACTATACTTGGATCTAATTAATTGCTATATAAACGTTAGGATAGATACATTAGTATGCAAATATCATTTTCGCAATACAGTTACGAATTTCTTTTGCATGTAAAACAAATAATAACGATATTCTCATATACCATGACAATTTCCTGCACAAAATTAATTCGCGTGAAAAGTCGCGAACATTCTCGAAAAAGCAATCACGTAAAAGATTCGCCAACAAAGGGATACGCTCTCGCTTCCACCGAGAAGATATCACAGAAGCCAGTCATCTCCTCGAAGAAGATCAAGGAAAGCTTAAGACTTAGCTCTGCTCTTCATCCACACTAGACCAGTCTTTCGAATGATAATTAACCAACTGTTTGAACCGGTTTCAAAGAAACCCGAGTCCTCTAATTTTGCATAATCCTCCGAGGACAATTGAATTACATATTCGCCGAAGGGACGGGGGTGGTTTGTTTCGAGGCTGAAGGAGAAAAAAAACAAGAAACGAAAGGGAATTCCAACGGGAATGTGATCAAAACTTGCCGCGCCGGCGCTAATGACGCGTTTCTTTCTGCGAGTCTCGGGGGAATCTCGAGTCACTACGGGGGGGAAACAAGCGCAAGTTTTAAGGAACTCTCCGTGCTCCCTTGGCGCGCCAACTTCGCGAGCAAATACCCCGGAAAGGAACGGAGGGAAAAGGAAAGGAACGTGGAGGAACGTGGAAGAACGTGGAGGAACGTCGAGAGGGCGTCGATTAGAAGACGCACACAGCTACGAAGCGCAAGATACTTGTTCGAGAGGATGGTTCTAGCTCGTTTGTATCGTATTTCAACGAACAGTCCGACGATTCTTTTATTCTTTCGCGGAACACAAGGTCCCATCCCTAGTTTCGCAGGCTCAGAGACGAATTAAAAGGAAATCTGCGCCCCGTGCAGCTGGCTTACTTACATCACCGCGGAATTGTTTGCTTGCACAAATTGGTTTGTTCGGCGTCGAATTCCCCTCGTCCAATCCCATTTACGTGGAGGCAGACGACGAGGAGATGCTACGCGCGTTTCCTCCTCCCGATCGTTCCAGGTGAATTCTTAGAGGTGGAATGTCAGACTACGAGAAATATCGCAACCACCTGCCGCCCCTTTCTTGGAAGGCGAAATGTCTTTTCCTTTCTCATTCCCTTTCCCACGATGAAGCAACAAATTTCAATAAAGGAACGCCGTGAATCGATGACATTGATTTAGAAATTTCAACAAATTTTTTTCAGCTTAAACCAATGTCTTAATGGTTATTAATTATAGCAGCGTGGTTCGATCCGGCGCAGATCTCCATAAAATAGCGTTTTAAGTTTCTTCGTGTACATTTGAAAAAAAGAAACATTTTTAAAAGTGTAACGATATATTCAACATTGTTATTTAATCCTTAAGCTTCGTTCAGTTATTGTCAAGCGTTTGTATAGATTTTCTCTTAATTGCGTGCAAATGTAAACTTTGACGAATGGCAGCCGAGTCGACAGTAGAGTAACGTAAAACTAAAATTGTACCGTCGTTTTACACAGAGAAATGTTCGCCACGGAGAAGCGTGCGTTTCGTTGTTGGATATCTTGTAAAATATTAGCGTTTGCGGCAAATATGTAAATACTTGGGGTTAGATACCCGCAGGAGAACGTTACACAGGGAATTCTTGACAGCATTCTGAAATTAGAGACACGAATTAATTGTAAACCACGCGCTTAACTCGTGTGCAACTTCGGTCTGAGTAGCATTGGATTATTCTACTAGTCGAGTTACTCCATTTACTCCAGTCTTTTTCTATTCGCGATAAATGTCTGCCTCCTGATTAAAGTAATTGTTAGCGGAGCGTTGGATCCATCACGGATGTGCAACGAATCGTAAATATAGAAGCAAAGCGAAGCGAGTCATTTGTAAATTGACTCGCCGGCTGTTTATGCAGCGGACAAGCGGCCAACTAGACATCCTGTCCACCCTTAACCCGATCCAGGTCCTGGACATCCTCAGGCAACAACCCCTTAGCGTTAATGGTTTTCCATGCTGGCTCGACTCCTGTTTCGTTCACCACTCTACAAACTTCTGTCTCGAAATGTCTCTTCTATGTCTGCACTGTGTGCCCATTAATGGCGGTCAACGCACTCGCGCACGCGTTCGTACGATTAATAAATCCAATTAGTTTCGTTTAAGTTGACCATTCGATAATTGGGAACACAGCGCGGCGCGCGGTTTTTAAACTCGTGGCGCAGTAATTATATCTTTATGGAGAGGGAATAATTCAGATATTTTCTCGTGTTATCGTATTCAGAATTTCATCTGGATTTTCGTGCGATTGTACTGCGAGCATTAGATACCGCCATTCGTAAATCATAAAACGATCATCAAACACATAGTACACACGTAGGATAGGCATAAATTGATATTTCAATTACAAAATGACATTGAATTACACGAATAATCAGATCGTACTTTCTCTTGAAGATTTTGTTACAGATTTATTTCATTAAAGCGTACGTTTTGTTGAAATAATTACTTCAAGAAAAACTCTACATCTTTACTTTTGTATATCCGTGACCGCTATTACGAATAGAATAGAATTTAGTGAGCCAAAAAATTCGAAATAACGAGAGGCCCATATTATTCTGCCCTTGAATATAAATTATATTTTGGGTTACAAGGTTTAGAAACAAAAGAGCTATAAGTAGATTTCTATTGCTGTTTCTTGCAGCCTTCAGATAGAGCTACGAGGTTAACTTTTTGCTAATGTTCTTTGCTATAAATATTTACATGAATGTGTTCCCTATCATAGCTTCTTCTATCGTATCGTAACACTGCAACAGTGAGAATCTGGATCAATATACACTGTACACTAATACTTATACCTTTGTTTATTTCAATATATTTTTCTATTACAAATTCATCCATTCGTCATTCCATCAAGCAACCTCGACATGTTTAAAGCTAAAGTTATATCCCACGACTTACGACTAATTCGAGTTTCACTTTGGCGTCGAAATTACTCGATAGCTTGCCACCCTTCCAAAGATAATACAAATAAAATCCCTATAAATTGTTTAATAGAAATATGTACGTATCGATGAACTATTATCGGCTCGGTATTCTAGGAGGGTTCTGCAGGATATCCGAATACATTTTCCGGTCAATTTTCGACGCATCTGGAAGTCGGGGTAAACTACTAGACTGAAACGAGGGAAACGAAGAGGAAAGAGATCCGCCGCTGATCAGTGCACGAGAGATCGGCTCGTTTTTCCCGCGGGAACCATCCAGATATCCCTCGTTGCTCGCTCCTTCTCCTGCTTCTCATCTGATCTCGCCGATTCCAGCTTCTTCGAGCAGTTTGCGTCTAATACCGATCCTCGATGCTGTAATTCCTGGCTGCTCCTTTCGGTTCCTATTGTTCCATCGAGTTCCCTGCTATCTCTTTTCTCTTTCTACGGATTATGTTTTTCAATCGAGCGAAAATTGACGTTGGAAATTCGAAATTTAATTAGTGGCGCGTCGCCTGCGCCTCGTAAAGCAGTTCGTGTTACGGTTACTTGTTCTTGTTGGAAAAAAGTCGGCGATATATTGTAACATGTCATAGAAAAAGTATTGCACAGAACGTTACGTGATTTTTCATTCGTTCGATTCGGCGATACACATCGTACAAAGGAATTCGCGTTACCGGAACTCAGTACTCCGGAAATCATCGAGTGAAATTAAGACGAGAGAGAAAATCCTCCAAATAAAATAACTAAATCTTTAGAAGTTTGAATCTATCGGCAGTATGTCTGACAGTAATTGAGAAATAAAGATACGCTGATTTGGATTTACGATGGTAAAAAATCGCTAAATATTAATAAACCAATGCTAAGTGAAAAAAGCGCGTAACATTTTCTTTATATTAAGCAGCAAAAAGATGACAAAGGTAATCGATTTCGTGGCACATACTCGGATCTTCGTTTCACGTTCTCATACAAAACGACGAGTATCGTTCGCCAAGCCTACTGTCTTCAAGCGATCGAAGAACAAAGAGAGCCGCCAAAAACGTCAGACACGCGTCCCCGACTTCCGGTTCATGCATCACGCATCGTCCACCGTTTCCTGTCGTCCTTTCACGGTGAAATCACTCACGGATTAACAAGAATCTCCTCTTCCTCTCTTTCCATTTCTTTATTGCTTCGCGCTCTTCTTCCTCGAGCAATTCCAAGGACGATTCGGTTACCCTCAGCTTCCGGTTTCCTGGCGCGACGGATTTACGACGGAAGGTGGAGCTCGTTTTCTATCGTTAGCCAACCACCGAAGCATCCGCCGCCGAATGGAAAAGTTTCTTCTTTTCTCCTGCCCTTGAGCCTTTCCATGTTTCGCAGCGGGGATGGTTCGGGTTGGCCGACGTCCGTGAACTTTGTCTACCTGACATTGTAGAACCTACGACTGTGCTTCGGGTGACTGTTTCAAATTACCTCTCAGGCCTGCTGTTTCTACCTTCTCCGGTTATCTCACTTATAACTCCACGTTTCCGTGTATTCTAGCCGCTCTTTTATTTTGCATGTCAACTTTCTCTTGACACGCGTGTAAAGGATTTTGTAGCAACGCGCGATGGAATTCTTCGCAACTTCGAACCGAATAATCGTAACAGAAAATTCGCTGCTGTAGAAATAACGCGATTTTCAGTTTTTTAAAATAGGAAGAAAATATTAGGAAATGTAAAAATTCTGGTCGAGTTGATTGCGTTTTAATTCAGGATGCCGTACACCGCTGTTCCGAACACTTTCGGAAAATCAGATAAACTTGGACAATTAATACAAAAGAATACAACAGTTCCACAGCCTAATCTATATCTATAATGGAATCTGTAGCTCTAGTTACCTTTGTAACGCCCTATACATCTTCACTTCGGTTATACACTAGACGAACACTGAGCCAAACCGTGTCCAAGCAACATATCTCATATTTCTCGTTCGTTTTTCTCACGAAACACCACGATATTTATTGCACTCGCGAGACAATTCTTGGCCACGCGATATCGCCACCTTCTTATCGCAGAGATCGTTGCTTACAATTACTTCGTGGCATCGATTTAGCTTCGTCCGGGCCACGAGGGTTGCTTGTTTTCGCATCGAAATGGAGATTAATTTCTCGACGATCTCGTGGCATGATGGTTCCTAGCGAGCCGCTAAATTTGACAGTAGATACGAGTCGGCTCTCCGATTAACCGAAAGCGACGAGCGCTAATACAATGGCACAAGGCGAAACATCGTTTTCCAGAGGTTCGTAATTAGCGAGCCTACTACCTATACGTCGACGGTTAGTCGATAAACTCAGCTCGCCATCTTACGAATGCTTTCCCATTCGTTGTACAATTAAATATTGTCTTCTCTATCCAATTCATCTTCCCATCTTTCGGGAATCAAAACGGAATTCTTCATCAACGACGATCGTCTGCGTGGTAGGGGTCGTTCGTGAATTTGTTAATTAGTTCCTTTGTTTTTCGTTTTCGTCGCGTGTCTTGCCAGAGTAATGGACGAGTCTGAGCTTCTCTATTCGAAGATAAATAAGCCGAAAGAGTTGCTGCGAATTGTCCATCACACGTACCATCTGCATTAATTCTTTGTCATTTTAATTACCTTTGCGAAACAGCCATCACGCGTCACCCTGCCAAACGTCACTACCAAAGAACGATCTCTATAAAGCTTTCGCTCTACATGGCCAAAGTGTCAAGCAGCGGCGAGGAATTCCCTCGACAGAAACATCGAATCGCCATCGACTCCAGCGAGCTTGGGTCAGCTCCTACAACGTCCAAAAATATGACGAATAACGAATGTGAAAGCAACACCCAGCCTTTTTTGTGGTAGCCGAAAGTTCATCGTAGCGGGTGGCAAAATGGACGCGTGTAACACCTTTTTCTGATCGATTTCCAGGCGTTTCCGGTCAGTTGGCCGGCCGGTCACCGTTGAACGACGCGATCCCCGGGGAACGTGAGAGGCGACGGAGCGAAAACCGAGGACCAAACCCACTCTCCCTTCTTGCTTTCGTCCCTCGTTTTCAACGCGCGTTCCTTATAGCCGAACGACAGGCGACCCGTCGAGCTTCCAGTCAAAGCCCTGTCGCGTTGGGCTTTGACTTCTCGAGGTTGCACCGGAACTTTAAACGGCGGCATACGCAGCCGACTCTTCAAACGCACCCTTTCCTTTCCAGCCCCTTTTCCGGCTGCTGGAAAATTAACCCGAGCCCCGGCTATTTTTAAGTCGGCCAAACGGCCCTCTGTCGACGCGTTGCAACCCTTTGCACGCGCACGAACGCGGCCCGATTTTCATCGTTTCTCCTTGCCACCCCCGTGCACAGACGCGCCGCGTAATTAATATCCGACCGGCTGAGCGACTACGGCCATCCCCTGCCCCTCTCAACTCCTTTGCGACCGGATTCCGCGTCCTTTTTCTCGCGATCCAGGTGCGATCCAACGCGTGTTTCCACCTATCTGGTCTTCCATACAGATCGCGAGGAATATCAATTTCTAACTATTTTTGTTATCGTTTGTGAGAAAACGCGAAGATTCGAGAATCAGGGATGATTAGGGTAGTTTTCTTTTTAGAGAGTGCGTGTAAAATCGCTGACCGTGATTTATCGTAATGATCGCAGAATCTCGATCACAATCGTGACTTAATTTCATTACATGATCGCGATATCTTCATGTCGAGTGAATTTGCCTACTGTGGTCGTAACTCTTGATCTTGATCGAATTATTTCTTATGAAATACTGCAACGTGGTTTGCATAGAAATATCTCTAGCAAATTTACATTATTCGATATTAGAAATGAAAAATAATTCAATCTTCTTTTCTTCGTCTCATATCGGTACCTTGAAATATTATATTCGTCGTAATATGCGTCTGATAACGTTAATATTAAATATACAGGTTGTGCGATGCGTACAAAGAATATTTATGCTCTCCACTAATCAGACGCGATCGCGAAAAACCATAAATCAGGCCATTTCTCCCATTATATCCACATACATCCAGAGTACAATATAGGTAAATTGCAGATGTTATGTAAATTAATATTTTTACCAACAGAGTTAAAGAAATAGAACCAGGACAAAGACTTGTTTCACCCTCTAAGTTTTGTAATATTTTAGACAATAATTTTAAAAAAAGTCAAATAAAGCCTTTAATCTTTATAATTAATTTTACCGCAGCTCTAATCTTGCCATGTTTCCACAAAATTAATATCCCTCAAACAGAGGATGCTTTTTTCTCGCCCTAGGAATTTTATAAAAGAACTAGAGGAAAGGTAGATATCGTTCCTTGGCGGGCAAGGCCGAGGGGACGAAAAACCGCGTCCGGTAAATGGAACGTTTATCTGGACATTGACCAGTCCGGCTTCCCTCTCGAGTGCCATTTTAAGGGACACGAAATAATCTCTGGCCACAGTTCTGGCCGGTGGATCGAACAGTTTTTCAGAGGGGCGATCACCAGTGGAAGGTTCGCTCATTACGCGTAATCTGACGAAAGTCGTCATTAATCTTCGTCCCTTCGGCTCTTTCGCTCTTCTTCGAGGGACGCTTCTTTCGGCGGAAACGCGATCCGATCGAGACGTCGTGAACGGTTATCGCGGCGTCCACTTTCACCATGAAACCTAATTAATCCTGTTATAATCACTGTCGCCTTGTTATTACACTCTAAAGTTTGTTTTCTTCACTGTCCACGTCCACTATCGTCTTACGAACAAAAAGATCCGATCTTTGGGTAATTGGAGGTTTCTGTTTTTTAACGAACTCGCGCGAGTCTCGACTATCCGTCAATTTTCTTTTTATTATCATTTCTCTCGATTTTCAATCAACTTTTCATCGTTGCCAAGGAGATTTATAATTTCTCCGATAGGGACATTCGATAAATCGTTGTTGCGACATTGTGTGCAACTAATCGCTCGATAAAATGTAAGTAACGACGATAATAATTTATTACCATTCTTAGATTCTTTGCGTAGACAAAATAAAAGAACGTAAACGTAAGTCCAGCTAGCTGATTGCTTCAGTTTAAAGAGCATGGAAACGATTCTTAGCCTCGTTTAATCAACAGACCGACGCTTATTCAGAAATAATTACCAGCTTAAAGGTAGGGTAAATTAGATGAAATTTTCAACGACACGATCGAACGTTGCATTATATTTCATGAGAATCGGAGAACTAATTAATTATGTATTATTGTTAGCTGGTACAAAGACAGTCGAATAATAGAGAAATCAATACTTATTGGATACGAAGATCGCAACAGACTGCTACTGTTCGCTGATATAATTGCAATTAACACTGCCAGCTATTACAGGTTCGTGATTATATAAACGTATACCGACGTCCTTGTAACAATAGGACCCTCTGCATCTTCAACGGTAACCGTCTTTGTGCTGATTAACAATAAGCATCCTGGCAATTACAACTGAAACGTGGATTACATCGGCGACCTAGCCTATTCCTAGCTTTCAGATGTTCCGTTGTTCCCGTCAACTGTATCGCGTATCGTCGATAATTGTTTAGAAATAAGGATATTCCCTTGGCGATAGTAGCTAGCCATTCAATTAATCGTTCGAAATTTTCGATATTTTCAATGTTTCAGCGAAGTGGAGCAACGGGTAGCACAGTGGGAAAAGTGAAATTTCACATGATCCAAATTCAATATCCAACGATCACACTTCGTCGAACAATTTATTCGAATCTGACGAATGAATTCCAATTCGTTCCAGTTCGTACGCCGTTAATCGGTGTTCCACGATTAATCACCGTTAGCTAATTAACGAGTCGTTGGAGTAATTAAGACCGGATTGCACGGGATGTTCATCAGTCGGGAACGTCATTATTTACGGGGTCAGCTTGAATCGGCTAACTTCATCCAGCTAAGTATCAGTCGAAATTGCCGCGGTAACCGGCGGCTGCTGTTACTTCAATCTGCATAACAATTGGCCAAGCATCGTGAGGTTGCTTCTCTGTTCCTCCCTCTCTACCCCTAAAGGGGGTGGCGGCGGACGAATAAATTATTTGGCCTTGACTCTCGGCGTGCGGGAACGCCGATGAAAATTTATGACGACATGTTCCGCGGACAGAAGGGACGAAAAAGGGGGATGGAAACAGTGCTGTGACGCGAGCAGACGAGTTGGAATTTATGGGGAAAAAAGGATCCCCTGGAAAGGAAAAGATCGCGAGTCTGTTCGGACGTGCGCGTGGTTCATCCTCTTGCATTTTGCGTCCCGGCGAGTTTCTATAAAAAATTCATTCGCTTGTCGTCACGGTAGAGGCTGAGAATTCTTTATAGGCGTTGCTTCCTTTGAGATTGAAACTGTCGCGGTCGACAGGCCTTTGCGAAATATCGCTTGGATTAAGGATGTTTACAGAGGAAATAGCATTAACGAAGAGAATAACGAAGTGGCATCGATGTCAAAGGGCCGTTAATAGCAGTGGTTGATTTGGCGACTGGCCGGATCTTGCAGCGAAATTTGCATGTCGTGCGCTGACTGTAGAAACTCTTGAAGGATCACCTTTATAAATAGACTTCTAGCCATTTGCAATGGCGAAGAAAAGAGCACGATGAGAGGAGAGCCGCTCGAAACGTATTTTTACTCTTGAAAGCAGTCCACGAGAACGACGATGGAATACGAGAAGAGACACAGACCCAGCACCAGTGACAAACGAATACATAGACGAATAGGACGAGGAAAATACAAGGCCGCCAACAACGAGACTGAGACAAGAGCAAAGAGCGTGAATCGGCTCAAGAAAGAAGTATCCCCGGCGCTGCGGGATTTCAAAACGAGTTTTGTTTGTCGATTGTCAATTCCCGCTAAGTGATTCATGGCAGTCTGCTTCCTGTTGCATCGTTCCCTTCCTATCTATTCGCGCTTTACCATCGATTTTCAATCCAAAATTTCTTTCGTCCCCTTCTCTATCCATCTTTGTCTTCATTTAGATACTTCATCCTTTACATTCCACGTTTAATGTTCCTTTGTTTCTTTTCAGTTGTCTTTCCAGTTGTTTTTTCATTCTGAAAATTTGCACTTCTTCTTCGAATAGTAGCTCGTCGAAGTTTGATTTGTAGCATCCGTAAGTTTTCAATCCAAAATTTCTTTCGTCTCCTTCTCTATCCATCTTTGTCTCCATTTAGATACTTCATCCTTTACATTCCACGTTTAATGTTCCTTTGTTTCTTTTCGGTTGTCTTTTCAGTTGTCTTTTCATTCTGGAAATTTGCAGTTCCTCTTCGAATCGTATCTCGTCGAAATTTGATTTGTAGCATCCGTAAGTCTGCACTTACTTGTCGCTTTTTCATATTCGTCTCTCTTCTTTGGAATTTTAAATCTTCTGTGTACTTTCTTTTCGCTATTCCACATTCATGTACCTCTGCTACTGGTTAAATATTTACAGTAACTCTTTTATTTGTAGCTGCGTGTAAATGTTTTGCTCGTTTCGATACCGATATGAAGTTAATGCCACGGATATCGATGATTATGTTTCTGAATTGTCGATAAATTTTCGGTTTTTAAATCAAAGCTTCTAAGGTGACAGAACTACCTCCACTAAATTTTTTGCTATCTTTGTTATGAGTTTAAAATAAATACTAAATATCGATAAAACAAATATCGATGGTAATCTTCTCCGCTTTGATAAGCGTTTAATTATACCATTTCCTTAAAAAAAACAAACTTCTCGACTATCTTTTCTTCTGCATTCTTCGAACTCTTTTAAATTCTCGAAATGTACGGAACGCACGGTGTTTCCTTATTAATTTTTTAGATCCGCGCAACGCGTAAACTTACCAACGTACAACGTGTATTGTCTTACGACGACGAGAAATGTCTCGCGACTCGAAATTCTTCGAGCGGCTCTTTAACGATCCTTCCTCTTCGCTAATTCCTCTTCGTTTGGCTGATTCCGGGCCTGCGGGTTTCCCCTTCAGCCGATGGATCGTGGGTGCACGTCGAACGCACATAACCCTTGATCCGGCAGGGGAGCCAGCTAGTTGCCGCGCTCCGTCTGAGCCGCGGATCCTTCGACAGGCTTTGTAACAGAATCATTAACAGCGACCGAGTGTGTACACACTGGCGTGCGTTTAGTTTCTAATCGAGATCTTCGAGCGGGGAATTAACGCGGTCCTTGATCTGCCTCTCTGCAATTGCTCCATGAAAATGGAATTCGGCGTCTGTAAGCCTGATAGGTCGTTGTCAAGAATGATAGCACGTGAAAGACGAGGTACTTTCGGAAGTACTAGACTGGTGCATACGAAACGTTTGAATTTCAATTTGACGAGCGCATAGCATCCATTAAACGTTGATCGTCGAGTGAGTTTTTCTTTCGCAAGGTAAATCGCTCAACTGTATTCTTTTTCTTTCTACTTGACTGCATAATTAGCGTCAAATTTTTCCAAGTATAAGGAATCTTACGTTTTAAAATAAATTTTGAAAAACAGCTTTGTCAGGACTACTACGTTTCTCTGCTGTAGATGTTAAAAGAATGTGTAACACTTTCGCTGTAAATGTTTTCTAATTTCAGGTCCAATAGTTCAAACATAGAATAACGAAGCTAAGCAGAAATTCGTTGAATCGTGTGCAAGCTACTTTCATTAAATACACGCTATGACATTTACGATATTATAAATGAACTATACGGAATTTAAGTTTTATTTAAAATAAAAAATTTCTTTATACGCACCATGCATGAAACCTAATAATACATTCTCGTGTCTGGTCACGAGTGTTTCTATCTCCCGCGGCACTTTAAAACTGACAGCGATATTTCTTGTCCCCGAGCAGAGGGACGTCTGACCAAGTTCGTCCCATTCTACTTAAACGTGTCTTCCTGTAGCTGCAAGTTTCCAATCGCTCGATGTTCGGAAATTACAGTTATCGTTAATCATTTATCGCTGCAAACAGAGTATGTATAACGTAGATTCTCGTGCTTTAGAGGCAGAAAAATGTATAGCACAAAACTGAATGAGAAAACGCGATCCTCGCCACGATTTCTTATCAAACCTTGCCCCGAGCAAGCTATACATCTAATCCCAACCTTCTCCATCTTCCCAGTTCCGATATTAACGACGTGCAATCGAACCAAGTAAGATGCCAGCCGAAAATTTACAGACTCGAGAATAGAAGAGAAAGAGGGTTGCCCTGGTCTCGAGGATAGGCAAAAAGAGTTGGCGTTTTATCGTCGACGAGTTCCACCAGCGGCTATGCTTTTCAGGTCAAAGAAGAAGAACAGGGTGTATAGTCGGATGTTTTTTTCAAAGCAAGAACCAGGATTTTCTTCTTATCAGAGAAAAACGATATAGAACGAATCGATTTTCTCTTATAGAAGATATCTCGTTGTTTCAGCTGTGCTCGATGATTGTTTTGAAATTGTCCGACCGAACTAGTGGCTATTGATGGCATTTTGATCGACTCGACAGTGTTGGAAAGTGGGCAGCTATTGGGAGCTCTCAAGGGATGGAATGCACCTGGTGCAGGCTTTCTGGCTCGTTCAACTGTGATACAGACTGGAACTCGTATCGTGGAAGAAAATAATGCGCTGGAAATTCGAAGTTTAAAGGGAGACCTTTGTAATAGCAATAAATACAGATTTTGGTCATTGAATCGCGATCGCTTAGAACTTCCAATAATGTTTAACTGTTCTCGCGAAGTTGAAAGGCGCGAGCCAACTCTAGCAGCGAAGCTTCTCAATTACTAACACATTGTACAGAAATGTTATTTTATGTTAAACATGTTTCTAAAACGTTACAAATTCCTTTTGTTTGCCAAGACCAAAGCAAATGATCGAGATATAAAAACTCCAGTATCACTAGCAGCAGTGTTAAGGAACATTTCATGCGTTTAAGCTACAATTGTAATATAATAAATAAATCTGAATAAAAGTTGGGATATCTTTAAAAGTGGATTCGCTATATTTTCCCTATGTGGCTTTCGCATTTTGCCATTAACAAGGTGAAAATGAAGCATCGAAAGAAAGAGGTGATTTAACGAACCGTAAAAATGTAAAAATGGTAATAATTTGATGAATTTCATTGTAGTGGGACAGAGAAAAGATAAATGGAAGAAAGTCGCGACTAGTCCGAGTCTTTTTGCCGAAGCCACGATGACTCCGCACTTAATACCTTTAATATCGGCTTTTATTAAAAGCCTGAGGGGTGACGTTGAATCGGGAGGAGGAAACGAGTGAACGACGGCAGAGCGCGAGTTTAATAAAAGCGAAACAAGCGCGGTCGGGCTAGCCAACCGGCGGACAGGAATATTTGCCGAAGAAATAATTACAGCTCGACCCTTGCTGCGAGATCTTACGAGGGCACGTGTCACGTTCTGCGTACGTCGAATGGGAAATCGCGCGAGCATTTACGGTTCTTGGATCCTTGCGAAATTCTTTTTTCACGGCTGATCCTGCAGATCCTGGATCAACGATGGAGCCCTTAGAAAAGAACCCGCTTTCTTAGCTGAATTTCAAGAAGAAACTCGAATGAAGAGTCTTGGGAATTCGTGATTCATCTTTGTTTGCATGGGGACGATGGATATCTTGATTTAAGAGCGAAAAACGCTCACGGTACTCCGAAAAACACTGGATTATCCAACGAAGAAAAATGTTTCGTTTCTAGGAATTAAGAGAAGGATAATTTTTGGGTTATTTTTATTCTACAGTCGTGACACGAACGCTATTACGACACGCAAAAGTCTTCGAAAAATATTTCGCTTTCGGTAGAAAAATATTTTTACGGTCTAACAATCTCACAAAAATCTATCAGAGTAAGCCATAAAGGAGCAACCTCGTCAATGATATTTCACGATTCACCCCCATATATAATATAACATATCGTCAGATAGAAACGTATAATATTTCTAACGTCTAATTGCCGTTACAAAACCATTTTCCTTCGCAAATATCCAGATTGGAAAGCCCGGAAATTAATGTGCAGCATCACGGGATCCATACGCTGTTCGTACGAAAATTTTAACGATTCGATCGTAGAAATACGATCCTCTTATTCCATTACATTTTTTCCAATATAAGTTTTTCCCTGTAGATTTGCCTGGATACTACGTACATATGATTTTTGCGTCGACCAATATCCGGATCGACAGGAATAATTCCCTCGCAAGCACAGTTGCGATATAAATTTTTTGAGATTTGTATTCGGTACGGTGCGCGCCGTGGGAAGGTCGATAGGCGATCGTAAATCAGAACTCGACGGGGAGTTTGAGAAATCTGTGAAAGGGCGGGTAGGTCAGACCGCGGAAGCGAGATTCCCTTTGATTTTCTCCAAAGACGTTGCTCGTTGCGGTTCCTTGGTAAAAAGAGCACGCCGAAAAGCTTCGAAAGTAAAGCTGCTAGCCTTTCCATATTTTTTTCTTCTTCCTCTTCCTTCGTTTCCCGTCACTTGGCTATTTATCCCGACGAGGATAGCACAACATCGCTCATTTATATCCAAACTATCGGGAAGCAAAGCCGAGACTTAAGGAGAAATCGGGATATATACGTACGTCTAACTTCGCTTCTTGCTTCTGTATTTCTTTTCGTGGATCACCAAGTTTACTTTGTTTCAATACGTTTGAGACTGGTTTGCGTATTTCGACAAGGTTTCCACATCGGAATTTTCGTTTCTTACTTCATTCCATAGCAAACTGCTGTTTTACGTCTATTCTACAATTTACTTCTTTAACTTAATGACTTTTCTAGTTGCAATGCGAGAATTCCAACGAATGGAAATAATAACACGCTATTACCAGTCAGAGTTTTTCGAAAAAATGATATACGGTATCGTATTGGCCATAGACGACTGTAAAGCCATCTCCTCTTTCGTCTTTTTCTAATACATTTCAAGAGAAACGTCGTGCAATAATAGCCCTGTGTGAACGCTCTGTATAACAAATTATAGTTATAGCTAATTCGAAACATAATTTCCGGAACCAACATTTTGAAATCTCGAATCAGTATCGATTACGGGCAAGTCATATTTTTCCGTATTACGAGCCCATCGATATCAGTCGTCAATTTCCCAAAACTTTCTCCACAACGTTCCTACTGCGTGACTTCGTATGTCTGACTACTTTTCCAATACTACTGTATGGCGCTATTACGGCAAATAGATCGAATTATGCCGGGGAACAGAATTCAATAACCGTATCAAATTCCTGGTATTGTTAATAACCTCGACAAACGTTGGAAACTGAGTTTTTAGCCCCGGGAAAGCTAACAAAGAAAGTCATTAACAGCCCCGCAACGTCAAAAGGTAACAGCGAAGAAGGCGTAAAAAGGTACAAAAGTCGCCTCTTCTACCCAGCGTCACCTCTAATTCGATCAATTAAAAAATTACACTGGCACGCAATTAAGAACACCTAGGACGGACCGGTTCGCCAAGACCAAGGTAACCAATTACAAGGCGCTACGTAGACGGTGCCCTCTAACTGTTTGCCCTCTCAGGGCTTGCCATTTTGATGGAGCACTTAATCGAAATTGAGGGGGATGTACTTTGGTATGTATCCATTAGGAGGGACCGTGAGGTAGATCGTCCGCTCTCCTCTCCTCTCCTTATGACGCTTGGTCCTGCCCCCTCCCCCTTTCCCAGCATCCATCACCAGGGGAATTATGTACATCCAATAATTCAAAATCACAGGCAACGCATTAGGGCTTCAGGTTGCCGCGGTGAGTATAGCCGTGCGCGGCCAACTCGACAAAACTAATTTAAACTTCTGATCCGAGGCCAACGACGACGCCGTCTCCATGATTTTGATAGTTCGCTTAATCGAAAATCCGGCCGGGGACTTTGACGTTCCGCCTGGCGAGTCAGCTTTCGCTTTCAATGGATTGGTTCAGCTGTTGCCTGTTTTTTGTTTCGACGAGTCCTAGCGCTATCGAAGTGCAAGGTAGTTAGATAGTTCGAGGGTCAGCGTTTACAATTGGCTAAGACTGCGTTTACAGAGTTGGTGGTTGGATTAGGCTTGTCGTTAAGTTAGGTTTATTAGGTGGCAGGTAATTATTTGATAATAATTTAGTCTGATAAATAAAAATGGATTTTTTAATAATCGTCTGGGCCTGGTATTTTGGATCTTTGGAAAAGTGAGAATTTTTGTCGATAGGAGGAAGAATGAGCCGAAGGTGGATGGCGTTTAAATGAACAAAACGGATTCAATGAGACGAGAATGATGGATGGAGCCTGCTTCGGTATTCGTTGACTTGGAACCCTCGAATCGAGCTCGCGTAACTCGGTATTCGGTAAATTTGCTACGCTTTATATTTGACGCGTTCAACTGCAGCCCTTCGACCTTTCCCTCTTTATGGCCTAATGGTCCCTTGAATGAGCTTCAAATTTGGTGTCCCTTCCGATTCAACGTGATAGAATTTAATACACTAAATCCAATAGTCTCGCATTTAGCTTCTCTCTTCTACTTAAATGGAATTAGACGTTGCTTAATTTAATTCCTCTCAACCCTTATGTCAACAAGGAAAATATTCACGCTTGTTTAACGTCTTCCTTCCGTACATTATACATACAATTAGTTTCATTTGTTCTATTTGTATAGCGAGGTAAAATTATATCGCAAATATTTGTACAACTTACGTTGAATAATATGCTTCAAGTTCTTAGGTGTAACATCGTTTGTTTTAGTTTATATTCAAGGAGTAAAAGCTTGTAACTCAACGTACCGGCAAATTGTTAAAGGAAAAGCAAAAATAAGCGCGTTTCGCAACATAACGGTTAAGGAAATCTCTTTGTATACGCAGTGTTCGTTATCAAGGCAAACGGACGTTGCTTTCAAGGCAACTTATCTCGACGTTAAAGTACGCGTTCCAACGTAACGGGAAAAACTTTAAACGGCTGCGAGCCTTGGTTCGCAAGACAGCTTAATTAGCGCGTACTAAGAATGCGTCGCGATATGTAATCGCGTAATGAACTTAACGAAACTAATTTAAAGTTGTAATCGAAGCGGCGCGGCATGCGCGCGCGTGAAACGCCGCTGCGTCCTCTGGTTCATTCGCGATTTCGATGGCCCGCTCTTAATCGAAATTCAAGGGATGTGCTTCGGTATGCATCCATTAGGAGGGTCTATTCGGATAGGGGTCGCGTAATCCGCAGCTAATCGTCTTAACTTACGGCTGCCGAATTCGAGGCCTCGGAATCGATGCGTTATCGTCCATCGTCAAATCGTCACCTTGACACCCTCTTCACGAGTTCCATTAGACCCAAAGCTTTTCCCACCATCACTGGGAACTTCTACTTGTTGAGCTTACGTTATACAGCTCCGGTAAAAATGTTTCATCCGTCGTTCTACTTTCACTTACGTCGAATAATCTGGATTTGAAAATTTCGTTGTTGATCCGAATTCTACGAATATCAATGGTAATTTGTTTTATCCCTACAGATTTCTGGTTAAAGGATTTTCTAAGGAATTCTAAGCTGAGTTCTTGGAATCTGCGAATCCGCTTTTCCATCGTTTATTTTTATATCAAAGAAAGTGTTATTGAGATATGTGGACTTTTGTGTGCTATGTTATTTAGATTAGCCGCGTAGTAATAACACACATATATGACTATGAGCGTGTGGGAATATGTGCGTGCACAGTATCTCGTAAAACAGATGAATGCAACTGTTCCGTTGGTAGTGTAGTATAGAAGATAGCGAGACAAAGAGAGTGCTGAGACGCGTGCTAATGTACATCGACGAATATCTTGTAAGTCACATATTAAATAAATCTGAAACTATTTTGATATTAATTCTAAGTGTAATCTAAGTGTTCCTGTGCATTTATTTCGGCGATTAAGGTCCATAATTCTCAACAAGTGTTTTTCACGATAACAGAGTTGTAAGTTAATTTGCCTTTAAATTCTTGGAACACGCGAAATCTACGAAGCACGTAGCGATTCTAATCTTTTGGTCGGTAACATACCTTACAATATGATAGGAAAGCAGCGCTAGCGAAAGCGAAGGAACAGCTTTTTGAGAAAGATTTATGCAACGTTTACGTTCTGCGTCTACATTTTTCTTTGAGCGTTTCTCTTTGAGCCTTTGAGTCGCATCGTCGATTCTCGCATCGAGATTTTCCTACGTACTAAAAGGTTCTCTGGCCACGGTGAAGTAACGCGTTACGTAAAGTAAGGTTAAAGCAGAAGCTGCGTTGCGATCGATCCGCACACGTGAAATTAGCTGCACGTCCAACGCCGTGGGTGCGCGTACGCGCCAACTTCGACATCTAGTCGATGCCAGGTAACAGATGAGGCCTCTTCCTCCGTTGCGTCTCGAGCGACAACACCGGAACGACGCGACGCCGGCGTCGTCTACATCGGCAGTCAAAGGTGCAAAGGACCTCTCGTCGTCGTCGGCGGCGACGACGACGCGTCGTCAGTCATCGCTGTTAACGGTTCAGCTAGGATTTTCACGCTATGAAGATCACTCAGAATGTCAAATTACGCGACGTCAACCTCGTCAACGGCTGTTTCTACTTTCCTTCGAGTTGGCAGCCATTGCAATTTCACGGTTGATAAATTAGTTAAAAGCTGTTTCTTCGCTGTAATTTATATAGCGTAGAGTCGCTTCTAGACGAATTTTCTACGTCTGATAGAGAATAGATAAGTAATTAAATTTGCCGAGAAGAGTGCCAGACCAAGCACTACGTTATTCTATTTAACACTTTGCCTCAAGGTAGATTCACTAGGAAGACAGTTTCAACAACTAATAGCGAATAGGCAAGTTTCTGCTTAATATTATCGTCGAATTTCTCGTTATTAAATTTCTGGCACAGAGTGTCTGATCAAATATCGTTCTATTCCACTGAACGCTTCGTTCCAACGTATATTCACTGTGAAAGCTATTTTCGATGGCAGATAAGGAATGGATAAGCATCTGCTGTTGGACTTACTGGTTTGGCACATGATTAAATAATCCACGTGTGCTGTCTGACTATACACTGACCTATTCCGCTTAACGCTTCGCCTAGACGCAGAGTCGCTGTCAAAGGAATTTCCAACGATAGACAGCGAGCAGATACGTATCTATTGCTCGTGCCAGGCTGATGTCCAGCAAGCATACAGCATTTCGTATTATTAAATTTCTCGAAAGCTCAACCAAATACCGTCCAATTCTACTTAACGCCGTGCCTCGAGGGCAGAAAGGAAAAAGCAGACCGCGTCCGTTGATCCCAATGAAGCTTCTACTCTCCTCGGGCTCTTGCAGCAGCACAGAAGTTTCAAGCATCTACCCAATTCCCACGGATGTAGGACAAAGCCTTGTCTTCCAGACCGCGAATCAGCCGCACCACGGAAATCATACCATCGATCTACTAGCATCTGAAAGTACAGCCAAGAGACGATCAGTTTTTACTCAGTGATTGCAGCGAATGTTCCATTCGAGCTTCCAGATTAATAGCGAAGACGCGGAGATATCTAACAGTGTGAGAGACGGCCAGATAATAAATTTATCCGTTCAAGTAGTATGATAGGGAGGATTATTCGGCAGTCTAACGTTCGCCGGTTCGAGCGCCAAGGTTCTAGTTTGCCCATGGGTTTGATGTCTCCAGGGAAGCCTCCTTTCGAGCGATTGGAGTGTACCTAGCGGTTTCCAGTTGAATGCAGTCTCTTTGATGAAGTACCGCGGGATACCGACGGTCGTTTGCCAGGATTACGATAATCACGAACAAAGTCCGAACTTCCGTGCACTTGCTCCAACCGTGGGCGCTTTCTCTGTCTGTCAATATTTTATCCGAGAAATTTAATATCCGACGGCACGAATCTCGTCTTTTCTTTTTCCTATTAATACTTCTTTCTGATTGTCTGCCGGACGATATTAAAATTAAAATCCAAGTATCCCCGTTTCAATTTATTTATCGGATATTCAAGGAAGGCGCAGCTTCATCCTATAAATCGTCGATTCGTTTCTTACATCTTCAGTTCGTAAGCGAACTCCGTTGGATCTGTTTTAGACGATAAGCGATTCCATCTTCTTTATGCATTTCTTCGATCTCTCGTTCGCCAACGTATCGATCGTGGCTGCAAGATTTATTCCACGATGTGAAGATCATCGAAAAGACAATCAACATCGTCCACTTTCAACTTATTTATCGAACACTCCAAGCAAACGGTATCCTCTTCTTAAAAATAAAAGTCACCGAGTGACAATTAGGTATTTTTCAAACCTCAATCCTTAACGAATCCCATTAAATCTACCAAAATTCAATCTACCGAAATTAAATCTACCAAAATTAAATTTACCAACGTTATTTCGATTTTCCGCTTACGAATCTGTCGATTTTATAATTGTGATTCGTTAGTCGATTCACCAATGACTTTGTTTTATTGATTCTCGAATTACGGGGCCATATCTTTTATACATGTCTGTGATTTTCTGTATGCGAACCTATCGATAGCTGTCCAAGGTTCGTTGAAGGGTGCGAAAAGTGGCGACGCATCAGGATCGGAAGCGGCGTTCGCATGATCGCGCGGAATCCAACGCGAAGCCGTGCACGATAGCCGCCTAAGGCGCGTCGGGGATCAGGTCCATGTATAATTTAAGCTCCGTGTATCAATCGCCGAAGGGCGAGCACGGCTGGAGAAGCAATTCACGAGAAGGGAGAGAGGAGTGAATATCGGAGGTAGAATGGGTGACTGGCTGGAGTCGGAGGCCTAGGGGATGATTTCCCGATGGGCTTGGGCCGACAAGACGCCGTGGATGCTTAACCTGCCCTATACAGGGTGTTTCGCCAGTAAATACTCGCGTCTTGCCACGTGAAATTGCTTGAGCAAATTTGAACGAAGTTAGAAGATTAGAATATTATATCAACTTATTCAATTAGCACTACAGCAATACTTTATAGACGGAGAAAGATATCAAATATAAATACGAATAAGAATTTGTATGTATCGGGTAAACGAAATTAAACGTACGTATTTAATACGCAATTTTCAAGTTCATCAATTCTTTTGCAATGTATGCCGGCAGAATGTAGTGCTGGATAAATAACATACAATTTCAGCCTAGCGAAACGTAAAATTAAATCAGGATTAATGTTATTAGTCGAACAAAATTATCTAATTCCAATTGATCAATTCCGCAAATTAATTCAAACATATTTAAAACAGAGTATTTAGGCAATTACGCAAAGAGCAAATTAATCGTAATTTATCGGCGGCTTCAAAGACAAAACAACAGAGGCGAATGGAGCTTTTGTGCGCAATTCGATAGTTAATCGTGCATGACGACGTAGTTTGCATACGAGCCAGCATGTAAATCGACCCTATTTCGGATTCCACTATCGTAGCCGGTTTTTCATAAACATCGATCGCCCGGCCGGAAGATAATCTCACCGAGGGAGTACTCGCGTAATTTGTAGCATCGCACACCCTCGAAATCGTCCGTACGTACGTAATACGTATATTGCAAATCGCCGATTAGATACAACTGGAGGGTATCGATCGAGCGGAACGCGCGCGTGCTCGAGTGTCAGACCACGCGCGGCCACGTCGGGCGTCCTGCTACGCTCGACCAATTTGCGGTTTCGCCTCTTTTCGTGGCCGAGTGCCTTCGATCGTTTCCACCAGTCTCTCTCTACTGTCCCGTTGTCAAAATTATTATATCGGCTGTCTATTTCGCGACCGAACCTACATATCCACCGCGAAATATTAAATTACGTTATTTCCGATGTTCCCTTCGAACATGGATCTTCCATTACAAACAGAAGAAATGGAAGATGTACGGTCTTCTATCGCATAATTTTTGACGCTACGCGAGATCTTAATCGTTGAACAGCGCGTTGTTCGTTTCACAAGGTCGAACGAAAGAATTCGACCACGTACATGCATTCATCGTTTGAAAATCCAAAAACTAGAAGGAACTCTTACCTTCTACACCAGCATTCTCAAATTTTCAATCACCTAATATATCCTAAACGCTCTGGCAAAGGTTCCCCTTCGGTGAATTCAAAGGAGGCGAGTCCCTCGAACGATATCCAACATCAAACAGGAGTCAACTGAGCTCTCCACCCCGCAACGACGAAACTAATCACGTGCTGTTAGTTGTTACGTAAAAAAGATCCCCGGCCTCGAGTTCACGGCTCCCGCTAATTACCATAGGCCCGTTAGGGTAAAGCGACGACCCTATTCCTCTTTTCTGGAGGCTGTGTATCGTTGGTCGAAGGGTCGAACGCATGTGTTTGTACGCTATCGTCCATAAGTCACGGCACACTTATTATTAGTACACTTGGGATAGGCATAAATGAGCGTTGGGAAGCGAACAAAAGTGAAGTTGTTTATTAACCGCGTGAAATTTAACGCAAAGATTACGAGGCAATATATTTTTATAAAATTAATATTTCGTTTCATTAATCGAATTTCCATTACTTCCCGCTACGTATGGAGCAGCTGTACTTTTTTAAGAAACTACTCGTCTTTTTTGACAACGAGTTCCCTCGGGATCTCACAAATATTCGATCTTTTATCACCGAAAATTTATGTAGAAACGGAAAACAAACGATCGCGATACCGTGCCATATTTAGGGAATGGTGCAAATGCAATTGAATATTCCAGTTATTCTTCAACATCGTCCCGTAGATAAACGTAATCTTTTTAATCGGTCAATCCAACTTTCCTTCTCCAATAAGAGGCAAATACTTTCCTCGAACGTAACATCTAGGTATTTGACGAAAATTCATCGTCAATAATAATCCTTCTAATGTTACCAAATATAATACAGAATATACCTAGCGGCAGAAACGTAACGAACTAACATACGTAACGCTAAATCCTATCCTTTGAAGATTCTATCAAAGATCTATTTTACGAAAGCTCATGCTTAAAACTAGCAAATATACCGTGAGACTTATAAGCAAGACTGTACGCAAGTGTCGTCGTGGAGTCGAGTCGTTACATGGGTCTCTGTGTGTTCCATGAGGGCGCCTCTGCTTCTGGGTTCTCGGTGGCAATTTACCAATTGGCTTTATTAAATTCTGCCACCTCCAATATGGCCGGCCGACACAGGTAACTCGATCTACTTCGTCTACTACATGAGAGAAAGAGAAGGAGAGAGAGAGAGAGAGAACGTCGAGAGGCGGGTTCCCCTCGCGACAAACTGCTTCCGATTCTCGCCAAGACTCGCCACGACGACGCTCCAGGATCGCAGAGGAAACTTATTACTCGGGCTCGATCGACTCCCTCATGAATAACATTAGGCGGCGTCATTATAAACGGATATAGCTGGGATCGCGAGAATTTCGGGAAATGGAGTTTCCTTGGTGGAGAGATTGCAGTTGGAATTGGCCGCGCACTGGATACGGGACGCTGGAGATTCGGCGAAAAAGACGCTGGGTTTCTTGTTCTGTTGAGATATCGACGTGGTGTTTATTTTATGTTTCCTCGTAGTATATTTCGCTTCTCGATTCTTTGCTTCTGTTTCGGATCAGTATCGTGGATTTGTGTTTACCCAATATTGAGCGTTATAAAAGGATTCGTGCCTTTGTGACATTATAGTAAAAAGAGAACCGTGCTGATTCTTCGTGATTCCTAGTGCTGTATTTTGGTTATTTGATAGTCTTATTATAGATGTGCCGACTAGTATTACTGCGTTCTTCCTTTACTGTCGTTGGTATAACTTTAACATTTTTTAATATGTAGTGTACTTACTTGTAGGTACATTACTGTATGTAGCATAATCACGACAGAAAATATTAAAAATAATAATTAGTATTTATGAAAATAATGTAAATAAGTAGCAATTAACTAGGAATTTTAATCTTTGTTCCTTAAGTTTGTGATAACAAAAGACTCTTCAAGACAGAAACAGGACGCAGTAAAATAAATATAATGAACGTTAAAAAATTCTCTCCTTGGGTTCGTGATATCAAACGAGGCTAAATTTGATGCATTTTGTTTGTCCGCAAACGACGATTGATCGACCGACAATCTTTATAAACGAAGATAGACCACCAGCTCTACCTTTCAGACATTTCTTAGAATTTGTACGATAATTAAATGAATCAGCGGGAAAACTGCACAGACTGCAATTCGCAATGTAAATGTCGGTTAAATTGTTAAATAACCAGAACAACGAGTAGACGAGAGGAAAAAAGTGGACCAAGTTTCAGAAATAGGCAGATGATTTCATCAAGACTCGTGTTCCACGAATAACCGAGTCTTTAAACGACAGACGATTCCTGGCTCGTTGCACGAATCCACGAACCCCGTCGGTTTCTTGGAAATTATTTACGCGGGGGTGGAAGCCTCTAAGGGGCGGAACGAATCGGCGCCGCGGGACCGCTGAATCTCCTCGCGAAATTTCGAGCCTGGCGCGCGGAACTAACAGTAGACGAAGAATCTTGGGAATCCCATAGGCGTTCGACGATGCACGCCGATTTCAGGGGCCAATGAACGATCTATTCCCTTGGCAGAGGGTTGCTGTCATCCACGGCGAATCGGGTTAAAAATCGCGTTAACACGGTTGCGGGGATACGTTTACGTTCGTCGATGCGATTAGGTGATTAGCTCGGAAGAAGCGCGTCGAATATTCGGAAAATATGGCATCTAATCGAGACTGAAGAAAATCAGAAAAATTGGTACGAAGATATTTGAAGAGTTTTGAGCGAATTTGATTAGTGGACAGTTTTTATCGAAACTTCCTGTCCTCTTTATCGATTTTTCCTCTCGTTTCTTTTACTTCTTTTGTGCAGATAAATTGAAAGACACGTTGAGACTCCATTTCTTTCAGGTAACGTTCGTAAAAGTCTGAATTTCCATGAACATCCTATTTACAACATAGAACAATGAACTTCCTATAATAGCAACGATCACGTTCTACCTAAGAGTTTCAGTTATGCTGTTAGCCTTTAATAAACTAACTGCAACAAGACAACCATCAAACTGTATTTACACAACAATGCCGTCTAGCCATTAAATGCCGCCATAGCGATGGACATTTAGGTAACATCCCTGATCCCATGATACCCTAAAGCGTACTACGTATAGAAGCCAGTTTCGTGTCTGAATTACAATTATAATTCGTATTCGCATAACCATTCAAAAATATTCCACACATTGTTCCATTTGCCACGTACAGCGAGCAGAACAGGCTACACAATCTTCGACAATTCTTCTATTTTGAACAAATAGAATCCACTGGATGATAATTCTCAATTTCGAATCCCTTCTCTCATCCATCTAACGTTGCCAGCTGACATACCATTATCTATCACACACAATAACGCGTGGAGGCTGGATGGATCGGCTTTAAAGCCACATATCCTCGTTATTATTGCCAGCGAACAATTCGCCTTGGTGGTAGGCTCGGGGAAATCAGGATCGAATCTTCCGGACCAATCGCAATACCCATTAACGTGCTGGAACTCGGAGAGGATGGCGATGATCGCGGTGATGGCGGTCGCGTTGCGGTCGTCGACGACCAATCGCGCTCCCGGCGTCCCCCGCACTCGTGTCCTCGGCAAAATCCAAGGGACTATCGGCCAGATGGACGAGGGTCGCCCGTGACCCTTGCCGAATCCCGGCTTTCCGTCCTTGCGAATTTATTACTCTGTCTAACCCTCTTGCGAGAGGGTTGCGCGCGAATCGTTTGAAAATTCCCGCGCTTTCTTCGATTTGTCAATTTTTCAGAGATCTTCTAGCGAAAAATATAACGATAAAATTAACGCTGATTTACATATTGTGTACAAAATCGCGGAAATTTATATCTCGTATTGTTTTATCACGAACATCGCTTAATCCAATAGAAAAATCGCGATGCGACCCGTAATAGCGTGCCGCGACGAAATGAATTACAATGCGAGAATATTAAGTACCGATCGATCGAATACGTCTGTTTTGAAGATTATGGAAATTGGACTAACTACGTCCTGTATGTAATCGATATTCCAAATGTGGCTAACGACCCATCATTTTCTTGGTTTTGCTGCGATGTACGATATATTGGTCCATAAATATTGATAACAGTAACGGTTAATATTATGTTAGTCTGTAGGTGAATAGCTTCTGTGGTTTTCATTTCCTACTAAATATAGATCATAACCAGTTACTTATTGGTTATATGTTGTACGTCACGTTGTACAGCTTTCCTTTTCTTTCTTTGCGTTGAATATTAAAGTGTATAATAAATTAACAATTTTCTAACACGCTGATATGAAACTTCGCGTCGCAAATTTAACGGAAATGTATTCGTCTTGCTCGCTGCTACTGAAACGTACATATTGAAATGTAGCTTCTCCTCGGGAGCAGCACAGACATCTATTTTTCATGGACATCTTTAATTTAACTAAGAATAGAATTTTAACCTCGTGGCTGGACTGTTTCATTTATTTTATTCAGTACTGCTAATTAATGATCGAGTATGTTATCCATATTTCACGAGTTCGCGGTGATTTAAGACAGAGTTAGAAAAGTTGAGCGATCCAACAATAGCGGATATTGCATAGCGTCTCTCGTTAACCCACTTTTTCTCCCAAAATACAACCATCCATCCGTGACTCACGCACCGATGCCACGTATACATCATCATCTCCGACTTCTCTCGCAATTTCTTACGTTTCTTCTTAATACGCCGACAGCTCAAAGTTGACCGCCGAGTTGGCGTTACACGTGAATCGACGAGTTTTAAAAAACAGAATTTCAATTACGACAAGGCCATTGACTTCGTTCGATCCAGCGATCGATGCGACGAATTTCTAAAGTGAGCCGAGATCGCAGTTTCTCGTTAAACGATAACCGTTTTCTTCGTGAAAAGTGGGATATGACGCAAAGTCTGCGGCTGTACAATGAACGTGACCACTGAAAAGCAGCCTGAAAAGAGCACAATGTAGCAATGGAGGCGGAGGCGACGCGACGAATCGTTTGTTTCGAAGCTGCCACACTTTTTTTCCACGTGAAATATCACTCGCTTCGACATTCGTTCCTGAATAACCGCGTCAAACGCACATCCGCTTGGAGATACGCGTTTCTACCGGTTCGACTCCGCTTTGGGACCAGCCGACACTCTCGACCAATCATCGGTTTATCGAAGGCTTCATAGACGAATCCTTCGAAAATTCAATGGCAAATGTCGCTTATTGTACATTCTTTAGCTTCTCGAATTTTTAAAAATATTCCACAATATAAAATATTTTACGAAATGTCAAATCAAAAAACGTGGAAAATTTTTCATCTTTTAATATAATAGCTTTTATCGGATAAGTGGTATTAATATAGCTTTTGTTACGTAACAATAAAGTGACTTATTATTTACGTAATGAAGCAGGGCTAATCACGAATTCTAAATCAGCGATAATCCAGCAATGGATAATTCTGGCGATTCGCTCTTTCAAGAATTAGTTCCCAGCGTTTACTTTCGACTATTTTTCATATGCTTTCAACAGAGAGGTAAGTTCCAGGTATATTCAATTGCCACTCGAAGAACGTCCGATCCATGAACTTTTGAGTGGACCTGTTCGAGAGATTTTTCGACACCCTCCCACTTTGTGAGACACGTGTGAGACGTAAAACAAAAATCTCTTCACCTTGGAGTCTCTTGATTGGGTTCTATTTTTGGAAACGTTTCGACCATCGACTTTCCAGATAACTGTGGCAAAAAATCGAGTGCCTACTGTGAACGATTGTGGCTATGGCCAGTCGTAAACCATGATGCCTGCAAATACTTTTTGCGTGACGGACTAACTGATGAGAGGCGAGGATAGGAGGGTTCGCTTCAAAGAACGAGACGCTAGCAAACGGACCATCGTCAGTGGTTTTTACCTCGATGGCACTTGGCGTCTTCCAAGTATATAGCTCGTCTCAAAAGCTTCGCTTTGCTTTAAAGAAAAACACATCGATCTCAATTTTCCACCATTCTCGTCTTCACGTCTGTCGAATGTTTCGTCGATGTTGGATTTCCGAATATGTTAGTTACTTCGATCGATAGAAGAAACTTGCGTCGAAACGAACTTACTTGACACACACAAAAAGAAAGGACAAATACCGTGATTCGTCAGTTTCTCCCTTAAAAATCATTTCTCTTTTAGAATTTCCAAAATCGTCGACATTCTTTTTTAAGTAGGTCCAATCGTAGGTACATCGATCGATCGATAGCTGTAGAATCACCGAAAAATTTCCAATACACAGATCCGTGGTTCAAGATACAACACGACAAAATCTATTTGAGAATATACGATACAAAATCAAGCAATTAAACTGATCGCAAATAGGGTTATTAGGTCATTCTTGTATTTTATCGTATCCACCGTTGTAGCCTTTTTCGAAAAAGAAAAGGATAAATGTTTTTTCCATACGATTTCGAACATAGCGGTTCTTTTTCCAGTTTGCCATGTTGACCGCGATACGTAAGTGTTGAAATTTTTCGGTCAGTTTTATGCTGTATTTACGAACTCGAGATAAACGAGTCGGGCTCGGTCGATTCCACCGATAAGTTGAGCTTTGTAAACGCGTTTCAAACGTATCCAATTAACCGATCGAAGATGGAAGAAAAAAGAATTTCAACCAGAGAGAAGTTTATTGGATCGGCGCAAAAAGTGGAACAAACGCGGAGTGGTCGCGAAACGAGTGGAATAATTCCTTTCCCCCAATTCGTTGCCGGTACGCTTTCATAGTTTCTCGAAAGGGCGGTTCGCTTAGCGTAGCGATATCTGAATAGAGTTATGAAAGCCGCGTGCCGCGGCCCAAAAAGAAGATGTGAAAGGTCCGCGACAGTTTTCAGCATCTCGGCGCGCCGGTCCTTTTGAAACGTTCTGTAACTCTTCAACTATCCACAAGGCCCGAGAGTCTCGCGTATCGTTGCCGCGCCACTCGTACCGCCACTTCAACTCTTCAGCCGTGGCGAGGCGTGGGCTTAAAGCACCATCCAAAGAAAATATTAGGGTCGCCTGTCACCCCCGTATGAGCTCTCGAGCATCCCCGACGTTCGCCTTAAGCATCGGTGTCGCGAGCATTTACATGCCTCCGTCCACCCTCTCCCCACTCTCTGTGCCACCCCTCGGTGGCATTTCTTCCGGCCTCTTTTCGTTCTGTCTTTTAAAGCTGACGGAGGATCAGCTCGTAACCGAAACTCAACTCCAGCGACAAACTGTAATTGAAAAGTTCGAGGGTCGCGGAATTCTCTTGGGAGATTTGTCCTCTTATCTCGGGGATTTCTGGATGATGTTCTTTTGATGATATTAAGGAACGTATGGGAATGTGTATGGACAAAGTTGAAATGTAAACGGCGAGATAAAGATGTAAATAAGGAAAGTTGAAGTCCAAAGGATCAGATAGAAATGAAAACGCACCAAGTTGAAATGTATACGACGCGATGGAAGCTTAAATAAACTGCCAGTGTAAATAACAGGATGTAAATCCAAATAAACAACATCGAAATGTAAACAACGGGATGGAGGTGCGTACTTTTTGCAGCCACGATATGGTTCACCAAAAACGTTCCTCCGTTCTGTTACAAGCTATACGTGAAGGAGCGTATACCAAAGAGATCAAGATCATCTGCCTGATAGAGCGCCAAATTGTCCTCGTCGGAAACAAGTGCAAAGTTGAAATATAAGAGACAAGATGAACAAACAATTCGATGAACAAACACGAAATGTAAACAACGCGATAGAGATGCATTACCTTCTGCAGCCACGATATGGTTGACAAAGGGCGCTCGTCGATTCTATTACAAGCTATATATAAGGGAACATATACTAAGGAGAGCGTGGTTCTATTGTTCCATCTATCTAATAGAGTTCGAAATTGTCGTCGTCAAAAGCAAGTGCAAACAAGAAGCCTTCGTACAGAGAATCGCCGATCCAGATGTTGCCGACTGTTTACCAGTCGGAAGAAAGGGTTTGGGTCCGCAGAATCGGCGGAAATTTCGGTCGGAAGTCGTTCCGGCCGTTGAATTGTTTGATTTATCGCGGACTATGCGAAAACAAGGGTCCTGCCAATATTAATCGGCCGATAGTTCGCTTGATTCGCCAGCAACCACCCGGCACTTTGTTTGTGCCCGAAATCGTTGGAGATCGGCAGTTTCGCAAGTGGGTCACAGGTAACGCGACCGACGTTCTCTTGTAATTTCCTACGTCGAAATCGAGGATCTGGTATTAACTGATGCTGTGCCGATGCGATATCCAGCCAAAATGGAGTCTCACACGCTTGGCTGCTCGACCATTCACCTCCGCTACTAGATCGCTAAACCTTCCAATCTGACCTCTTCGACTTTACTGGCTCCTGTCTTTCCGCTCTTATCCCGCTATTTCCTTTTTTTTCGTCGTTTTGCGCGGAGGATAGGGATTTTCAGTTCGTGGATACAGAAGAATCGTATTACTCGACACGTAATTATTCCTTTGGGTCTGAAGCAGTACCACCATCTAATATACCATTTCTACGAGCATTGTTCTCTTTGCTTCGACGTTCGTACGATTGTTGGAATTTAAGGAACGAGGATAGAGCCGCGATATAATCTTCTTCGAGAGAAATTCCTTTTAATCCTAAATTGATATTGTTCGATCGTAGATGAGCAGGATCGTTCCGATCGTATCGTTTAATTTTGTTTCCTACCGTATACGCATCGTACTTAATCGCTTCTATCTTATAAAATATAGAATACCAATGAAAATTTAACAACCTGATCCAAAATATTCCGATGGTTTATAATCCAGCGTTAGCGTATCTGAAGATTAATATAAACGTTCGATATAATATATCATACGATATAAATATTTCAGAGAAGCCCGTGTCTCTGCATCAAATAGACACGACCTCCGTACATTGTAACGAATAAAACATCTTTAAAATCGCGATATCCAATCTTACCGTTCGTCTCAAGAATATTTCTCGAAACTTCAATGATACGCCTAATCCAGAGCATCGAAGAAGCTATAAGAAGTCTATAGAAATATAATACGGTGTTCTTTAGGTCCTCGTAACGTCGATCACCGTTTCCATTTCCTGATCACGTTACTTAATTCCTAACACAATGCCTACAAGAGATTCTCGGGGAAGCAGCCACCGTTAGCCGGATGAAACTGCCGCGATTTCTGCTCGGTACGTCTGACAAAGTAACGACCGTTCCCGCCATATCCTGCGAGGCAATATTGCCCCAAGCACTTTCCGATATCGATTAATGGTTTAATTCTGCTACACTGCCAGCCAACCGGGTATGAAAGTTATCGGGCCTGTACAGATCAACGCGGCCAAAGGGACACTGCCTCTTTTCCGGTTTGATTAAATAATTAACCGATCGTTTTTATACCTTTCTCCCAATAGTTAGCACCCTGTGACCGTTTCTCTGATAAAACACACGCCGAGTCAGTGCGGCATCTCTGAAGAGATCCTTCGATAGGCACAAGGGTTTACGTTTCATTTACAGTGGCGAACAGGAGCCTTTTACGTCACTGGATATTATGTCAAAGAAGATCTTCGAAAATATCGCCATCTATGCTTTCTTGTTCTCGACATGGTGTGAAATTATATCCGGAATTAGTAGAACTACTGACCTACTGACTAGGAAGTATTTGTCGTCAGAGCTGATAGAAGCACAGAATTTGTATCGAAGAAATTAGAACGAAGGATACGTAAATGTCTTTCTGTTAGAAATCTAGAAAATTTTTATTAAAAATCAGTTCATAGTGTCGTAAATGTAGATACGTATAGTCGTGTTTCCATATCGATGAAAGTCAACGTCAGAATTGTCAACACCAAGCATTTTTAACAATTCCAGAAATAAGAGTCAGCAGTTCGTCATTTTGACAAGTTTAATGGCACGGAATTTAATTTCTAGCGTTGTAAGGTAATATTTTTCGAGAACACGCGAGATTAGGGTAGAGTCATAAGATCTTCGAGTGCTAATAGGTCGATCGCTGTAGCCAATTCTCTCGGCAGTAACTTTACATTAGCAACGAGTCGAAGTCAGATTTAATTAGCAAAGTCGGGCAAAATACATTCGCCGGGAGAACGTGAAGGGAACGTGAGAGTAAACTTCCAGGTATGACCATGGAATTGCAGCCAATTTTCTAGGATGACAGCCTTTGCTCTGGCTAACCTTAGCCTGACTGTAACCTGACCATTACTACTGCACTCTCAGCTAAACGTTGTATAATTACTAATACAGCTATATTACGTTTGCCCGTCTTATTATTCCTATACGGCTCTTCCGTAGCATATACATTCTCCGTTGTGGTGGAAGTTAATTGTCGCTTCAAATTAAGCTTTTAATGGATACTTGGCGATGGAAATCGAATGTGCTCTGTAACGGGTCACATTTAATCAGTGATGAGTTTAAATCAATTCGAAGCTCGAAATGATTCCCATCGCACATAATAATTTTCCTATATAACAATTATTAATTACTAGATTATTATATACGATACATAAATCAGCTACATTTAACGCGTATTACACGAGTAGAGATTTTTCATAAAAAATGCAAAAAATGCTCCTTTTTAAATTAGATTTAGAGGTTTACGCAGAATCATAAACGTTTTCCTCCAAAATATCGAATACTTTTTCTTCAAATATTAGCCAAAATAATCACGTTTGTATAGATCCAAAGCGATCTAGGACTCTGTAGACAGAAAATTGTGTACACGTTTAAACCAGGCCTCTTGTTTCCTTCCAAGTCACAAAAATTTCTTTATACCCGTTTAAAGTCCATAATCCCGTGACCATGGTAGTTGCAAACTTGTTGAACGAACCTGTTTCTCGCTGAGAAATGTTTCGACGCAACTCTTTCACCGTGAATCACGACGAGTCATCGATTCACCGTAAAATGAACCCGGTGGCGGATCGATGAACGCCGCGCTAGAATATTGTCCGATCAAAGTCTGGCAACGACTACTGCGAGTTACATGGAAACAGGAGGATCGAACGCGAGGTCTCCGGTCGACCAAGCTCATAAATGTTATCCAGCCAGTTGAAAGACCTTCGTGGCACGAGAGGAATTCACCGTTTAACTGCCGCGAAGGGCTGCGCGAGGAAAGTCGTACATCACCGGCTGCGTGCCAAAACTTCCAGACGAAAATTAGGTCGCGGCGATTTCGTTACTTTGTCTGGGAACGAGCCGTAGCTAACTTAGTCATACGCAGCTCTCGTGTATGGTATTTTTCAGCTGTGCAGTTTGCAAGTTGAGTTCTGGCAATGACAATGCGTTATAATTATCTCGTAATTACTTCGTGCATTGAAATAGTTTGTTTAACTGTGAAAAGTGGATGTGTATGGCGTCCTCTCGATTCTTCGTACCGAATTCAATGGAGAAAGATACCATGTACTGTGACAAAAATATGTAAAAACGTTGGCGAGAAATGTGTCTTCAAGAATGGAACGAAAAATTCAGTGTCTTGAGTAGAAAACATAAAAGATACAATGTGCGAGTGTACGAGGAAAATGGGCAAATCACACGCGTAAACTCGGAAACACCTTAACACGATGCACGCAGCAGTGTGTAGCTAGTGTGCTGGAAATAATTTAGGGAAACAGAATTTTTCCAGCCACTCGAAAAGCGCTCGGTCAAGAAGAGATGTGTTTTCCGGAAGATATCAAGAATACTCGCGCGTACGATGAAATATTCGCGAAGCAAGCAGCGAACCAGCCGATTTTTCGTCTTGGCATCGCGATCTCGAGTGCATGGAAACGAGAACGCAGCCACCTCGTGAAATATTTTCTTAGCGCGCGTGGCCCAAAGTTTACCGATGCCAGCCACTTCGAAGAACATCCAGCCGCCCTTTAGGGACGTCGTAAAACCAGCCAACATTAGTTACACCGCCGAAATATAAAGAATGTATAGGTTATATTGTCCTTTTGCTCGCTTTAGGTGGCCAGAATGGCTTCGTCGTAAAGAGTACGAGTTCTTGTGCGCGATAAAAGGTAAACGAAAACGAACATCTTGGAATTATCGATTAAAAGATCGATCGAACGACTGATACCGAAGAAAATGTTGATTTTTCCGTTAATATTATGATATTGTATAGCGTTGGGAAAGGAAGAAACAAGGATAGAAGAAAAGGAAGCCGACTCGTCGACATAGGTGCAAGTTATACAGTGGCGGATAAAAGTTTATAAAATAAGAAGTGTAAAAAGACGCCATAATCTCATTAAATGGATTTACGTATAATAAGAACAATCAATAAATACAGTATATATATAGAATAGATGTTACCAATGTGGTAAAGAATTTTTAGTAGTAACAAAATTTTGCTGAACTTCGTTAACTTTTAACTTTATTTTATCCGTCGCTGTATACATTCTATATGCGTGTGAACAGCGCGGTATTCAAATATCATTAAGAACAATGTACAAATAAGATATACATAAATCTGACACAATGTTCGTAAACTAGTAGTAGTAGCATACAGTAACTTGAAGGATAGTTTTACAAAGGATATTTCCCAGCACCTCAAGAAATCTGGTCCTCTCTAATGGCATTTAGCGAACGCAGTGTCGAACATGGTGCGGCTCGCGAACGAGCACCTTGTTGCATTCCGTGCACACGTAGCCACATATCAAAATGGAGGAAGGGCGGGTTCGGTATGCTAGGGTGGCGTTTAATTTAATCGCCGCCGGAGATTCCGACGAGGTCAGAAATTATCCGCGGCTGTCGCACCATCCCGCCAGTTTCCTTCGTCATCTTGCAAAGCAATGCGATCCTTCCGCTAAAGTTTCCGGATGGATGCAGCTGCGATTACTACCGCGACATCGTTCTCGCGAAGAACAAAAGTTTCCTTCCTCGTTTGCTAAGCATCCTTCTTCCATATACGTAAATATACGCATAGTCAGTCGCGCAAGTTTAAATACGGCTATCTAATTTTGTTTATCTAACGTATCAGAGAAACTGAAACTTGCATTTTCTCACAAAATTATTTACATCTGTGTAATTTTATTACGTTAGTTATATATTATATAGTAGCGTAATTTCATCTCTTGAAATATTAAATGTCTTCTCATTCGTTGGCCAAAAACGAGATAAAAATAACAAATTTGGAAACTGCAGCGACGCTAATAGAAAAACGACAAGCTTAATAAGACCCCGGGCATTGAACAACGAAGAAAACAGTCTTAAAATGAAGAAATTAAGAGTTTTAATTGAAACATTTACTGTAAACAGTATAAACTTTCGAAGCGAAAATGCTTGTCACGGATTCAACAGAAGTTTGTCGTTAGATACGGAGCAAAATATTCTCCGAACGATCATCTAGATTCGACCATTAGATTTCACCTACCAACCATCCCTTTTGAACTTCCAATCAATTCCATTGATTCCTTTTGTAAAGAGGATCAGTCGATTGGATTGTCGGACTACGAAGCAGAATTCGAAGCCGGATCTTGCTTCCAGCAATCGAACTATCCAGGCCATCGAGCTTTTCTTCCCCCTTCTAACGATCAAAAATCACTTCTACCATACCCATATGGCTAAACCAATTTATTCTTCTCTCTCTTCTTCCTAACATCTGCTTTCTTTTGTGTCACTTGTTTGATTAGTTTCTCGATCGGTAATTTAGACAAGGGAATAATTTAATTGAAATAAGATTTACCGTGTCTCCTCTTTGGTGTCAAGGTGCATTGCGAGCTTCCTCGAAGTTTCTCTACTCCAAGTCTTTAATCATGCACGTCTCATCTTCTGAGTTGGTGTTGTGCCTTTCCTGATCCTGTTAAATAGTCCCTTTATCATCTCTAACGCAAGCTCTCCTTTCGATAGACCATTCTCGTTATCACGAAGACCTAACGATTACTCTACAGGTGTCACAGTTCGTCCTCTCTCGTATGCGCAGAAAGATACGGCGCTCGAATTTTTCTTATCGATTCTCGAAACTAATATTTAAAATCATCGAGTCTGTCTTATGGACGAGAACATGTGTATAATTTGCCCCCTGTGCATCTAACTCTTGCTCCCGGCCTCCTAAAAAAAATCTGATTTCAGCCTACAGATTGAACGAATGCAAATGCAATTGTCATCGGTAATTGCGCAGGGCCAAGGATTTGGCGAGTAAATTGGGTTCGTCTGATTCCCAAGCGAACCGAGGAACGATTCATTTTTGTCAGAGAAGAGGCAAAACTCTCTGAAATTCGAGGGAAAAGGCAGCGTCGAGTTCCAAGCGGGAAACGCGTCCCGCCAGCGGTAAGACCTAATTCAGCGGAAGTTAAATAATTTAATAGTTCGTTTGCTGGCGGTGCCACGCGGTCCCTCGGCGTAGCCAGCCTTTTGTTTATAGGTCAGCCCGAACTTGCCCGGTACGACAAAATTTTGACGCGTTTTGCTCAGACTAAAACCCTTATTTTATATGAAACCAAGAAAGGAAAAGAGTAAATGACCGGAGTGGGTTGCAAGGAGGATGAAAGCAAAGGGGAGAGTTGAAATCGTTAATTTCAAACGCGGGAATTATGCCGCTTTTACACCGGCTGCGCACGTTTTAACGGCCAAAGAAACAAGCCTTGTTTCCGGACTAGCGATTCCATCAACGTTCTCTCCTTGGCGCCCGAAACCCGAAGAAATTAAACCGCTGCAGCCCGAACGCGTTTCTTTGTCTCGTTTTCAGTTTGCACGCTCGATTATTCCTCCACTGGCTGCTCGACGTAATTTTGACCGCGCAGAGAAACGTTCGCGAGAACGTGATTCCACGAACAATCGTGTAATTAACTCTACGTTTGGATCATTTTCGTTAAATCATTACCAATGATGGAAGTCGCTTACGGTTACCGATGATTATTATGGATCATTTATGAATAACATAAATTACAGTATAATCTGGTTCCCTGGTCTTACGTCACATTAAGTTGTTCGGAATGCGTCTTTCTTTTACAGACACGTCTTTTACAACAACGCGTCCTTGTACAAACATGAAACTTAATCTGTCGAACGTTGTGATCTGTAGTTTGATAGAACAGAATGGATCATATGTAATTCGATAAAATAATATAAAACGGAATATGTTGTGCATCCATTATTTCCTTATAAAACAAAACGAATAATACTTGCATCGACGAGACATATCCTGCTATTCGTATTTATTGCAATTGCTTACAATAAGAAAACGAAATAAAAATTGTAAAAGATATAAATTGCTATGTATACCCTAATTCTTTGATTTTATACTAAAAATATTCTTCCGGAGTACCAAGTCGCGCATGTTACACACATACGCGAGCTCCTTTAATCGTCGGAGCATAATCCCAAAGGAAGCGATCCGATGGAGCGGCTAAAGCTTCACCGTGAAAGAAGTCTCAAGAAAACTCTGCATAATTCACGGTCGAGTGGTCGACAGCCACTTTGACGTCGCTAAATCCCCTCGCTCGTTTTCCTACGAGCCTCCGGACCAGCCTTAATTTGTCTCGCAGAGCACGTTGCGCGCCTCAAACGCCACTTTTCCGCTCGAGCGGCTCGCGCGCCGTGCCAAGAACACCCTAACGCGCCCTAGAGATCTCCACGAGGAAATCCGTTCGAGTTGGCACCGCTGCCCTCTCGCAGAGCGACGAAGAGGACACCACAGTGGAAACAGATCGAGCTCCGACTCGTGCACGCGACAGGAACTTTCCAATTGTCAAAGAATCCTACCGTTAGCTTGGAAATCTAAGACGAGAAGTCAGGTTGGGCTGGAAAAATCAGTGTGCGTCCAGAAGATCCAAGAAACGATCGCACGAAGATTGCAGGCTGGCAAACGTGAGAAAGGGGATTATGTCCTATCGGAGAAATTTGTAAGTTGCAAAGCAAGCTAAGTTTAGTCTGCTCTAAACAAAAAGAGAAAAAAGAAGAAGAAGGGAAAAAAGAAAATCAGGCGACGATGGTTGGAAGTCTGGAACAAAGGAAAAGGAGACACGGCGTTTCTTCGAGCTAGAGGCACGGAGATTGCATCGGAGAAGTTCCACCGAGCGGACAGGTGATCGAAGTCTCGAGGTCTTGCAAACAATGGCGATGAAGCTGGACAAGCTAGACAAAAGAACAACGAAGAGAAATTAGACCAGAGGAAATCTGGGAAGCCGAAGGAAACGATGCTTTGGAGGGAAACCGACGGAGAATCTGGAAGACCGATCGAAATCTCTTCAGATAGAATGGGATTGAAGGAAGATGACCGTCGAACGATTTCTTGGCAGGGACGAGAAGGGAAGAGAAATGGTTAGAGAGGGGGCAAAGGAAGGAAGGAAGGAAGGAAGGAACGGTGCTGCAGCGAGTTATGAGACTGTATTTATCCCGGCTTAACCTACGACCGACCTAGCTGAACCATTCGAGACACCGGACTCGCTTAGGTCGAGCGAGGATAAGAGCAAGAGCCATGCGCTTCGAATCACGACCAAAAGGGATGGAAAGCTCCGGTTACGCTCGAAACTAGTCCGGAACTAACCGTTCGTATAAATTTGTGGGGATTCGCTCGCGTTCGAGTGTAAGAGAGATATGGCCTCGACCGTGGCCACCCAGAACCAGTGTCCTGTCGCTTTCCTCCGTTTCGCGCGTCGACTCCCGCGCGCGGATGCGAGTTCCGCTGCGGTGATTTGTTCGATCGCGGTTTCGCCAAACTTTATTTTCCTGTTTTATCACCGACAGCGTTTCGCTTCGTTCTGTTTTAGATAGATTTTACTAACACGACAGGCTAAAGGAACTCCAAGCTTTAGATCTTTGGTCACGCGTTGATTTTGTGTCTGCGACTGTGTCTTGTACTGGGTGGTTCTGATGTTTGTGAGATTAACGTTATATATACAGTATGATCGTTTTAAATGTTTCAGACGAAAGTCGTATGGTATCAAAGGGGACATAATCCGGAGCGATTAGTTTTCTTGTGGATAACTAGACAGAAGTCGTATGGTGGTGGTATAGGTTGATATTTCAATGGAAACAAGCAGTTCTAAATACAATGATTGATCCCTCTGGATATTCCCTACAAGCAAGCATTAACCTATTTATGTCGAAAAATCATTGCTTTACAAGATATTTTAACTTTAATTTATCAAATTTGACGTATGAGAGACAGACATATTCTACGTACATAACGTATGTGATTAAAAGTAATGATTTTTGACATAAATAGGTTAATGCTTTTAATTATGGAATATCCAGATCGATTACTGTATTTAAAATTATTCCATATAAAAACTATTCCATTTAAAACTGATCCCATATAGAATTACATATACCACCTTGTATAACTTTTACCTGACCACTTACAAAGAAGACTAATTACGTCAAATTACGTTTCCTTTGGTATCT